>NC_134839.1:2899949-3222166 GCF_965363235.1 Mytilus galloprovincialis | reverse complement strand
CATACAAGGTTTAGATGTCTATAAATCTAGGTTTGAACTAACAGTTGTTTTGCTCACACAGTTTCGTCATTATAACGGAGATATATTAGATTGTCATACAAGGTTTAGCTGTCTATAAATCTAGGTTTGAACTAACAGTTGTTTTGCTCACACAGTTTCGTCATTATAACGGAGATATATTAGATTGTCATACAAGGTTTAGATGTCTATAAATCTAGGTTTGAACTAACAGTTGTTTTGCTCACACAGTTTCGTCATTATAACGGAGATATATTAGATTGTCATACAAGGTTTAGATGTCTATAAATCTAGGTTTGAACTAACAGTTGTTTTGCTCACACAGTTTCGTCATTATAACGGAGATATATTAGATTGTCATACAAGGTTTAGCTGTCTATAAATCTAGGTTTGAACTAACAGTTGTTTTGCTCACACAGTTTCGTCATTATAACGGAGATATATTAGATTGTCATACAAGGTTTAGATGTCTATAAATCTAGGTTTGAACTAACAGTTGTTTTGCTCACACAGTTTCGTCATTATAACGGAGATATATTAGATTGTCATACAAGGTTTAGATGTCTATAAATCTAGGTTTGAACTAACAGTTGTTTTGCTCACACAGTTTCGTCATTATAACGGAGATATATTAGATTGTCATACAAGGTTTAGATGTCTATAAATCTAGGTTTGAACTAACAGTTGTTTTGCTCACACAGTTTCGTCATTATAACGGAGATATATTAGATTGTCATACAAGGTTTAGCTGTCTATAAATCTAGGTTTGAACTAACAGTTGTTTTGCTCACACAGTTTCGTCATTATAACGGAGATATATTAGATTGTCATACAAGGTTTAGATGTCTATAAATCTAGGTTTGAACTAACAGTTGTTTTGCTCACACAGTTTCGTCATTATAACGGAGATATATTAGATTGTCATACAAGGTTTAGATGTCTATAAATCTAGGTTTGAACTAACAGTTGTTTTGCTCACACAGTTTCGTCATTATAACGGAGATATATTAGATTGTCATACAAGGTTTAGATGTCTATAAATCTAGGTTTGAACTAACAGTTGTTTTGCTCACACAGTTTCGTCATTATAACGGAGATATATTAGATTGTCATACAAGGTTTAGATGTCTATAAATCTAGGTTTGAACTAACAGTTGTTTTGCTCACACAGTTTCGTCATTATAACGGAGATATATTAGATTGTCATACAAGGTTTAGCTGTCTATAAATCTAGGTTTGAACTAACAGTTGTTTTGCTCACACAGTTTCGTCATTATAACGGAGATATATTAGATTGTCATACAAGGTTTAGATGTCTATAAATCTAGGTTTGAACTAACAGTTGTTTTGCTCACACAGTTTCGTCATTATAACGGAGATATATTAGATTGTCATACAAGGTTTAGATGTCTATAAATCTAGGTTTGAACTAACAGTTGTTTTGCTCACACAGTTTCGTCATTATAACGGAGATATATTAGATTGTCATACAAGGTTTAGATGTCTATAAATCTAGGTTTGAACTAACAGTTGTTTTGCTCACACAGTTTCGTCATTATAACGGAGATATATTAGATTGTCATACAAGGTTTAGCTGTCTATAAATCTAGGTTTGAACTAACAGTTGTTTTGCTCACACAGTTTCGTCATTATAACGGAGATATATTAGATTGTCATACAAGGTTTAGCTGTCTATAAATCTAGGTTTGAACTAACAGTTGTTTTGCTCACACAGTTTCGTCATTATAACGGAGATATATTAGATTGTCATACAAGGTTTAGATGTCTATAAATCTAGGTTTGAACTAACAGTTGTTTTGCTCACACAGTTTCGTCATTATAACGGAGATATATTAGATTGTCATACAAGGTTTAGATGTCTATAAATCTAGGTTTGAACTAACAGTTGTTTTGCTCACACAGTTTCGTCATTATAACGGAGATATATTAGATTGTCATACAAGGTTTAGATGTCTATAAATCTAGGTTTGAACTAACAGTTGTTTTGCTCACACAGTTTCGTCATTATAACGGAGATATATTAGATTGTCATACAAGGTTTAGATGTCTATAAATCTAGGTTTGAACTAACAGTTGTTTTGCTCACACAGTTTCGTCATTATAACGGAGATATATTAGATTGTCATACAAGGTTTAGCTGTCTATAAATCTAGGTTTGAACTAACAGTTGTTTTGCTCACACAGTTTCGTCATTATAACGGAGATATATTAGATTGTCATACAAGGTTTAGATGTCTATAAATCTAGGTTTGAACTAACAGTTGTTTTGCTCACACAGTTTCGTCATTATAACGGAGATATATTAGATTGTCATACAAGGTTTAGATGTCTATAAATCTAGGTTTGAACTAACAGTTGTTTTGCTCACACAGTTTCGTCATTATAACGGAGATATATTAGATTGTCATACAAGGTTTAGATGTCTATAAATCTAGGTTTGAACTAACAGTTGTTTTGCTCACACAGTTTCGTCATTATAACGGAGATATATTAGATTGTCATACAAGGTTTAGATGTCTATAAATCTAGGTTTGAACTAACAGTTGTTTTGCTCACACAGTTTCGTCATTATAACGGAGATATATTAGATTGTCATACAAGGTTTAGATGTCTATAAATCTAGGTTTGAACTAACAGTTGTTTTGCTCACACAGTTTCGTCATTATAACGGAGATATATTAGATTGTCATACAAGGTTTAGATGTCTATAAATCTAGGTTTGAACTAACAGTTGTTTTGCTCACACAGTTTCGTCATTATAACGGAGATATATTAGATTGTCATACAAGGTTTAGATGTCTATAAATCTAGGTTTGAACTAACAGTTGTTTTGCTCACACAGTTTCGTCATTATAACGGAGATATATTAGATTGTCATACAAGGTTTAGATGTCTATAAATCTAGGTTTGAACTAACAGTTGTTTTGCTCACACAGTTTCGTCTTTATAACGGAGATATATTAGATTGTCATACAAGGTTTAGATGTCTATAAATCTAGGTTTGAACTAACAGTTGTTTTGCTCACACAGTTTCGTCATTATAACGGAGATATATTAGATTGTCATACAAGGTTTAGATGTCTATAAATCTAGGTTTGAACTAACAGTTGTTTTGCTCACACAGTTTCGTCATTATAACGGAGATATATTAGATTGTCATACAAGGTTTAGATGTCTATAAATCTAGGTTTGAACTAACAGTTGTTTTGCTCACACAGTTTCGTCATTATAACGGAGATATATTAGATTGTCATACAAGGTTTAGATGTCTATAAATCTAGGTTTGAACTAACAGTTGTTTTGCTCACACAGTTTCGTCATTATAACGGAGATATATTAGATTGTCATACAAGGTTTAGATGTCTATAAATCTAGGTTTGAACTAACAGTTGTTTTGCTCACACAGTTTCGTCATTATAACGGAGATATATTCGATTGTCATACAAGGTTTAGATGTCTATAAATCTAGGTTTGAACTAACAGTTGTTTTGCTCACACAGTTTCGTCATTATAACGGAGATATATTAGATTGTCATACAAGGTTTAGATGTCTATAAATCTAGGTTTGAACTAACAGTTGTTTTGCTCACACAGTTTCGTCATTATAACGGAGATATATTAGATTGTCATACAAGGTTTAGATGTCTATAAATCTAGGTTTGAACTAACAGTTGTTTTGCTCACACAGTTTCGTCATTATAACGGAGATATATTAGATTGTCATACAAGGTTTAGATGTCTATAAATCTAGGTTTGAACTAACAGTTGTTTTGCTCACACAGTTTCGTCATTATAACGGAGATATATTAGATTGTCATACAAGGTTTAGATGTCTATAAATCTAGGTTTGAACTAACAGTTGTTTTGCTCACACAGTTTCGTCATTATAACGGAGATATATTAGATTGTCATACAAGGTTTAGATGTCTATAAATCTAGGTTTGAACTAACAGTTGTTTTGCTCACACAGTTTCGTCATTATAACGGAGATATATTAGATTGTCATACAAGGTTTAGATGTCTATAAATCTAGGTTTGAACTAACAGTTGTTTTGCTCACACAGTTTCGTCATTATAACGGAGATATATTAGATTGTCATACAAGGTTTAGATGTCTATAAATCTAGGTTTGAACTAACAGTTGTTTTGCTCACACAGTTTCGTCATTATAACGGAGATATATTAGATTGTCATACAAGGTTTAGATGTCTATAAATCTAGGTTTGAACTAACAGTTGTTTTGCTCACACAGTTTCGTCATTATAACGGAGATATATTAGATTGTCATACAAGGTTTAGCTGTCTATAAATCTAGGTTTGAACTAACAGTTGTTTTGCTCACACAGTTTCGTCATTATAACGGAGATATATTAGATTGTCATACAAGGTTTAGATGTCTATAAATCTAGGTTTGAACTAACAGTTGTTTTGCTCACACAGTTTCGTCATTATAACGGAGATATATTAGATTGTCATACAAGGTTTAGATGTCTATAAATCTAGGTTTGAACTAACAGTTGTTTTGCTCACACAGTTTCGTCATTATAACGGAGATATATTAGATTGTCATACAAGGTTTAGATGTCTATAAATCTAGGTTTGAACTAACAGTTGTTTTGCTCACACAGTTTCGTCATTATAACGGAGATATATTCGATTGTCATACAAGGTTTAGCTGTCTATAAATCTAGGTTTGAACTAACAGTTGTTTTGCTCACACAGTTTCGTCATTATAACGGAGATATATTCGATTGTCATACAAGGTTTAGCTGTCTATAAATCTAGGTTTGAACTAACAGTTGTTTTGCTCACACAGTTTCGTCTTTATAACGGAGATATATTAGATTGTCATACAAGGTTTAGATGTCTATAAATCTAGGTTTGAACTAACAGTTGTTTTGCTCACACAGTTTCGTCATTATAACGGAGATATATTAGATTGTCATACAAGGTTTAGATGTCTATAAATCTAGGTTTGAACTAACAGTTGTTTTGCTCACACAGTTTCGTCATTATAACGGAGATATATTCGATTGTCATACAAGGTTTAGATGTCTATAAATCTAGGTTTGAACTAACAGTTGTTTTGCTCACACAGTTTCGTCATTATAACGGAGATATATTCGATTGTCATACAAGGTTTAGCTGTCTATAAATCTAGGTTTGAACTAACAGTTGTTTTGCTCACACAGTTTCGTCATTATAACGGAGATATATTAGATTGTCATACAAGGTTTAGATGTCTATAAATCTAGGTTTGAACTAACAGTTGTTTTGCTCACACAGTTTCGTCATTATAACGGAGATATATTAGATTGTCATACAAGGTTTAGATGTCTATAAATCTAGGTTTGAACTAACAGTTGTTTTGCTCACACAGTTTCGTCATTATAACGGAGATATATTAGATTGTCATACAAGGTTTAGATGTCTATAAATCTAGGTTTGAACTAACAGTTGTTTTGCTCACACAGTTTCGTCTTTATAACGGAGATATATTAGATTGTCATACAAGGTTTAGATGTCTATAAATCTAGGTTTGAACTAACAGTTGTTTTGCTCACACAGTTTCGTCATTATAACGGAGATATATTAGATTGTCATACAAGGTTTAGATGTCTATAAATCTAGGTTTGAACTAACAGTTGTTTTGCTCACACAGTTTCGTCATTATAACGGAGATATATTAGATTGTCATACAAGGTTTAGATGTCTATAAATCTAGGTTTGAACTAACAGTTGTTTTGCTCACACAGTTTCGTCATTATAACGGAGATATATTAGATTGTCATACAAGGTTTAGATGTCTATAAATCTAGGTTTGAACTAACAGTTGTTTTGCTCACACAGTTTCGTCATTATAACGGAGATATATTAGATTGTCATACAAGGTTTAGATGTCTATAAATCTAGGTTTGAACTAACAGTTGTTTTGCTCACACAGTTTCGTCATTATAACGGAGATATATTAGATTGTCATACAAGGTTTAGATGTCTATAAATCTAGGTTTGAACTAACAGTTGTTTTGCTCACACAGTTTCGTCATTATAACGGAGATATATTAGATTGTCATACAAGGTTTAGATGTCTATAAATCTAGGTTTGAACTAACAGTTGTTTTGCTCACACAGTTTCGTCATTATAACGGAGATATATTAGATTGTCATACAAGGTTTAGATGTCTATAAATCTAGGTTTGAACTAACAGTTGTTTTGCTCACACAGTTTCGTCATTATAACGGAGATATATTAGATTGTCATACAAGGTTTAGCTGTCTATAAATCTAGGTTTGAACTAACAGTTGTTTTGCTCACACAGTTTCGTCATTATAACGGAGATATATTAGATTGTCATACAAGGTTTAGATGTCTATAAATCTAGGTTTGAACTAACAGTTGTTTTGCTCACACAGTTTCGTCATTATAACGGAGATATATTAGATTGTCATACAAGGTTTAGATGTCTATAAATCTAGGTTTGAACTAACAGTTGTTTTGCTCACACAGTTTCGTCATTATAACGGAGATATATTAGATTGTCATACAAGGTTTAGATGTCTATAAATCTAGGTTTGAACTAACAGTTGTTTTGCTCACACAGTTTCGTCATTATAACGGAGATATATTAGATTGTCATACAAGGTTTAGATGTCTATAAATCTAGGTTTGAACTAACAGTTGTTTTGCTCACACAGTTTCGTCATTATAACGGAGATATATTAGATTGTCATACAAGGTTTAGATGTCTATAAATCTAGGTTTGAACTAACAGTTGTTTTGCTCACACAGTTTCGTCATTATAACGGAGATATATTAGATTGTCATACAAGGTTTAGATGTCTATAAATCTAGGTTTGAACTAACAGTTGTTTTGCTCACACAGTTTCGTCATTATAACGGAGATATATTAGATTGTCATACAAGGTTTAGCTGTCTATAAATCTAGGTTTGAACTAACAGTTGTTTTGCTCACACAGTTTCGTCATTATAACGGAGATATATTAGATTGTCATACAAGGTTTAGATGTCTATAAATCTAGGTTTGAACTAACAGTTGTTTTGCTCACACAGTTTCGTCATTATAACGGAGATATATTAGATTGTCATACAAGGTTTAGATGTCTATAAATCTAGGTTTGAACTAACAGTTGTTTTGCTCACACAGTTTCGTCATTATAACGGAGATATATTAGATTGTCATACAAGGTTTAGCTGTCTATAAATCTAGGTTTGAACTAACAGTTGTTTCCATACATTCATTTGATGTGTTTGAGCTTTTGATTTTGTCATTTGATAAAGGACTTTGGGTTTTGAATTTCATTGGAGTTCGGTATTTTTGTTATTATACTGTGTAAATATAGAGACATGTTATGTCGAAATGCGCATCTGGTGCAGGAAAATTGGTACCGTTAATGTTATTACTATCACTGGGTCGATGCCTCTGCTGGTGGACTGTTAGTCCCCGAGGATATCACCAGCCCAGTAGCCAGTACTGGCATGAAAATACGGATTTTTTTGTGTTATTAAAATTTGCTGTTACAAAATGTTAGAAATTATTATAAATTAAGGAATGTATCTCCCTCATGCAAAGCTCTGATTCCTTTCACGGATTTGGCTATACTTTTTGGACCTTTTGGATTATAGCTCTTCATCTTTAATATAAGCTTTGGATTTCAAATATTTTGGCCACGAGCATCACTGAAGAGACATGTTTTGTCGAAATGCGCATCTGGTGCAGGAAAATTGGGACCGTTAATGTTATTATAGAAGAAATTATACATATATATCTGTTGTCATGGAAAACATGTACATCGTGAAGTTCATATGACTAAAGAACTATCATATTGAAAATGGTAATATCGTTCATAATGCTGAATAACCCTATCAAATTAACGCAGTTTTCGTATTATTTTTTCGTATCACACTCCGCAGTTAATCAATAACCTCATTCGACATTAAGACCTGGTCGTTTAATAACTTCATGTTTAATCCTGCCGCATTTTTGCGCCTGTCCCAAGTCGGGAGCCTCTGGCCTTTGTTAGTCTTGTATTATTTTTAATTTTAGTTTCTTGTGTACAATTTGGAGTTAAGTATGGCGTTCATTATCACTGAACTAGTATATATATTTGTTTAGGGGCCAGCTGAAGGACGCCTCCGGGTGCGGGAATTTCTCGCTGAATTGATGACCTGTTAGTGACCTTCTGCTGTTGTCTGTTGTATTGTCGGGTTGTTGTCTCTTTGACACATTCCCCATTTTTATTCTCAATTTTATCTGATCTACCTTAATGTAATTAGGATATAACTTAATCAAACAGCTTTACAAGAATTTCTGAAGTACAGGGATAAGAACGAAGGATCGAAGAAAACACCTCTTGTACTCACTTGCCATCCTGTTTTTAAAACAATGTCATCCAAAGGATTATTTGTAAGAGTTCAAAAATTATGTATAATGTCTCCAATTGAAAAAAAGTTTTTTCCTCAACAACAGTCATGGCCTTTAGAAGACCAACGCATATCTAATATATTAGTACCGGCTATATTAACAAACAACCTACGCCACCTCCCGGTTGCTACAAACTAAGTGGAAAGGGATTGTTATGTAGTAAAGCTGCTAATACTAGAAGATTTTTTATCAGATACCTTGCAAAACTGTTTAATGGATGTAAGTAATGACCCGATAACCATATTTGTTTTCTATTTGATGTTTATCTCTCTAACTACAAAGGAAAATGCCTGTGCCACGTCAGACCTATGACAGTTGTTATCCATTTGTTTGATGTGTTTGCCATTTGTTTAGGAACTTTCAGTTTAGATTTTTTCTCGGAGTTCGGTGTATTTGTTATTTTATTTTTTATGAGATTTGAGTATTTGTACTCCTTTGTTGAACATCTTTTACAGAAGACTGCACTCATCTTATTCATGTTGCACCTTTTTTTTAAACTTCTGCTAGTTGGGATGAGACACTAATGATATTCATTGACCCATCAATCATAGTTGACTTTCAATTTTAGTGGGTTTTTGTTAGTAAATCCAAAATTTTCAGAGGTATGTTTTATGCATAATATCATTTTGTTTGTCCATAGTCATCTGGACATCGGTTCAAAATCATTTGTTATGTTCGATAATACATTAACACAACGATTGCCACATCTGGAGCAGGATCTTTTTACCCTTCCGCAGCACATGATATATTCCCGGTGTTTTGGTTCGGTTCGTGTTGCTCAGATAATTTTCATTGATTGTAAACTGTTGTTTGTCTATTGGCTCTTTTCGCTTTTGCCATGGTATTGTCAGTTTATTTTGTGAAAATTGGTTTGAATGTCACTTTGGTATCTTTCGCCTTTTGTTGTCGGTGGCAACTTCAATAACACCAACATAAAAATAGTAAAGAGTTCACTTTTTAATTTTAATTTTGTATGATATGTTATACCTGAGAATACTTAATTGATAATTTGTATAAACAAATCGGTTTATCAATTATAATATGGACATTTCCAATTGTCATTGCTAAGATCACTTTAACTGAAGTTCATTGTGTCTTGCAAAACATGGGCGAAAAATACCAAGGGTATAATAAAATAGAATAAGTCAAATAATGTGAATAAATGAAAAACAACGAAAATTCAAACATAAATTCACAAACATCCACATAGTAAAAATTGAGCAACTCAAACAAATTTCACCAAGAACCCAGCGAAAACTCAAGTGCTCCGCGTTGGTATACAATCCTTGTTAAATTAAAAGCATTTATCTTATTGTTCTCAGCAGGTAAATATATAATGGTTAATCGCATTCGATAATGTCAAAATTGAATAAAGGGAAAGAAAATATCGCTACAACATGTACAAGTGGAATATAAATGTTTTTTTGATCCAGTTAAGCCATTTCAATTGATATTTTATAGTGTGTAATGTTACACTACTGTTATGATGGAGTTTGGCGCCTTTTAAAAAAAGACGTTTAAATTTTGTGAGATTTGAGCATTGGTCCCCCTTTGTTGATCAGCTTTCACAGAAGTCTGCACTCATCTTACACATGATGCACCTTTTTCTAATTCGTCTGCTAGACGGTTTGAGAAACAAATGAAATTCATTGACCAACGAAATATAGTTCGATTTTAGTGGGTTCTTGTTAGTTAATTCAAAATTTTTAAAAAGGTGTGTCATCTTGAAATCGGTTCAAAATGATTTTATGTTTTCGATAAGACATTGAATTGTTGGAACCTGTCATAAATCAGGAGCATGTTGTTCAGAAGCTGTCGTGTTATTTTATATGGTTCTTATGTGGTTTTAATTTTTTTTAATTTATTATATTTCGTAAGACCATATGTTTTCCTGTTTGAATTGTTTTACACTAGTCATTGTTGGGCCCTTAAAAGCTTGCTATTCGATGTGAAGAATGGCTCCGTGTTGAACATTGTAATTACCTTATAATTGTTTACTATGTACACATTGTGACTTGGATGGAGGGTTGTTTTATTGGCACTTATGACACATCTTCTTATTTCTATGACATTCCACATGTATTCTATTACAGTCAACCAAATTATGGTAGTGTGTGTAACATTTGGAATGTATCACCTTAACTTTATCCTATGAATCATTGATTCAAAAGTTTCCATTTGTGACAATGGTCTACAAATGAAATATTCGCTTTTTGATGGATGAACAAAAAAAGTATTAAAAGAAATAACTCTTAGGTAGTTTACATTGTATACTAGTATGTTTTAGGAAAAATGCAAAATAACAAAAATATCGAACTCCGAGGAAATTTTAAATGAAAAATCAAATGGCAAAATCAAAAGTTCAAACAATGGATAACAACGGTCATATTCCTGATAAAATTTGGTACAAACATTTTCTAATGAATTATTCAGAATTATTATTATTCATTTATATAAGACATACATACACGTGCTAAATACAGATTTATGAACAACTCTTGTGTGTTGAAAGTCTGCTGCTAAAAAATTCATGTCATTAAAAGTTAGTTTTATATCTTATAAGAATTTCAGTGCCTCTGCAAGGTCATATTCACTTAATGTGTCTCCACTACTGTCCGATAAAGGTTTATCGTTAGCATGTTTGTATTTTGATGTTCCCGGTAGATGTTTCTCTTCAGTTCTGTCTGAGTTTGTTCTTAATAAAGACGATTTTCTATCGGTACAATTTACTTGTTCGAAACAAGATAATGTTGGTCCGTGCTGTAGAACGTCTGGTAAGGAACCAGACGTGTTTTCTGTGACCAGTGGTGGAAGATTGTCGACCTTTTCTACGCTGGGTGATTTGTGCAGATCATCAGTCCGTGAATGCATACTTGATTTTATACTTTGCAGGCTTAAATCAACTGAAGGTGTTGTATTTAATCTTCCTATACACCTTTTCGGACAGAAAAACAAAGTTGCATCTCCTCTGTCTTGAAACGATTTCAAACTGTTAACAGATCTTATATCGACTAATGAATCATCAAATACAAACCTTTTATGACTTTGTGTTTTCCCACCGTTAGGAGTACTTGGTGATGCTGAAGTTTGAGGAAATACTGTAAAAATATTATGTTGATTAAGGTGTTTGCTTGTACTGTTTACCAAATAACTTTTCATTTGCAGGTTTTTATCTTGAGATGTTTCGTTTTTCTGACCATTTTTCAGGACGCTACCATCCAACATATTCCTAACAGCAGTACTTACTCGTCTCATTTCGAGTCGACGTGTCTTGACAAAATTATATTTTGATTGGAGGATAATACTGAACATGGCAGGATTTAACACAACCAGGACAACTCTCATAGACGAGAAAATGTCGTTTAATTTTGATCCATATTTCTTGAAGATGAGGGCTACAAATTCTACAGGGTAAATATGCATACTGGGACATATGAACAGTACGGTCTGTAGAATTAATGACAATGTGAATTGTCTCAATAAAGTTCTGCATCTAAAGGAATTATGACGACTCATATTTTGCACTTCAGGATTGACAGTTATACGTCGTTTGTATAGAAGAAAAGATATTTTTGCCAACATCAAAAAATTAAGAGTTACTATCAATGTCCAGGGTATACTTTTCATAAGTGTGTATACTATTTTAATCATTATTATTCTAACCAACTCTCCCCGATCCACTGGAAGCCACATCGCAACTGCATAAGCAAAGGTACATACAACTATCAGCACTATTCCAAATAGTATGCACTTTTTCGATTGATGGCAGCGTAGTTTATGATCTTGTGGGGTGTGCATATTTCGTAAGACTCGATACCGAAATATGTTGAGTATCAGTAAGTTGATCAGGTAAAAAGCATCAAGAAGAAATTCTGTGATATCTTAAATTAGAAAAAAAACATGATTATCATTTATTTCAGTCTTGTGAGTTTAATAAATTATCGGTTCAGCTGAAACAAATTGAATTATTTCATTGATTTAGCAAGTAACTTTCTTTCTAATTATTTTTATTTATATGTCCTGGATCAGTCCATAAGTTGCATGCCTACACTAGCAATATACTCTAATATCATAACTGATTTTATTTGAAAACACCAATAACAAAATATACATGTCAACGTTCAGTCGCTAACAAATGACATGTGTCTTAAAAACAATATATAAAGCATTCTCGATTAAAAGATTTGGTGATGGCACTATTTTTGGTGGCATTTTAAGTCGTCACCCATTTTTTGCCTATGTTTTCCAAAATGGTTTCGGATA
The DNA here is from genome assembly GCF_965363235.1 of Mytilus galloprovincialis. NCBI lineage: Eukaryota > Metazoa > Mollusca > Bivalvia > Mytilida > Mytilidae > Mytilus > Mytilus galloprovincialis. Next base: position 3,209,420 of record NC_134839.1, on the reverse strand, counting down.
ACATTTTCTTTTATAACAGATGATAAAAGTATTTTAAATATTACTTTAACAGACAAGTGAGCTGATCATGAATTCAAAACTTACCTAAAAGCTTGAACAAGTCTAAGCTATTAGAAAAATAAGGTGACAGCAACTCAACCAACATGTTCATGCCTATGAGAGATTTTGCAGCACAAGCTAAGATGATAGTAGAATCGATCAGAGCTCTTTTCTGTTTTGTCTTTGCTGTTATCCATAAAAACAGTATGTTCAGAACGATTCCGCACGCTGATAGACACAACTGTGTCCACATCAATGCAGAATTGTTATTTACCTTTTGCAGCATCATCTTCAAATGATATTGTTATCATCACTTTCAGTTTTAAAGGGAAAATTCATGTGTTAATTAAATTGTCAATGTAAAAGGTCATCGTTTACTATTTACGTCTTACCGTTAATATCTTATACAAACTGTTAATACAACAACGTATTTCTTCAAATTCCCTTTGGTATTTTACGAACTTTCTTTTTTTGAATTTCAAATTTATTCAATTTAAATTAATCGACGCCATATAAAAAAAACCACATATGATGTTCATTTGGTATTGCGGAAACTAAAGCAAAGGGCAATTATGTTAACTGCTACAATTCACCGTGTATGGCGTTTAGCACTAAAGTCAGGATAAAAATATGAATCAAGTCTTTTAAAATACTGATGGCTTAATTTGAACAAATACCATTAAACAAACAAAAAATAACAACCATTGACAGACATTTTGTTTTATAAACTGACAATTGTGGAAGAATCTGGCACGGTTATCTCGTCAGGTTTTAATATGTTTATTAATAACAGCACAACTAAACTAATACCACATCTTCTTTTTTATAACTTTCGCATTTCTTTCTGATCGATTTATAAGATTGGAACATCAATTTACTACGGTTGCGTAAATGCGATGGTGAATAGGGTATGCTACTACTGAAATTGAGAAAATCATATTAGGAAAACTTGCGTCAGTAGTATCATTATTGTCAAGACCGCTTGGATAATTGAGCTGAAAGTACTAGCTGATAAATGTTATTGAGTGACAGGACATCATCGACAAATCTGAAATTGAAATTATAGAACTTAGTAAATCTAAATTCATTCCAAACCAATAAAGAAATGCCGTAAATTGAACCAAGTGTGAGTTTTGACAAATAACATTTTGTGATAAGACGGTGCTAATGAGATCCTGCAATGTTGAAACATTGTTTTAACAATAAAGGAACTTTCCTAAAAAGTGCTGTGAAATTTTGTTCTCGTTTTTTAACTAATAAACTAATATTCAAAATTTGACTGAACAAACCAGATTTAATTTTTAGAAATCTGCTTAAATTTTTAGAAACCTTTTCCGGTGCACATGAGATCACTTCCGGTTTTTGGTGGAGTGCGTGTTGCTCAATCGTTAATTTTTATGTTTTCTTATGTATACTGCTGTTGGCTTTCGGATGGGTGTTTTTTGGTCCAGAAATTGTCAGTTTGTTTCCGACGAATGCGTTTGAATGGTATTGATAAGCAACCAGAAACAATCACGGAAACAATTAACTTTATATTTCAAACACAAAACTGTGCCTATACAGCAGTTTGCATTTATGTGTAAAATACCAACATTTTATTATAAGTATTCAATATAAGACAGTTTGTAAAAATAGGTTGTCAAAATGGTAGCGATTTGCGATCTTAAAGCTTTTAATTTTGAAAATATCAAATGTTCGACATTTTAAAATGATGTGGGCAGCTTGAACTCAAAGAGAGACAGGTACAACTTCTACAGTTTGACTTTGTTGAATGATTTTTGTGTGAAATACCAACATTTTATATTAGTTTGTTAAAATCGCAGTGGTGTGCGATCTCAAAGAATTTATTATTGACAATATCAAATGCTCCACATTTTAATATGATGTAGGCTTGAACTCAAAGAGAGACACATACAACGTCGACAGTTTGGCTTTGTGGAATGCGTTTTGTGTGAAATACCAAAATTTTAATATTGTATGCAATTATAGATAGGTTGTAAAAATAGTTTGTTAAAATCGCAGTTGGATGTTCGATATTATATTTAAATTCAAATATTTATTGCCTTATAAACTTTAAACATTAAGTGTGTGGCATTAAAATGATGTAGGCAGCTGGAACTCAAAAAGAGACCCGTACAACTTCAACAGTTTGACTTAAGGTAGATACATGGTATACTGCCATCTTGGATTGTACAATCACAGTAAAAAATCGGTCAAGTTACTTGCCTAAATCTGCAAATTTGGAGACAGATTTGCAATTTAAAGGATAGACTTTAATTAATATTAGGAAAACTTGGTAATTTACTGTATACTACAAAATATTTAAACAAATATCATTTGTTTTGCTTTTAGAATCATTTTTTTCAAATGAGCCATTTAAGGAAAGATAACTCTTTTAGTTAAAAATTTATATTGGACTGATAGGGAAGTTTTTTCTTTTTACTTGTAGCAAGAAAACAAGTTTGGTGACACCATTTTTTCTTTTCATTTTCTTTTAATATATTACAAAACCTATCTTTTCACAATTTATTTCAAAATTCTATCTCATAGATTTTTTTTTATGAACACAAATGTGTTTTTCCATGAACAATCTAACCAAATTTAGGCAATTTTCAACAACTCATAGCTTAAAAAAAGCACGGTGACCTTTACTTTTTATTATATTTTTGAAAAGAGCATAGTAAAATCTTCATTTTGGCTAAGTATAAGAAAATTCTGTCTCAAAAAATATTTACTTATGATCTACCTAAAAGTCTTTGTGGAAAAATTCGAAGGATTCAATTCAATTCATATTGTATGATTATACCTCTAATCTACTTTTAAAACAAAAAGAAGATCGTTTTTCACAAAAGATTTTTTTCAACTCAATAAGAATGTTTTTGTATCTTCAAAATAAACACAATAAAACTATGAAAGGGTGTGTCGTTTTGACACATATAAGTTCATCTTAGTTTTGTACCAGTAAGATTTTGCTGAGTCACGATGTCATTAAGGAGTATGTGTAGTATGGGTGAACACGCCTTCAGCATCATTTCGGATTTTTAGAAGAAAAAGCATCATAATGGAGATATTTTCATAAACTTCAAATTGAGTTATTGTTATGTTTATTGTGTTATTCGGATTTTGTTTTAGCAGATGTAATACTTGTCATTGTATCATAAAAATATAATTTTTTAATACATTTCAAATAAAGAGTTAAATAAACATTGATAAAGAAATATTTTTTCCGAATCACTTATACATAAACTTCATTCTTTTCACTAATAATATAGTGTAGGAAAATCATTACTTCTGATTTCAAGACAGGACTATGAAAGCTTCATATTTTTGCCGACTACCATTATTATCAGTAACGATCATTTTTATGTTATAAACAGTGTAATTACAAATATAAGCAAACTTACGTAGGTAAATAAAAACTGTGCTACTTATATAAGTGGGGCAGCATAGGCGGATTTCGGGGGCGGCCGAGGGGCCCGGGCCCCCCCTTTTTGAGAAAAAATTTGGTTGCTTATATAGGGAATCACTGAAGCGTGACTGGAGCGGGCCCCCTCTTAGGTCAGTCAGTGGGCCCCCACTTATGAAAATTTCTGGATCCGCCACTGGGCAGTAGATGTTACAGATCAATAGTATTTATCATAGAAGGAACTTACTTTGGTTTTAATTATTTGAATGACTAATGAAATTTCTTTCATTTTTCAAGGGGGGAATCTACGTCATCACGCAGGGTGTCGGTGATTGAAATTGGACCACCATTTTGTCGCTTCAAGGTAAGAATTTTACTTATTATGCCAGTTATATGAGGGTTATGATTATACAAAATAGTCCACCAAAGACTATATAAAGTAGGAAAATAAATGAGCCATCGCTCAATATTGTTGGTTATCTCAATTTTGCAAACACTTCGATACCAGTTTTAGGAATTGGGTCAACATGCAGGATATCGGCAAAAATTATCATAACAACATCTTGATTATCAAGAACCGCCTACTTTATCAACAAATGAACATGTCCGAATTCTTTATTGTACTCGGGAAAATACTTGTTACTCACAAATATCCGTCATTATGGTCGAAAAACGTCTTATTTTTAAAAAATGGAAAAAGGATGTCGGCAACACATCGAATATCGAAGGATGTCGGGGACACACTAATATATACTATTTTTAACACATATGTTATTCAACATGTGACTAGATCTAATTTAAAACTAATGGTCATGACAAGCCGCAAATCAAATTTAAACTTGTGCAGGCGGAAACGATCGCGAATACAATCCGATGTTGAACAGCCGACCAGATCGCCCACTAAATCGCCACCCGTAAAAAAATCAAAACCATGCAAATCCTCATTTGTCATCAAAATAAAAACGCCTGGCAAAAATATTAAATTTCCCCAATGTCAATTACTGAAGAAATTTCAACAAATCCTCCAGTAGACTTGAGCAAATGTCACGATAGAGGACCAACAGGGCCATGCATACGATTGTTTGTAGATCAACTTCAAAACGATATGTTACATGAAATGGAACATGAAATAAAGGATCCCCCAAAAAATGACAAACTGCAAGAATTGATAGCACTTGCTCCTGCACTTCTTCCGTATTCTAATGTGTGGTTGAACAACGTGTAGTTATATAAGATTGCTTTTTTAATCTGGTGTCTGGGATGACATTGCATAATTGTCTGGGTGGAATGCCTTTACCAGCATAGTTTCCCATGAGATCTTTTTGTACTGTAGAGACATGAAAGTTCGATTAAAAAGCCAAATTAACTACGGTATCATATGCTAGTAAAAATGTAACGAAACGCACGTCCGGCGTATAAAATCTTAAACCTGATACTTTTTGTTAGCCATTATTAGTGTATTTCTCTGTCCTATATTTTCTCCTATTTTTTTGTAATGTAATCCTGTCAGGTAATATTGTCATTTTAATGTTAAATTTATCATTGCCATTAAATTGGAGGGTTTGGCATGTCACAAAACCAGGTTCAATCCACCATTTTTTTTTCTTAAAATGTCCTGGCCCAAGACCACAATTAATGACCCCGCTTTTCGTTATAGTTCCCTTTAATTATAGTGTATTTTTTCTTTATTTTTTTTCTTTCCCTTTCTCATTCATTTCTTAGCTTTTCTGGGGTGGAAATGAAAGAAGAGAGCTGAAATAAACTTTTGGATGTTTTATTTTAACTGATTTTAATAAGGAAAGAGTGATTAGGCTAGGTGCAAAAAGGTTATATTTACACTTTTCGGAACATCTCTTGACTTGCCTATAGGGGTATGGATGTGTATTGGCCAAATTTGTATGATGTACAGATGCAATTTTTCTGAAAATTGCATATATTTTTGGACTTGCACTGTACATTACACACACAAAAAATTAGACAAAAAGAATAGGCAAATTTTTTTTAATGTGACAAAACGTTATAAAGAAATGATAGAGGAATTAATTGTGGTCTCGGGCCTCCTGTACCAAGTCAGGAAAATTTCCATTGTTATATAATAGTTAGTTTCTGTGTTTGTTACATTTTAATGTTGTATTTCTGTTGTGTCGTAGTTTTCCTCTTATATTTGATGCGTTTCCCTAAGTTTTAGTTTGTAACCCGGATTTGTTTTTATTTCTCGATTTATGAATTTCGAACTGCGGTATACTGCCTTTACTAAACACCCGGTAGATGTAGGGCCAGATGAAATGTCATATATATGTTATATTTCTTATTTTGCAAATTCGGAATTTCAAAATATATCTACGGAATTTCAAAATATATCTATAACATCTATATATATATATATGAGCCAGTCCATGCGAAAAGGTACAAAAAGTCCTTTTGGTAAACTTTACAGGACAAACTATCAAAGTTTGTTATAATATTTTTGAAAAACGATTTTATCCGAAAAAAATTACATTAATGTAAACATTCATAAGATTGTCAATTCTATCCCGTATTTGTCAATTAAAACAGCAAAAGACGTAGAAATATCTGAATTTTTGGTATTTATTTGAGCAAGTGTAAAACCATTTGTTCCCCGGACTAATGCTATACCGACCAGAAACTTAAAATTTTACGACACTAAAGAGACAAAAGTCAATAATTTTCTTCAGTTTTACCGGTTTAAGGAAAGAAAGACAACATTAAAACATGAGGGAAAATACAAAAACTATGACCTCTTGTGTTTTAGAAATTGAAATTTAAGTTAAGTTAAGTTGTTTAATATTATTTAAATCAACCGTCGTTGCACGGGATTCGCACCGTTGCCTGGTCTGATTGCATTGATATCCGCATCGTAAGCGAGAGCCTTATCCCCACTGCTACCGGGGTTAACATTATCAATTGGCAAGTCAAGCCATTTAAACTGTACTATGAAAATGATTGAAATATATGAAATAATTCATTAAAAATCATGATAAAACTAAATGGCGGGGAGGGGGGGGTCTCAACACTTGCAGGTGCGTGTAGCTCACAGCTTAAGGATATGAGGAAAAGTAAATGTGTTTTATAAATCACAAGTCTACTACCAATATTTATGCACACTTTTTAGAATTTCGTAAAATTTTCGTTTTTGTACCTTTTCGCATGGACTGAACACTAATCCTGGTTTTTTTTTATCGTATCTTTATTATGGTTGATATAATCAAAGGACACTTGCATCGTTAATATATTAGCGTGTCCCCGACATCCTTCGATATTCGATGAGTTACCGATATCCTTTTTCCATTTTTAAAAAATAAGACGTTTTTCGACCATAATGACGGATATTTGTGAGTAACAAGTATTTTCCCGAGTACAATAAAGAATTCGGACATGTTCATTTGTTGATAAAGTAGGCGGTTCTTGATAATCAAGATGTTGTTATGAAAATTTTTGCCGATATCCTGCATGTTGACCTAATTCCGAAAACTGGTATCGAAGTGTTTGCAAAATTGAGATAACCAATAATATTGAGCGATGGCTCATTTATTTTCCTACTTTATATAGTCTTTGGTGGACTATTTTGTATAAGCATAACCCTCATATAACTGGCATAATAAGTAAAATTCTTACCTTGAAGCGACAAGATGGTGGTCCTATTTCAATCGCCGACACCCTGCGTGATGACGTAGATTCCCCCCCCTTGTTTTTTGTACATTTAAAATCTGTATTGGCATCTTTAGTTATTAGTTTTAAATGAAAAGTTTTGAGATTATACAAAATGTAAGATTGTGATTTCCTTAACCAAAGGTACGGTTTGAGGATTATTGCCTATTCCTTTTAAATTTCTATTGATTATACAGCCTATCTTTCGGTGTCCAACTTTCAATATTTGGAGCTTTTTTTTATATTTTAACTATATGTAGAGAAATTTCTTTCTTACGCAGAAAAATAGACCTATTTTATAGAATACTTTTGTATTAGCTATAAGAGTTTGAAATATACAGACACCAAAGGGTTTTAACAGTCGACAAAAATGAAATGTTAAAGCCTCGGTCACACCTTACCGGATAGCACGAACGGACGGACGCCTAACGTATGAAAATAAAAGTTTTTCGTTGACAAAATTGTTATCCGTTGGGAGTCAGTTGATGCACTGACCGAATAAAACGGTACATAACGGACATACACCGGATATGCAACGTACGAGAAACGGAAACATACCGGACAGAACGGATGTCGAACGTACATCCAACGGACGAGTACCGTATAAAACGGACCCTAACGGAAACGTACCGGATAAAACGGATGAACAAGATATACGGAAAAATTAAAGGCGTCAATAATAATACATGTAAATGGCATTAATATTGAAAATGTTTCTGTGTAACTGGTTTTGGTTTGTTTTACAAATGCCGTCAAAGGGCAGTGTATGACCTGAATAAGAACTGCTTGATTGTGAAGACGTGCTCTTACTCTAAGATCGATTATGAATAATAAGAATTCATGAACCTTCAGAAATCTGACATACCATTAATTGGCATTTCTGACGCAAAACTTTCAATTGGCATTTATTCGTTTCAGATCCATTTATCATCCGTTTTATCCGTTATGCGTCCGGTAGAAGTCCGTTTCTTATTCGTTGAACATCCGTTTTATCCGTTAAACGTCCGGTAGAAGTCCGTTGGTGAATTTATCCTCCAGACTTCCTACGGAGGTATAACGGACAAGTAACGGATACGAAACGGAAACGAAACGGACGAGTACCGTATAAAACCGAAACGAAACGGACGAGTTCCGTACAAAACGGACGCCTAACTGGACGTTCAACGTACATTTTATTCGTTGGACGTCCGTTCAAAGTTTTGAACATGCTCAAAATTTTCCATCGGACAAAACGGACGTCGACGGATAAAACGTACGACATGCAACGGATATGGACGGACGTCTAACGAATAAGAACGGACGTCTAGCGGACATGAACGGGTTGAAAAAAAGTTATCCGTTAAGCGTCCGTTCAAGCTATCCGGTAAGGTGTGACCAAGGCTTTAAGAGAAAGTGTAGACACAATACTGTATTCACTTGCAATTTACAATAAACTTTGATTTTGTAATTACTAATTCTTAATAGCGATGTAACTCTCAACACCATGATACAAAGTAAATTAGAAAAAAAGATGTAGAACTATACTTCAATGAAAAAAAATTATCACCAGATGAAAAGAATTTATTTGTTCATTTATATTTTTGAGTTAGTGGGACGTCAATACATTCCTCATTCACATTTTCAATTGTACTTTTATCGAATCATATTTTATATTATATAGGTGTAATATCACAATTGATTTTCTCCTATTAGTCTTTGTTAAATTGGCACTTTTAAAAAAAATGTACAGTTTTTACCTTTATTTCAACCAAAGAAATACTTTGTATGTATAATAAAAGTTTAATCCTTTCCAGTGGTACAGTGAAAATTTCACACTACATTTCATTGCATCATGACTAGAAAGTAACCACCACCGGAAGTAAACCACCCAATTTTTACACTGTTATTTACTGGTTACCTGCTTTGGAAACTATGTAACCTTAACTTTCCAAAATATTTTATAAGACCATCAAATTAAAAAGGAATTATGCTTTCAGACACCCAACATACATGTTTATGACTCAGAAAAATTTAAGTGCATTGTAATGCAGGGTTAATTTTCTACAACTGTCAAATTCAAGGGAATATTTTTTAAACTTACTTTTGTATACAACCGAATGTAACGTACCATGATTTGGTGGTATTAAACCTAAACAAAGTCTTTGTTTTGGACCTTTTCATTTTCTAGATGGGAACATTCTCATATTTTTCTTCCTTTAGGATAATGAAATATTTCAGAAACATAAGCTGTACATTTAATTTGATGTTGACTTGTGTCAGTAAAATCTGACAGCCTATCAAAACTTAATATTTTTTCATCATAGAGACCACTCAGTAATATATAGTTATTGAAAAATGTTATTATCAGTATTGTTGGATTCCCTCTAACAAGGAAGCATATTTTGGTTATTCTTTTTATGCTCCTTAGTTTATGTAGCTATTGTGGGTGTTATGAAAAATTTTATGAAAAAAGTAACATTTTCATCGCAAAAGTGGATTCGATATCATACTCTTGGTTTTTTTTCACATTTTTATTCTCTTAAAAAGATGCTTTAAATTAGTGAGGGCCCTCATGGGGTTTTTGATTATGTGATTACTTGGCCGTTTTTTTAATGATTATTTGATTATTAAGCCAAATATTTCATGATTATTTGATTACCTAGGACTGTATTTTTAGTTTATGATAATTTGATTACTAAAGATAAGCAAATATTTAATGATTATGTGATTATATTGGCAAAAAAATGGTGATTATGTGATTACTAGGACCCCCCCATGAGGGGCCTCATTAGTCTACTTGAAAAACAATCTAGATTTTTAAGGCGGTATCAAATTGAAGATTGAAATCAAACTTAGTCTTACCCCTTATGTTGTAAGATCTAGAACTATGTTTTTGTTTATTTCCATCATGGGGATTGGTTTTAATAAAAGCCTTTAAGTGCTTCCTAAAAACAAAATATCAGATAATTAAAAGTATCGATCTAATATGTCTATGTGATTAACCATGAAACACTCATAAGTTATTTCTGTTCCTGAACTTGAACGTCCGCGTCTGGAAAACGTTTTATATAAGTTTCAAAGTAATACACAAGAAGTGTGAGACTTTAACTTATGCAATTTTTTTTTCTACGGTCATTGTTGTGACTTTTTTAAGTTTCAATATTTGACATGTGTTTATGATTTATTTTATATTTGCGATTATGTCATCACGTTACATATCGTTTAAATATATTGCATGCACATTACATATAAAACAGAGCAGTTTGGTTAATATAGCAGATTGGAATGTTTTCAGACAAAATACAATTCATGTTCTTTTTTTCATATGAAATATTATAGCGTTTAATATTGTAGATTCCCTTTCTTTAAGAATGCGTGTTTTGTTTCTTGAAATTTTAAACTAGGATAATGTTGTTTCAATTAATGCCTTACCTTCACTTTCACCCTTTATATTCAAATTAATTTTGGAAAGATACTTTTAAAATTGTTTGACATACATGCATCTCGGTCATTCGAAATCTGGTTTTTATTTTATTCGTCGACATGCATGCTTTTTAATTTATTCGTCCATATGCATGCTTTTTATGATTGCCTAAATTGACGGGGGGGGTTTATATTCTTTCATTTTGAAGTCTGCGATGAGATGAGAATGAGAAAATACAATTCGTTTTAAAAAAAGGACAATTAATTTATAAATACAAGGAACAGTGAGTGTAAGATGCACCAACGTCCATCGTTAAAATATATCATGAAGACTTAAAAAAAAAATCTCATTTAGATAATTATCTGGCTGTTCACGTGGAAGATGATAACTGATCTTTTAAAAAAAGCTTTCTTATAGTTTTAATTCATGTGGTCCTTCAAATGATACTATCTGAAAAACACCGTGTGAACAAATATAATGAAAAAACTTATTTTGGCAAGACAAAATTCATTAAACTTATAAACGTAAAATCGACTTTTTTTTATTTATGTATTGGTCAACTTTATTGACTTCGTATTAAAATACTGATGATTAATTAATTGTTTTTACAACCAAACTTGTGAAAAATAGAGGAAATGTGGTTGACTGACAATAACATAACTATTTATCAGAGTTTAAATGACAAGGATAAAATTAGCGTGTTTCTAGTTTTGTTAAGTTCATATGACCTTTTAACCCGGGAAAGTGTACGAAATTCAATCCACGGAAATGGTAACCAATAACCATACTAGGATTACAACAATGACTTTATTACAATAGTGAAAAAATGGAAATATCATATACTTTTTTGAAATACAGGTACAAAATGTTCCAAGGGAAAAAATCTCCGTATTGTAATGATTATCAATTTAAACTAGACAGAGCAAACCAATCATATGCCATATTAACCATCAAATAGCAAGGAAGAGGGATTTTTATGTTGCCAAATTTTTATATTTCTATAATGTATTTACTTTTCATTTTTGCACTTTGAAACATGAAATATTGTTAAGATAAGTCAAAAAGGGTACAGCATCACCATTAAATAACTATAAAATGAACAAATATTAGATATTTCGGATAACAGATATCCTTCTTCAATTAGTAAACTGTCACAACCTTTGGAAATTTAGAGTTGTGCCAGTTCACATCGAAAATAACTATTTTCATTTGGCATTTCTTTGTAATCTTTGCGCCGTGTTTGGAAATTTTAAAATTGTATCAGCGTCTGTGGTGTTCGCTTAAATTGTATAAATTTCGAGATTTAAAAAAAGTTTCTCAGTTTGAATATTTTGACATGATTCATTTGACATCGTGCTATTATTGAAGAAGGATATCTGTTATCCGAAATATCTGATATTTGTTCATTTTATAGTTATTTAATGGTTGTTGTACCCTTTTTGACTTGTTATATATTATATTTTGTAGTGTACAGAATCATATTACATGATCCATCGCCCTGTAAGATTGATCGTTGACTATTTATTCAGTCATTATATATATATATATATATATATATATATATATATGCAAGCATGAATTATTTATTCTAATGCATATCTTATTCTCTGATTTTTGTTTTTTTGGTATACTATTTGTATATTGTATATTAGATAAATTAGAAAAAAATACTTAGGAGTTTAGGAAGTGCTATTTTAAAATCTGATATAACACACCATCATCGTAACTGTTAAAAAGTTTATAATGAATCTATATTGAGAATACATTCAATACAAGAGAGCAATTTTGCCATTCAAATCTAAAAATGAATTCGCACCTCTTTTTTTAGAAAATTTTCAATGTGTTAATGTTTCAATTATCAGTTGCGTTCTATTAACAATAACACTTTATACCTGACAAAGCAAAGTAGCAATTTTACAAAGAAAACATGTAAAACGATGGTGTACACATAGGGAATAATATGCCTTTAAAAGTAAAATATTGTAAATCGTTGTTAGTTAGATACATAAAATACTGGTACCAAATTTCGGCTTCGTTAAACATTAAATGGTATATAATAATTAAATTAGTACTGATTAGTTTACTTATTTCTGAAATATATACATGGAATTATTAGGGGGAAGGGGGGGGGGGGCGTATCATAGAAATAATTTTGACAAAAAGCAACAAAAAAAAAGAAATCGTGTTTTATGGCATTCATTGCACCTAACAAGGATTTTGTCTCTTGAATCATTTTTGTACAAGTAGCTAGCTATCAAAAACACAAAAGCTGATCTAAACTTAAAAAAAACAATAAAAGTACATAAAAATAACCACACTTATTAATTTTAGAGATCTAGCTGCAAAATGCAGATTGAATGGGCTTTTGTTATGTGAAAGAGGGCAACGCAGTGGCTTTTATTTGTTAAAATCTATAACAATAAGTAAGCTACTGCTATAGATTATTTCATATTTCCATAAGCAACTATAATTGTTATGTCCAATAGTTGAAAATTAACTAACAACGCCATGTCAAAAATCGATCAAAGACAAATACCAGTACAAATGTTCACAAAACACAACAACAAACTAAAGAATGAGCAACACGAACCCCTTAAAAAATCGGGGTAATTGAAAGTGCTCTGGAAGGATAAGTCGATCGTGCTCTAGAAGGGTAAGTCGATCGTGCTCTGGAAGGATAAGTAGATCGTGCTCTGGAAGGATAAGTAGATCGTGCTCTGGAAGGGTAAGTCGATCGTGCTGTAGAAGGATAAGTAGATCGTGCTATGGAAGGATAAGTAGATCGTGCTCTGGAAGGGTAAGTAGATCGTGCTATGGAAGGATAAGTAGATCGTGCTGTGGAAGTTTAAGTAGATCGTCCTGTGGAAGGATAAGTAGATCGTGCTGTGGAAGGATAAGTAGATCGTGCTCTGGAAGGATAAGTAGATCGTGCTCCCCATTTGGCACCTGACATATTGCTTGTGATAGCACACAGCCGGTCATAAGTATAATTCGGTATATTATATTCAAGGAAAAGAGGATGGGATTCGTTGACAACAATTGGAATATATCCGTCGTCAACTGTGAAACAGATATGCCATAATGTCAAACAACTTGTGATGATGTCCGTAAAATTTCAACATGCTCGTTACGTGTTCGTATTACCATTTTCGAGTGACGGTAGTTATCCCCTGGTTACGTTTTGCAACAAGCTAAGCAATTTAAACCTATGTCCGTCCATACAATAAAAACATTTAGTAGGTAGTTAATTCATATGTAACAATTCATTAAAATTTATAACAAATGTCAAAACTATGAATTCATTACAAAAACACGTTATGATCGTCCAAAGACAACATCATTAGGTTGTCATACTTTATCTATATGTTTTCCGTTTTCAAATCATGTATGTTTTGATTAAGCCGCTCAGGGCCGTAACTATCTATGAGGCAGGAGAGGCAACTGCCTCCCCTGAATTTTCTACACCAATTTTTTTTTAAAAGTAATAAAATGAAATATCGACAATATGTACACGAAGAACTTGAATTTATATTATAAACAACCTAAGTTTACAGTTTTAACAGTGTTCTCATGATACGTGATATATGTCATTTTCCGGATTTTTGATCGCTAGTGAACCGTTTCAGTATTTGTTTTATTTTATTTTTTCGTGTGGCCTTCCGTCTGTTATTCAGTATTCGTACTAGAACACATATATGAAACTTTGCTTTCGACAATTTTGAATAAAACTTAACTATTCACATTTATTTAGGGGCTCAATTAAGCAGAGGACGTTCCCTTTGTATTGTGAATCGGCTGCATCAGCTGTTGGATCATTTTTTTAACGTCTCCCGATCGTACGAGAACATGTTAAGCAATGCCTTAGTAGTTAAACACTCCAATTCGTTGTAGAAGGGACTTTCTTTACTAAGTATATACTAGTATAGAAACTTTCAAAGTCCCTGGTTGTAGTTATATACATGTCTGTTCAGCTTTCAACAATATTGAATTTCAAGGTCCTCGATAAAAAAGATATCTTGCGTTCTATGATATCGCTTTATATTATTTTCTAACTTACCAGTTTGATTTCTTAAAAATATCTTTAAATACAGATGATAATTGTTTGCATAAAAATTGCTTCCAGGTTCCAGCAATACTGATGTTTCTTAAAGTAAGGAAATCGAAGGAAAACGGGTCATTTTTAGCCACTGATTTTATTGAGAAAAAATTCTGCGGTCACAATGTATTTAATGTTAATAATTATAGGTCAAAGTACGGCCTTCAAGACGGAGCCTTGGCTCATCCCGAACAGCAATCGCAGCTTCTTTTTGCATAAAAATTGCTTCCAGGTTCAAGCAATACTGATGTTTCTTGATCGAAGGAAATCGAAGGAAAACGGGTCATTTCTAGCCATTTTACTGAAAGAAAAAAAATCGGCGGGGGCTGCGCCCCCAAACCCCTGCCTCCCCTGAATTGGAACCCTAGTTACGGCCCTGCCGCTCCTTGTTGAGCTGTTGTAGACCAATCTTATAAACACTTTTCCGTCATTGCAAATCTTTTCAGCGGGTTATCTTCGATGGGTTGCCGTATTTTTTATGTTTAAAATCAGAAACTCCTTATCAGGCTGATATATAATTAAAGTAAGATATGAATCAACGAAACGAAAACCCAAAACATTTTTTTTTATCTACATACAGTCTATAGAAGATTGATTGCATACTAAATTTAAAAGATGTTATTCTTCATGTTAATAAATCCGGGAAGGATTTTCAATTGTAGATTGTCCGATATTGTTAACATATATTTTTTCCGTAACATGTAATGAAAAATGTATTTCTGATTTTACATGAATTTTTTCGTAAATCCATGTTAATAAATAAAAATGTAAAACATGGGTTTATGATAGCTTTGCTAATATAATCCTAGTAAGACTGCTTCGAGGAGAGGTCTGAGATATGTTCTAAGATAGTCCGGCATTAGAGAATCAAAATGCATGTCTAGAGATACATCTTATGTTTGTACTTGTATTGCATATACCGACTTTAAAAAAAGGTTTACGTCTTATTATAGCTTCGTTAAAACCGACCCCGATCTTCTAACAACTTTATATTCATGTTACCTATCGGTGTAAAATCATATAAAAAATTGTGATCTTTATGGTCAAGAGATGTTATCTATATTGTACTTCAAAAAACATTTGAATTCAAGTTTACGTTTGTAGCTTTGTAATAATACCGTTTACTAATCAGGTGAGTCGTGTAAATTGTATTGTTAAAGTTTTTGCATGCTTGAAAAATATTTAAGTAATTTAAAAGTTAATATTATCTCCTTAACTTTGAATAGTTTTACAACCTATTCAGTTGTGACATATTTCGACGGAGGTGTTGTGTAGGAATCTGCGTTCAAAAAGGTAGATATGCTTATTTTTATATCATAAATTTAATTCTTATTGTATTTTGTTTGTTATAAGACTGTGAAATAAGCCATCTATGATATTTTTCTACATAATTTTTATAGCATGATAAACATGTATTTTAATTGTCCGTTTTTGCGTCTTCACTTTGCATTTTTCTTGAAATTGATAAATGTGAGGTTGTTTTGCGTTTCATCAAACATTGCAACAATTATTATAGGTTTGTGATGGTTTTGATATCGTATTGAAGCAAGTAATATGATTGTTTAAAGAGTAAGAAAATACCAAGCATTGTGTGTTCTTATAAAATTAAATTAAATTCGATATTTATTGCATTACAAGATTTTTTCTCACTTTACTACCTTTATTATTTTCATTTTATTTATCATTTATCTATTTTTTTATTTTTATTTTTTTTTTTGGGGGGGAGGGGGTGACTATCTCTTTGATTTACATATAAACACCTAATTATATTTATTTAGACAGTAGTTTTCGTATACCACTCTTTTCATAATGTTTTATATTGCCCGAAAAAACTTGCAATTGGGATGAATTTGTAATTCATTATAACTATAATAAGTATATTAATTTTCGACGGAAAAATAATAAGGATACGATGAAATGCTATCAAGTCGTACTTGTATATATAAATGAGATGGGCGTTGACTTTGGTCATTTTAACCATGAACTTTTGTAAAGAAATAGATAAATAGACTAACATTAACTGGTTCCAATGGCTGATAAGAAAATATGTCCTATTTATAATACATGTATCATAAATATGACCCGGTTTAGACTAGTTTTCTCTTGCAAAATCATACGGCACATCGGATTAAACAAAAATAAAAGATTACACTCTTTTGATTTTCTATCAGGTTTAATTAGTGTAAAATAATTATTCAAAAAAGTTCGTAAACGGTATCTCATCTGGCCACACAAACATGTTCCTTTTGTCATAAATACATACTGCTCATGCGGCGTAAAGCAACCAACAATCAATCAATCAATCATATATACATGTTCCTCATCTTGCTAATTTTCTTTTGAATCCTCTAATTCGGCAATCCTCGGTAGAATCCGCTACTCTCCTTCTATCCGTAAGATGAGGGTACGGAATCAGCCGACTTGAGACGAATGGAATCCTCTTTGCAAAGAAAGAGGAAATTATAACAGTTACTTTAGAACACTTACAATATATTGTTTTATGAAATTATAGGTCAAAATGAGGACAATGCGAATAGCTAGGAAGAGAGCAGTAGCAGTTTTCTTCATCATAAGTGTTTTAATATTTACCTACACCATGACTTATGGAAACACTCTAATCGTTGATAGGAAAGACACCAGAAACTTTATTCAATTCAACAACGCAGAGAAGATGTTGGAACCAAGGGATATCAAATATTCGATAAATAATAAAAACATCTGCAAACAACACCACGTGGTATCATGCATTGTTCTTGTCAATTCGGAAGTAGCACATTTCAATCGACGTTTGGAACTCAGGGACACCTGGTTGAATTCGACGTTTTACAAAGGGAAAGTTGTCAAAGTGGTTTATTTAGTTGGCACTGTTAATGATGAAACCCTAACAAAGAAACTTGTAAAAGAGAATAGACAACATGGAGATGTTATACAGGGAAATTTTATTGATACGTTTCGTAATTCGACATATAAAGGATTCATGGGAATAAAATGGGTGAATGAATACTGCTTGAATGCTGACGTTGTTATAAAAACTGATGATAATGCTTTTATCAACTTGTTTCTGTTTTTTGAACAGTACTATAGTCATATTATAGACGACGCCTATATAATGGGAGCGTACATGCAATCCAGTAAAATTATTCGATCTAAATCCAGTAGATGGTACGTTCCAGATTCATACCTTAAAGGCAAACAGATGTATCCTTCGCCTTATTTAAGTGGATATGCTGTGTTTTTACCTACAACTCTGATCCCTAGTTTTTACAGGGCTGCTTTATCGTCAGATTTTTTTCCTGTTGAGGATTATTATCTTTTTGGTGTTCTGCCGGCGAAAATTAAAAGTTATAAAAATGGCGTCAAATTTCAATTCTTAGATAACAAAAAATATATGATTGGGAACGAAGAACAATGGGTAAATTGCTATGCCTCCTCAGGTCAAAAATGCAAATTTCTGACACTTTTTACGAGCAGTCATCGTCTCGATATTGAAAGACTATGGTATTCAGTAATCAAAGACAGAAATCTTAGGAATTAGGAACTATTGATATCACAAAACAAATATTCGTCGTTTTGGACAAAATATGATTATATTTATACATATAAAAGAATTTAAACATAAAAATTATATTTTGTAATTTGATTGAGTTGAACAAAGTGAAATGGACAAAATAGTCAAGTTGTTGTCTCTTTAGCACATTCCCAATTTCCGTTCTCAATTTTAAAGTAATTCTCCAGAATGAATTAATATTTTATCAGTGTGATATTCACATCACTTGGTGTCATTCGTCTGGCGTCCGTCGTCGTCGTCCGTACACCGTAAACTTTTACAAAAAAAATCTTCTTCACCAAAGCTACTGGACTAAATTTAACCAAACTTGCTTGGCCGTAATCATCATTGGATTATCAAGTTTATAAAAAATGTCTCCGAATATCCCGCCAATCAACTTATATGGTCGGGCACGGCTAAAAATATTACAGAGGAGTAAAATGCGAGTTTTGTCATTTATATTGAAAACCGCTAAATGTAAAGAATATCTAACAACTGTACATTTATATCAAAACAGTCAGACGATTTTTTTACAGCAGTTATAAACTGACGAATTTTGCAACTTTTTTCCCTTTTTCCCAATTATGTTGAAAACTATATTAAACACATGTATTAAGAATAAGCAATGATCAGCAAGATAAGATTTTCAAACAAGCAAAATGGCCGAAATCGTCAGTCGACTTATTTTTGAAGGCATTACCCTTTATTGACGTTGATACCCATTTTGTTTAGCGTTTTTGCCTGTTATTTTAAACACATAACAGAAACTTTTCATAGCAAAAATGGTCAGGAAGACAAAATCAGTCGGTTTTTCCGGTTCCAAATAGGGACAATTCGTATCAATTTGATCCATCGATTGACGATGAAATTTTACAAATGTTTTTTTTTTTTTTTTTTAAATGTTGTTCTTTTTCAGATCAAAACAACAAAAGCTTATACTCCGTTTGATATTGAATGTTAACGACTAAAGCAATAAGTATACCGGCAACATCTCTCTCAGTGAAATATCTTTTAAAGTTAGGGATGATGGGAAAAACAAATCATTATGAATGAAATCCTACAAGTTGGATGTAATCAGGCATTTTTTTCGTTTAAATAAAAGGTATTTTTTTTTTGTCATTCAACCCTGCAAACAAATAAATTGTTATCTTTGTGTTCAAACATTTTCACTTTGGTTATGTTTACCGAGAAAAACATACGAATTGAAACATAAGAGCAGAAAACATTTAAGAAGAGATGACTTGACAATTATTAATTTATTACACAATATGTTCAAAACCAAATGAAAACAATGAAAATGCATATAGGCCATCGCAAAGCGATTCAGATTACGTAAGATAACAGAGTAGTATGTTATTCATCTAATTTTGAAATTTAATTCTTAAGGCACACCTTAAATTTCTAGAAGGAAAAGTTGAAGAAGAAAAATAGATCAAATATTTGTATAAACATGATAAAATTCTGTGTCAAATGTTTTTCCATACAATTGAATGTTAAATATTTTGCCCCATAACACCCATTTATTTTTTCATATAAGACTTATATAGCTCATAAAAGGTAATTTACCAACATTTTAGAAGATTCTTGATATTCTTTCTTTTGATTCGAGACCCAAATAATACCAATGCAAATATAAGTCAGCCTTTTCCCGCCATATTTTAAATCTCAAATATCTCAAAAAGGAGCTCCTATCAATATGTCTAGCTTGCTTATTTTGATCCTTAACCAATGCTCTACCGGCTTATAGTATAAATTTTAGATTCTTGATTTATTCAATTTCACCTAAGTACATCCTTAAGTCATATGCCATATATATCTATAATACTAAAATTACGAGGTCCAATTTGTCAGCCGTCATCACGTAAAAACGACGAATCACAGAATTCAACTTTATATATAACTAATATAGTACAAAGGTGTAGATTGAAAATTACACCACTCCAGGCCCTTTTGTTTTCCACGTAATTAATATTGCCAATAATTAAGAAGTTCCGGGTCGAGTCCGCTACCGATACCAATAGTATATTCACCTGTTACCTATTACCTTATCTGTACGTTCCGCATCTGACAGGCGCACCACCAAACGTTGTATTCAGGACTAATATGCTATATACACGGGTCATAACCACAGGGTTGACACTACTAAATTGTCAAATTGTTACCTATTGTAGTATTTTAATCAGTAAGACTTTCTAAGATAACAATACGAATACTAAAAATCTGGACTAAAAATAAGGCGTATAGGTATAGTTTTCAATTTGTTAGTGGGCATGACGTATTTAACAGCAAAGCAAAGAAGTAAACTTAATTTATAACTTATATAGGACAATGCTGTTGATTAAAAAATATTCCATTCCAGGACCTTTTGTTTTCAAAATAATTAATATTACCAATAACTGATAAGTTCCAGTTCAACGGGTTCAAACAGAAAGACTTGAAAGCAGTGAAAAACTGTGTATCTTATAATCGACATGACTTTATCAGATGACAATACTAATACTAAAATAAGGCTTGCGCATAGTTGTATACTTTCAGTCACGGACCCGTGATATCACGGGTGTGTTCTAGTATACATATATATATATACATAAGTACGTCTGAGTCAGTGACAACCCTACAACTAGCGGGACGGCTGCAGTGCAGGCGATTTGGTGTCACGATATCACAGTAGCATGGGTTCGAATCCCGGCGAGGGAAGAACCAAAAATTTGCGAAAGCAAATTTACAGATCTAACATTGTTGGGTTGATGTTTAGACGAGTTGTATATATATATATATATAAAACAAAACAAAAATAGCCATAATTTTTATGATAATTAGATTATGAAAAATTAATGTACAAATTAATGTTAAAAATAACGTATTAAAACATAAAAATTAAATATTCTATCATCTAACATGTATATGATTTCTTTCAATAAAACAATGTCCGTGCAATATAAAGGACTTGAACATTATTTGAGGGAATTAATTACTAGTTACTAATTTATTACTAATATCGATTTATATTTTTTGGAAGTAAAATAAATGCCCGCAAAACACCTTTGGGGCAAGATTTACCTGCTCTTCCGGCAATCATAAAATTGAGAATGGAAATAGGAAATGTGTCAAAGAGACAACAACCCGACCATAGAACAGACAACAGCAGGAGGTCACCAACAGGTCTTCGATGCAGCGAGAAATTCCCGCACCCGGAGGTGTCCTTCAGTTTGCCCTAAACAAATATATATACTAGTCCAGTGATAATGAACGTCATACTTAACTCCAAATTGTTCACAAGAAACTAAAATTAATAATTATCCCTGTTTTTTTTTTTTTTTTTTTTTTTTTGTTTGGTTTCGTGTTGTCCAGTTTTCTAAGTTGTGTGTTGTATACTGTCTGGTGTTTTTTATCATGTTGTTGTCAGTTGTTTTTTTTTCTTTCAAATACTGAGTTTAACTATTCCTTTGGTATCTTTCGCCTCTTTTAAGGATAGTAAATTAGGTGCCTAATATAAAATATATATGTATCAATGTAAGGTCTTAAATAAATAACAGACGATTCGAATTAATAAGACTTCCTTAAAATCCAGGAATTATCGAACGAAAAATTAGTGGCGGATCTAGAAATTTTCATAAGTTCGGGTCCACTGGCTGCCTAAGAGGGGGCCCGATTTTGTCACGCTTCAGTGATTCCCTATATAAGCAACCATTTTTTTTCTTAAAAGGGGGAGGGGCGGCCCCCTGCCCCCCTAAATCCGCCTCTAAAATATGCAAGTTTACTTCTATGAAATAGATATAATGATAATAGACAATCTCCATCATAGATACCAGGATTGGTATTTTGCACTTCAGACGCTCTTGTCTTTAAAAGACTCATCAGTGACGCTCGAATCAAATTAAGAACAAAGTTGAAGACAACTGAGGACCCAAAATTCCTATAAGATTTGCCAAATACAGCTAATGAGATAAAAGCGTGCAAAACAGTTATGCATGAAAGTGAAACATACTCTGATACACTGACATGTCATAGTTTTATACCTACATTCAACTCAAAAAGATATTTCGGTTTCAAATGGTTCGACGGACATTGTATGATTGATGAAATTGTTAACAAAACAAATCTTGGTATTATAGGGGGGGGGCAAGGGGGGTCCCAATAACAGCAAAACAGCAAATTGATTTGGCTCATAACAGATAACAAGGAATTAAAATGGACAAAAACAGATAACAGTAAATGAAATATTAAAATAATTCGGTCTTTGACAAATCAGTATTTCTTATTACGGATATAATCCTTTGTAATGCATTCCATTTTTTTATGACTATGTTTTTAGTATTAATTTATGTATCTAGAATGTGTTTAAATTACTACTCAATATATTATAATATTTTGTATACGCTCGTTTATGGTATACTGTTGTCTGTCTGTTGTCAACATGTCGGACATTAAATCAAAAACTCTTTAACCATTTGCATTAAACTTTGGGAAATTGTTTATATCTATTGACGTGAGCTCCCTTTTTTTTTTTTTTTTTTTTTCATAAATTTTAGATTTTAAGTTTCTTGGTAATGGGTTTTTATTCACAATAAAATTGGTGGTTTTTTTCAGTTTTCTGATAATATCTCAAAAATGCTTTCACAAAGCAAGGAGTCAGCCTACCTATTGTATAATATTTATTGTGAACTTGTTCTCGTCCTGAATATGGATGAAATATTAGCCACTGGACGTTAAGCAACCAACAATCAATCAATCAATCAATCAATTTTTATAAATTTTAGATTTTACGTTTCCGAGTTAACGGGTTTTATTAATTAAAAAAGGGTGATTTTCCAGTTTTCAGACATTAACACAAAAATGTTTTCAGCAGTTCTCATGAAATGTTGGTGTATTGTTTATACATGTATATATATATTGACTGAAGCTCCCTTTGTTGCTAATAAAAAAAGTGACCTAATTTTAAAAGAGTTTGAATATTCTGACTTTT
Source organism: Mytilus galloprovincialis (assembly GCF_965363235.1). Taxonomy (NCBI): domain Eukaryota; kingdom Metazoa; phylum Mollusca; class Bivalvia; order Mytilida; family Mytilidae; genus Mytilus; species Mytilus galloprovincialis. Next base: position 3,186,294 of record NC_134839.1, on the reverse strand, counting down.
TCTAAATGACCATTTAATGAGGTGTGTGAATTTTTCTTAATAAAACTATATGAGGCAAAGTGGTATATAGGGTAGAAAAATCAAAAACACCAATTATAAGCATGCAATTTATCAAGTACTTCGAACGAATTTTGACACTCTAAAAGCAATTTATTCCACTATTTTCAAAGGCCTTATTTGAACAATTTTTTTATCAGCTGAGGTTTTTGATTGTACCAAGTGTACTAGTAATTAGAATACATAGTTTAGTAGGGAAACAATGGCTTGAAACGAAATAAATCTTTGTTTGTAATGGGTTATGTGCAGCTTCGGACCCAAGTTCATGGTTGGAACTTTCATTTTACAATGCATTTGGTTCTGCTTTGAAAAGAATCACAGAGCTGAGTCTATGTACCATATTATATAAAAGGTTAAGTGGTTGTTAGGACCTAGTCCTTAATTGAGATATTCAGATATTCCTGGCCATATGTTTTCCTTTTTGCCATATTAAGAAAAAACTCAATTGTTTTAATTTAATATGTTCGTACGGAAAACAAGGAACATTATTCTCATACAAAATTAAAATTAAGATAATTCTAAATACACATTCATAAAAAAAATGGAATTTATTACAAAGGAAAATCATAAGATATACTTGAATTGTCCTGGACCTCACTTCTGTGATGGGTATATGTTAATGGAATCCTTCTATGAATACGGGACAAACATATTAGTAGTGGTAGACCCCAATGGCCAATGATCTTCAATTTATACCGAATATTGACTGTCAAAAAAAATGGTAACATTCCAATTTTCAATAACAGTTAACAGCAAATACATTATCACAATAACAGATAACAAAAAAACTAAAAGCCCAATAACAGCTAACAAAGAATGAGACAATAATAGCTAACAGCAAATATATTTTCAAAATAACAGATAACAAAGAATTGAATTGCCCCATAACAGCATAACAGTTAAACCCCTTGCCCCCCCCCTCGTATTCATTCACATATTTTCATTTTTTGAAATTTCCTTATGCATATGGACGATAGATCTATAGAGAATTGTTAGAAAAGTGCATAGCTACGTTCTAACGAATCTTTTCGAACAAAAGTTGATAAATACTATATGTAATGAACTGAGATTAATGACATACTATCCTCTATCGTTCTTAATTTGAATAGTTGTAATTTTTCCCCTGTCAACTTCTTCCTAGTATATGTTAACACCTGACAGACGAGATAATACTTCCCTGTAGGTGAACTTAGAGTACTGACACTAAATAACTTAAGTATTTATCCTTTGTTGAAAGGACATTGCAATTTGTAGAAAGAGGGTTTGGATGGGGGCCAGGGGGTCCATCATTTCATTGTGTGTTTTTTTTTTATAAAAATTGCTTGAACAATTTTCAAGGGGGGGGGGGGGGGGGCTATGATGAAATTGAAAAAAGGTAGGCAAGGAGTATTGAGTAAAGAGAAAAGGAAGGATGAGCAATTTGCAAAAAAATGCAGGATGTCAATCTATGCTTGAAAAGTGACTCATGATAGATAAACCAATAAAAAAAGGCAGAATCGAATAGAGTGAAACATAAAAATACAGGATACAAAAAACAACTTAAAAAAATGAATAAATTTCCAAATATCAAACAATCATTATGATTAGATTTTTCCGATTGAAGTTCTTGCTCTTTTTTTATTTTTTTTAACATAAGCATGTTCTCTTGTATGTCTCTAGTTTTATTGACAGTCAGCTTTACAAACAAGACTTATAACTTTTAAGGTTACAAGACTACAGCTTTAGTTGTATAATTGGCAATAAAAAAAAATTGGCAATACGACAATACTATCAAATGTAGTTTAACACCATTCAAACTTTGTATCTGTAAAATGAAACCATAAAGAGATATGTTGTATTTTTATGCTAGTGAGCAAGTAGATCAACAAAACTTGCACCACTATCATTTATTTTTTTTTAACCTGGAAACAGGAAGTTAAATATCATAATACTAATAATTTATTAGTTTATCCAAACATGATTATTTGCTTGAAGTAGGCTCGACGGTACAAAAAATTCAGCAAAAAAAAGTTTTGTTACAAATTTTATTTATTACCCCATTAGTTGTTAATTTATAATATGGTACAAAAATCAACCCAAAAACAAAAACACAATTCGTTTTGGCCCCAGATGATTTATAAAATGTTTATATCATTCAAAAAGCTCAAAATTATCTCCATTTGAGGAAAATTTGTCATTTTTTTGCAGCAAAATTGAAATATCTTTTTTAACTCATTGGTGACCTATACTTCTTATTATTTTTCTTTCAAATAAGCTGTTCTTAAACTAAACTATTGTAAAATTTAAGCGATTTCTGTTATTTTGTTCTTTTTTATTTCGATATTACACTAGATGTGTTATTTATATTTTACCTAAATGAAATGTGACACTGGCATAGCTGTTTCAACATAATACCAAGGTTATATCCGAAGAAGATGAAAAGGGTGCATACAGAATCTCAGTACATAATAAGGCGGTGTTAAACATGTAAGCGAGTCCCAAGTCTCTGTGATGAATGTTGCATTACATGGTTCGCCTGTTGTTGTTTACGAATATCCGACAATCAATGCTCACGTAACAAATCACATTAAATCTGTAGAGAGTACAATTCATGGGCATGGAATCATTCAAAAGGGAACTCCGTATATGGATGCAGTACCCTTTGAAACACAGTGCCCAATATCCCTTTGTCAAACGTTTGTCAAAAAAATGGTTGCATTACATAAATTAACTTACTGATATCATTTTCACGCTGAGGCTCCAAGAGTAAAGGGATTGTATGGTGCATTGATTGTTCGTGAGAAAGAGAACTTGTTAGTGAAGAACACATAACGATAATACTGGAATGGAATTAGGACTTTAATGCAGATTTGGAAGATACAAAAACGGTATATGGATTTTATGAAAACAGAAAAAAATCAACTCTTAGTAACTTTCATTTTTTATTTTTACCTATTATATCTGTTTTGTTCACATATTGTTGTCAATATGATGAACTTTGATGCATCTGTCATACAAGTGAGAGGTTTAGCTTGCTATAAAACCAGATTTAATCTACCATTGTCTACATAAAAAAATGAATGTATCAAGTCAGGAATATGACATTTGTTATCCATTCGTTTTATGTGTTTGAGCTTTTTATCTTGTCATTTAATTAGGGACCTTCCGTTTTGAATTTTCTTCAGAGTTCAGCATTTTTGTGATTTTACTTTTGACGGCCAATGGTTTAGTAATATAATATAAAATCGCAAAGTTGTCTTATAAATGGACGTAGAAGATAGGATTTTGATGAAAATAGTCATAATCAGGCCCCACTTAGGTGTTTGCTGTGAACAATGCACGTGGAACAATGACAGCAGTACCAGTTCCAGGTGATAGCAGGCCACAGACCACAATTAATTCCTCTATCAGTTCTTTATAACGTTTTGTATCATTAAAAAAATTAAGGAAAAATACACTCTAATTAAAAGGAACTATATTAATTGTGGTCTTTGGCCTATTAGAGCGAGACAGTTATCTCCCTCTTTTATCTCTGTAGATAACATCCGGTTAACAATGATAGCCACGGATGAGTTTCACGTTGAACCCCAGATAGAAGATGCATTTATTATAAATGTCGGAGATCGATACGATGTCGTCATTACTGCAAACTAAACCGTAGATAACTATTTCATTATAGCCAAAACTCTCGAAATAAATCGAAACACGACATTGGAAGCTATACTTCAGTATTATGGTATATCTTCAATCTGTTGATGGCCGATGCCATATTACCCAGAACAATAGTTTACCGATTTTAAAACTAATAATGTCTTTTCCATGTACTATCATTGGACGCAGGTTTGTATTCCCAACAAAACAATTTTTGGTTGATCCTGATGATGTCATTTTTCCTTTTCAGGAAACAGATTGCGGTGAACAACGTCATTGTTCGTGTACGGATTTTTTTATCTATAAACCATGGTGACACAGTCCATATGATATTTTTCTGAATATGGAACATGGAACTTGATGGGCCTATCGAGTTCATATGCACGGGCATACGTTCTATGTCCTTAAGATAATAAGTTATGCTAAACATAATAAAAGAACAGGATTAAAACCAGGAGGAAATCGATGGCTGAAGAGGAAACGACTGCATCACAGTTGATGTAACCATGCTACATTTACATGCAGTAATCCAGTATGGGCTAACGTAAATGTGTCAGTGATCGAATTGCTAAAACCAGTAAGAAAGGATACACTATAGGTATTGCACAAGGTCGGGTTTTATTTTCCCTTACTCTTAATGACGTCTTTACATTCATTTCATTAGATCTTGAGTGTTACTGATTGCTAGTCTTAGACACATGATTTGTAATGATTTGTTACTGGCTTTTAACAAGCGTTCAGTTAAATACGAATACGATCAGATCTGTACTTTGCTCCTTCTGTGGTTGTGTTAAGGTTTTTATGTAGTTTGTTTCGGTTTAGTGAATAAAGCCCATGCATTTCAACTGATTTTCTTATCAGTTGCCGTCCGTCGTCCGTCGTCGTCTATTAATTTTCACAAAAATCTTCATCTCTGAAACTATTGCACTAAATTTAGCCAAAGTTGGCCACAATGAGGGTGGTAAAGGGGGGGGGGGGGTGCTTGCACGAAAAAAACGTGAAATAAGACATAATTTCACGTTGAACGTGAAATAATTTCTGTAATGAACGTTGCACAAAAAAAAATACTTTTATTTGAACCTTTTGTGACTGAGTCACTGTCTTCTTGTATATATTAACTCTTTGTTTTACTTGATATTCCCGATTTAGTATACACATTTATGATATAATTGGTTTACGGCTTTTAGAAAAGTATTTCTTGACGATCACTGCCAAGTGTTTGAATTTTATTTGAAAAATACCGAGCACGCAAAATAAGACTTTGAAAATCACGATGCACGTAAAATTAAATAAGCAGAACACGTTGAACGAGGCACCCGTCTTGCACGACTGAACGTTAAATAAAAAAGTAAAAACACGTTGAACGTGGAATAAAAAACGGCGATCACGTTGCACGAAAATAACCCTTTTCCACCCTCCACAATCACCAAATAGAAGTAATATATATGCAAAAGAGAACATATATTTGATGTGTTTTACCTGGATAGACGCAATTTTGAAAATCAAAGATGTCCGCCATGATTTTTATTTTCGTGGCTACCCCCTTAATATGATTCAATACACATACAGAGATGTTCTTACATCAAAGTTTCATGATTGTATCACCATTTTCATAATTTTTGTGGTAAGCTGCTCATCAATGGGCGGTGATGGGTGACTAGGTAACAGTTCATTAAAAAGAATGGCCATTCCATCAAATGAAGATGAATATGACAATGTAAGAGCAAAACACCAGGTTATGACAAACAGTCACTTGGAAAAAAAATATTGGATCCTTTCTTACTGGTTTTAGCAATTCCATCCCTGACACATTTACGTTAGCCCATACTGGTTTACTTCAGCGGTCCCCTAAACAAATATATAGTTCAGTGATAATGAACGCCATACTAAACTCCAAATTGTACACAAGAAACTAAAATTAAAAATAATACAAGACTAACAAAGGCCAGAGGCTCCTGACTTGGGACAAGCGCAAAAATGCGGCGGGGTTAAACATGTTTATGAGATCTCAACCCTCCCCCATATACCTCTAGCCAATGTAGAAAAGTAACCGCATAACAATACGCACATTCAAATTCAGTTCAAGAGAAATCCGAGTCTGATGTCAGAAGATGTAACAAAAGAAAAAAAACAAAATGACAATAATACATAAAAAAAAACAACAGACTACTAGCAGCTAACTGACATACCAGCTCCAGACTTCAATTAAACTGATTGAAAAGTTATGATTTCATCATATGCATATCAGGCACAATGCTTCCCGTTAGGGGTTTAGTATCATACCATCATAACATATATGAAAAGAACATAACCCGTGTCATGCCAACAACTAGTTTTTGAATAAACGGGTTTAGTTCCGATGCAAAGACCCTATAAGTGAATCAATATTAACTCCAAAATATGCAATCTTTAATGACCTGACAACAGTGTCGTAACTATATCCCTTCTTAATAAGTCTATTTAAAGGTTTTGTTAGTTTCTGAGGTGAATACTGACATTTTTGTGCTTTATAAAGAATATTTCCATAAAAAATTGGATGTGAAATACCTGAACGTATAAGAAGTCTGCATGTTGAGCTATATTTACGAATTATTTCCTTCTACCGATGTTAAATTTAGTAAATATTTTGACTAGTTTGTGATATCGAAAACCCTGGTGTAATAATTGTTCAGTAATACATAAATTTCTCTCGTTAAAATCTAAAACATTGTTACATACACGAGCGAATCGTACAGGTTGAGATATATAAACACCGTAAGATGGTGACAAGGGAACGTCACCATCTAAAAACGGAAAATTAACAATAGGAAATGAAAAATTATCTCTTTTATCATAAATTTCAGTATTAAGCTTTCCGTTAGTGATATAGATATCAAAATCGAGGAAAGGACAGTGGTCATTGTTAGTATTATTTTTTTTTAAAGTAAGTCAACAGGATAAATTTCTTTAGTATACATACTGAAGTCGTCATTATTGAGAGCCAAGATATCATCCAAACATCTAAAAGTATTATTAAATTTGTTTATTGGATGTTGTTTTGATAGGTCTTTACTGATTTTTGTCATAAATTGTAACTCATTGCAATACAAAAACAGGTCCGCAATAAGTGGTGCACAGTTAGTCCCCATTGGAATTCCGATAACCTGACGATATACGGAATTCCAAAAGCGAACAAAAATATTATCTGGTAAAAATTCAAGGGCAGATATAGTATCAAAACATATTTATTTTGTTTTTTGTTTATTGCTACTAAACACTGACCTAAAAGAGTTTGAACATATATATATATTTACATTCTGACTTTTTAAATGCCCATTTAATTAGGTGTGTGCTTTTTTTTTAATGAGAATGTGGGGCAATGTGGTATATAGGGTAGAAAAATCAAATCTTTGAACAGATTCAAAATCACCAATATAAGCATACATTTTATCAAGTATTTCCAACGAGTTCTTGACACTCCAAAAGTAATTAATTCCAATATTTTCGAAGGCCTTTATATTTGAAAAATTAATTATCAGGTTTTTGATTGTACCAAGTGTACTGGTAAGAAGAATATACAATTTAGTAGTGGAACAATGACTTGAAGACGTAATAAATCTATATTTGTAAGGTGTTTGTGTAGTTCGGAAGCCAATACATAGTTAGGACTTTCATTGTATATGGTTATGCTTGTAAAGCGGTAGCTAAAAGTTTATGTTTGTTACAAATGTCTTATCTGAAAATGGAGTCAGTTGAAATGTTGGTGAATTTGTGATTCCTTTTTTTCTGAACCTCAATGTAAAATTAACGTCAAACAATAATAGTATTATTAGCAGCTTAATCGGCCGGGACAAAAACAAATTCCTTGTCTTGTTCTTTTAGTTTATGTTTGATACGAGAAATAGGGTTATTGTGGTTATTGTTAATAGTAAAATGTTCTTTAAAATGTTGAATACGTATATCTACTATGTTCATTACTGAATTAAAAAAAGAGTCCAAAGATTTTTTGTCAGCTTTTTCCCGATTTATCCATTTCATACAGTAAGTACAGAGTGAGATGTGGATGATATTACGACACTCATTCCAATTAATTATTGATGGGGGACGATATTTAGGTCCTTTACTGAGGAATGATTTCAACTCTCGGTCTTGAACGATGTTAAGATCTCCTGTTATAACATGGGAAATGGGTCCATAAATGTATTCGGAATTATTACAATTACATGAAATAGGTGTATTTTAACTGATATAAACATCTTTACACAATTGGCTATAATTAAACACAAATTTCAGGGTAGATTTCTTGTAAATATAACAAATAAGAGGGAGCTCAGTATTATCGAAATATCCAGGTGGTTTGTTCTTTAACAGAATGGTCGTTAAAAATACCGGCAATATTTACAAAATCAAAACACCTATATTGACATACTTTATTCTAATAAAATGTTTTTTATGATCTTCAGGACGATCAATTTTAGGAAACAGTTTACAATAACAATATGCCATAATAATTTGAACAATTTCATACCTAGGACTGCTATATAAAATTGTGTTGCAATCCTCCAAAATTTTATTTAACTTATTAACCGGTAATGAACAGAGCTTTGTTAACTGATAATGTCTGCCGTTGTTTTTTGAAATAGAAATTAATTCCGAAATATTGGTATGATTGGTCCGAAATTTTCTTTGATTGCGATTTTTTCTACGACCGTGAGAATGGTTTTTACGAACAGTTTTAGAAACTATATCCAAAAAGTTAACGGAATCGGTTCTTGATATATTACCAATTCCCGTGATATTTTCATCAAGACCGAGAGGGTAGAATGTCTGTAATTTTTTAATCCAATTTAATTCAATTATTTTCCGTGATCGTACAAACTTTGAATGAGATTCACCAGGCTGCTTATTTACTACTTCTAAAGGTTGAACTGCTAAATATTTAGTAGGATGATTGTGCTTCTTAATGTCTTGATAAATGATACTTTTGAATTTATTGGGTCTTTTAAAACGATACAGATGTTCTTGAGTGCGTTTATATAAATATCGTCCAGTTTCACATACGTAATGAATACCACATCCCGGTTTGTTTCATGTGAGTAAATGATAATACTGTTTGTTTTTCAAGTTATATAAGTTTCCAAATTTAAAGAAAATTTGCGACCATTAAACGTGGACCTTACCGTATTGTTGGTGGAAAGACGGACACATGTAAGTCATTTTTTTGGTAAGACCAGGCTGTACCAATCATTTCTTATACCTATACCAAACCTATTGCAACTAAAATTTTCAATTACAAACACGTTTTGCAGGATCTCGATATTGACGACTTCAAGTCTAAACCTCCTGATTGCACTTGTGCTAGTTTCCAATTAACATATAATCCTGCTTGCCACGTTATTACCGGTGACCTCAACATTGTAAATAACACTTCTCTACGAAATGTGTAATCGAAAGGTCCGAAATATCGTGAGCCTAAATCCATCAATTGGAAATACAACTTTAAAATTTTGATGAATTCAGTTGAGGATTATGCCAGGCAATGGGCTAAGCGCGAGAAGGAAGACGTAGACGCTCTTTTCAAATGGATTAAGGCAGTGAGGATTAAGGAACTGAATGGGTCTATCAATGCCCATGCTACGTCAATCTTTAAAGACCCAAATGTTGCAAAACACCTATCCTACCTCCATGACAAATATGTTTTGTCCCCGCAGATAAAGCCCCAAAGAACATCGTTTTTGTGTGTAAAACTCATTACATTAACTGCTTGATAAACGAATTAGGTATTGAAAATTCACTTGGAAACTCAACATATACCCTCGCGACACTTACCAAAGAGGAAATCCTGGATAATCATAGGTCTGTTCTATGTTCCTTTGGTATTTCAACCAAAGATGAAGAACTGGATCTTCCATCACTGTATTGGATACCTAAACTACACAAGTGTCCTTACAAACAACGATATATTGCTGGGTCTTCCAAGTGCTCCACGAAACCTCTTTCTAAATTATTAACATCTATTTTATCAGCAATCAAAGACAGGCTTCAAAGTTATTGTGAAACTGCCTATTATAGAGGGGGCGTGAATCAGATGTGGATACTTAAAATTCCAAAGATCTTTTAGAGTACATACAATCTAACTCTCTTTCATCTTGTAACAGTATTAAAACATTTGACTTTTCTACTCTTTACACAAGTATTCCACATTCCAAACTAAGAGATAAATTGAAAGAGTTGGTATTGCTTTGATTCATAAAAAAGAATGGCCAACGTAGATACAAGTATCTTGTCTTAGGGAGGGATAAATCCTACTTTGTAAAGGATCACTCTGATTCAAACAAAAAGTTCTCTGAAACTGATATTATCAAGATGCTTGATTTCTTGATTGACAACATATTTGTTACGTTAGGAGGACGTGTTTTTCAACAGACTGTCGGCATTCCAACTGCAAAAAACTGTGCCCCTCTACTTGCCGACCTGTTTCTTTATTATTATGAGGCTGACTTCATCATGTTCATGCAGGAACTTCTTAGGAAGAAAGATAAGAAGTTAGCAATATCCTTTAACTTTGCTTTCCGCTATATAGATGATGTTCTTTCACTAAACAATTCAAAATTTGGTGACTTATGTCTAACGCATCTATCCCATCGAGCTAGAGATAAAGGATACTACAGATACAGTTTAGTCGGCCTCATATCTTGACTTACATCTAGAAATTGACAATGAGGGTCGGTTGAAAACCAAACTTTACGACAAAAGAGATTATTTCAGCTTTCCAATTGTGAACTTTCCATTTCTAAGTAGCAACATTCCAGCAGAACCTGCATACGGGGTATGTATCTCCCAATTGATGCTTGCATTTCCTATCATGATTTTCTTGATAGAGGATTGCTGTCACAAGGAAGCTATTAAACCAAGAGCTCCAAATGGTGAAGTTGAAATCATCCCTTTGTAAATTTTACGGACGCTATCACGACTTGGTTGACCGTTATGGACTAACCGTTTCACAAATGATATCAGATATGTTCCTTACGTCGTAACTACAATCTCCTTCCCTTTCATGAATGTGACCTACCAAATTAGACTATTTACCGAATTTGTTATCACATAAGCAACATGACCGGTGCCACATGTGGAGCAGGATCTGCTTACCCTTCCGGAGCACCTGAAATCACCCCTAGTTTTTTGGTGGGGTTCGTGTTGTTTATTCTTTAGTTTTCTACGCTGTGTCATGTGTGCTGTTGTTTGTTTGTCTTTTTCATTTTTAGTCATGTCGTTGTCAATTTGTTTTAGATTTATGAGTTTGACTGTCCCTTTGGTATCTTTCGTCCCTCTTTTATCGATAGAAGGGTAACCACGATTTTTATTGTTAAAAATGTTAGCGAGGGTAGTACTTTTAGATAACCAATTTTGAAGATTGAGACGTGTAGATACCCTTTGAACGAGTTTAGTATTTAATATTTTTCCATTTCTAAGTACATGTCTAAACCAAAGGCTTTATCAAATATATACACTATGTAATAGATTAGCTGCAGAAATTATTATCTGTTTGTTTGGGTTTTTTTTTTTTGTTTCACAGTTTGGTTTTTTTTTTTTTTTCTTGTCTTTTGTAGACTTTTTTTAACATTACGGGCCTCAATGAAATCATTGATTCCTATCATTATTTATTGTTTATTTAAAACCTGTTAATTACAATCGGAATCGGAGTTTGCTGAGTTGTGTATCAGTTAAAATATATTATTATATATCTAATAGATGAATGCACAAGACGCACCTCTACCACTTGAATTATTTTACATTGAGTTACTGTTTATAAGAGCATTTGTCTTACTAAGATACACGGAATTGAAATGTTGAATTCGAACATGTAACTGATTGGAATGTAATACCTCTAATATTATGAAACTGTTCTTCTATTATAAACAGTTAAAACAACACGTTATTAATTTCATGCCAAATAACATTTTAGTTATGCATTAAAATACAAACCTGGTAAAATTTAGCCATCTTGCTATCCAATAGTTCTTTAATATAAGGCAATTTTGAAGAAATCAGGCTGTATTTAAATGGAAATAACCGAAAGCCTCGCTGAAAATTTTCACATTTATCAATCATTTTCTATCAAAAATTAGACTGATAAAAAATACCCTTATTGACCCTTTAGTACTTGTCTGTCAATAAGAACTCACATTTAGGTTCGTATAGGTCATAGATTATCACCCCGTATAACCCCAATACAAATGACTCCGGAGGATGACGCGTTCGAAGGGACAATTGTTCACACTTATTAGAGTTTATAATGATGTTTCGTTAGGCTAGTTAATTTATCTTATCAATTATTCAGTTGTTGCGACTTTTGGATTTTGTATAAAACATTTGATAAATCTGCTAGATGCAAAACGCACAGTTATGGTGAAATTTTATACGTTTTATGAGGAAAAAAATTATGAATATGTTTTCTAACATAAACTTGTGTATATCAATACTTTTATGCAATAATAGATAACTACACGGTAAATTATTTCGTGTATTTAAATGTTACCTAAAACTCTTTTGCAATGATCGATGTAAAATTCGCTGACCAAAAAATGTCCGAATTCAGGTGAATCGGGTTATACGGAATGATCTTTTCGGTTCTTTACATCCAGTTCAAAGCATTGTAGTGAAAAATGAGAAAAGACTACGGGAAAAATTGTAACATTTTCCCTCCTGCAAAATAAATCATGTAAAATGTCTACTTTATCATTTATTTATAAAACTGTGTAAATTTACAAACCATTAGATATACAAACATTATAATTCAAAAATTAAGACAAATATTTTTCGTTCCCTTTTGTTTTATTTATTTTAGATGGTGAGATTTTTTTCGACAAATTTTATTCGTTCTCATCCGCCTCGCTTGCGTCTGACGTCAGGTAATTAGGTTCAATGAACTTTATGAGTGTGATAACATGAGCAACACGACGGATGACACATGTGGAACATGATCTGCTTCCGGAGCACCTGATATCACCCTAAATTATGGCTAAATTGTTGGTTGAATTCTTGTTGCTAATTAGTCTTTAGTTGTATATGTTGTGTCGTTTGTACTTCTATCTGTCTGTTTGTCTGTTAGTCTTTTTCATGTTTTTTGTCAGTTTATTTTCAATCTTTGAGTTTCAATGTCCGTCTGGTATCTTTCGCCACTCTTGTGTAGTTTGGTCGTGCCTGTTGAACTGTTGAACACGGGAGATCACATCATAATATTTACGTTGATCGTAATATACAGTCATGAAATTAAGATAAGATCCATGTAAACCTAAAAACCTTCTGATATTTTTCTTAATGGTATTCAATTTAACAATGTGATCACCATATAGATATTTGACTATTGTTTTTGTTGATATCATGGTCAGTATTAGTGTTATTATATATAGGACAAAGTTATGCATAATTAACAAGTGAGCATTACTTGATTCTTTTTTTATTATTATATTTAGAAATCAAAACTTCGTTAGTCGTTAATCATTTAATTGACCTGTTAAAAATGTCGAGAAACTAATAAAAAGTACCAGAAGCATTGTCAAAACTGAAAGAATATTATTCAAATTGAATATGAAAAAAAATGGAATTCAAGAAATGTTAATGCTTCATGAATTCAAAAATGATGAATATAATTTCAAAATCAGCTATTGAATATGAGATATTTTGTCTGGCAGCCAGCAGAGTTGTTAATTGCCAGAGGTAAATCGTCACCGTCAGAAACTTGTCATATTTGATGAACCAAAATAGCTTAACCGGCCTTTTACACATGTACAAGTCTTGATCAAATCAAAGATGTTGAAATATCCGTCGGTTAAAAAATTAGGAAGAAAAAACTGATCAATGTCATTTTTAGGCCAGCCTACAACATGTGTTTCTTTAATAAGATATCAGACTAACTGTCAAAAATGGAAACATGGTTAATACAGAAATATGAAAACAATTGAACCTTTTTTTTAACCTAAAATTTTTATATTGAGATAAAGCAAGCTACATTTAAATACAACAAATAGCAATGAACTATTTCGCTAAGAGTAAATCCACGCTGTCCCCCAAACAGCAGCAAAATGGCATTATTATGCATTAAAGAAACATTTATGTATATTAAAAAATGGGATCGGCAAACAATACACCAATTATGCAGTAATGCTAATTAAAAGAGGGACGAAAGATACCAGAGGGACAGACAACTTGAACATCGAAAATAAACTGAAAACGCTAAAAAAAAGAAAAAGACAAACAGACACATGTTAGTGCACAAAACACAACATAGAAATCTAGAGACTAGGCAGCACGAACGCAACCTAAAAACTAGGGGTGATCTCAGATGTCCAATTTGGTAGGTAACATTCGTGAAAGGAAAAGGGTTTTGTAGTATTACATAAAGAACATATCCGATATCATTAGTGAAAAGATTATTCCGTAACGGTCAACCAACCCGTGATTGCGTCCGTAAAATTTACGAAGGAGTGATTTTAACTTGACAACTTGGAACTCTTGGTTTGATAACTTCCTTGTGAGCAGCAACCCTTTATCAAGGAAATATAAGCCCGGGAATATCGTATCAATTGGGAAATATATATTCCGTACGCAAGGCGCTGTTGGAATATTGCTACATAGAAATGGAAAGTTCACAATTTAGACTCTGAAATTATTTCTTTTGTTGTAAAGTTTTGTTTTCCACCGACCCTCATAGTCAATTTCTAGATGTTTGTCAAGATATGAAGCACAGGTATCTGTCGTATCCTTTATCTCTAGTTCGATGGGATAAATGCGTTCAACATAGTCACCAAATTTTGAATTATGTAGTGAGAAAACACCATCTATACAGCGGAATGTAAAGTTAAGGGGTATTGCTTGTTAATGCACTCAGAAGGAAATCAATAAGTTTTAATACTATAATAACTATCAGCACATGTTACACAATTCACCATTACCAGGAAGAGGATAACTCCAATAGGAAACCAGTTATTATTCAAACATAATATAGAGTTATCTCTCTTTATATAGTCCAATTGACATTATATTAACATTGCTAACTTCTTATCTTTATTCCTAATAAGTTCCTATATGAAGTCAGTCTCATAATAATAACGGAAAAAGTCGGCAAGAAGAAGGGCAAAATTGGTGCCCATTGGAATGCCGACAGCCTGTTGAAAAAAATGTTCTTCCAACGTTTTACAAATATGTTGTCAATCAAGAAATCAATTAAGCATCTTGATTATGTCAGTTTCTGAGAATTGTATGTTTGAATCAGAGTGAATATTTACAAAGTAGGATTGTTATCCCTCCCTTACTTTGGCCATATAACTGTTGTTTGTATATTTCGATGGGCGTGTGACTTTTGCACCGATATCTTAAAGTTTCGATTTTTCATTTGCGCCGATAATGCACAGGCAAATGACAGATGAATCTTAACTTTTTCCCTTAGCCAGTTGTACATATGTTCTGAATTGTCAATTATAACATTGGTATAGGAAGATGTGGTATGAGTTCTAATGAGACAACTCTCCATCCGAGTCACAATTATAAAAGTAAACCATTATAGGTAAAGGTGTGGTCTTCAACATGGAGCCTAGGCTCACACCGAACAGTAAGCTATATATGGCCCCTAAAACTACTAATGTAAAATCATTCAAACGGGAAAACAAACAGTCTAATCTATATGAAAAACGAGAAAAGAGAAACACTTAGGAATCACATAAACAGACGACAACTACTGTACATATAACTGTTGTTCCCTGCAAATAGATAGAAAAGGCTTTCGTTCTCGCGTTTTCTATAGGGCGAAAACGCGAATCCGCGAAGTGAAAAACGCGAAATATTTTTTCTTTCCGATTTCGCGTTTTTTACTTCGCGTTTTAGCGTTTTCGTGTTTTGATTTCGTGAAATAAATTAGACAAGTCCTTTCCATTCTTTTATGGTAATATTCTTTACAAAGCACAAAAATGTCAGTATTTACCTCAAAAACTTAAAAAACCTTTAAACAGACTTATTAAGAAGGGATATAGTTACGATACTGGTGTCAGGTCATTAAAGATCGCATATTTTGGCTTTAATATTGATTCACTTATAGAATCTTTGCATCGGAACTAAACACATTTATTTAAAAAACAGTTGTTGGTATGACACGGGTTATGTTCTTCTCATATATTTTATGATAGTATGATACTAAAACCCTAACGGGAGGGATTGTGCCTGATATTCATATGATAAAGACATAATCTTTCAATCAGTTTGAGGTCTGGAGCTGGCATGTCAGTTAACTGCTAGTAGTCTGAAGTCCAAAACGCGAAAAGGCGAAGTCCAAAACGCGGAAAGGCGAAATATTTTTCTTTTCGATATTTCCAGTTTTCGACTTCGCGTTTTCGCGTTTTCGACTAAGCCTTTTTGCGTTTTCGTCTTCGCGATTTCGCGTTTTCACATTTCGCGTTTTTGCGATTTCGCCTTTTTAATAATAATAGCAATAATAATAATATCTTTATTTAAAGAGAGTAACTCATTTGGATTAAACCAATTCTCAATAAAGTTCTCTACATACAGTGTTAACAATATGAATAAAACATAATTAATCTACTATTAGACACATGTAAACAAGAGACGTATATAAAGTAATATAACAACAACAACAAAAACACCTATGGTATACATTATCGCGTTTTTGCGATATACATGTTATTTTAACATAACATTTAAATATAATTGGAGACTACAAAGTATAAGTCATTCAAATGATTATCATATGAATTTCATATCTGTGACGTATTTTTAATAGATTCATAAATTACACAATTTCTTTGTTGGTAATTTCTGAACATATTTAAAAACAGACGCATTTGAATATACAATTTGCTGGAAGTTATACAAGAATGGAAAGGACTTGTTTAATTTATTTCACGAAATCAAAACGCGAAAACGCGAAGCCAAAAACGCAAAAACGCTGAAACGCGAAGTCAAAAACGCGAAATCGGAAAGAAAAAATATTTCGCGTTTTCGCGTTTTCGACTTCTCGTTTTCGCGTTTTCGCCCTATAGAATATGAAAGGCTAAAACACGAAATGGCCTTAACGGCCACCATAGTTTGTAAACATTTCATGAACTTCTGGACTGGTCTATCTCACAGGCGCTTGGGTCTATGATACAGATTTATTTTTTTTTTTTGGGATTAAAATATTCAATTTTTCTATATTTATAATACATATCTATCACTTCTGTGCATGTCTCACCTAATTTCGAGTGATTTAAACGACCCAGAGAAAATACCACATTTTACTATCCATACTAAGAAACAAATATGGATAGTAAAATGTGGTATTTTCTCTGGGTCGTTTAAATCACTCGAAATTAGGTGAGACATCTACAGAAGTGATAGATATGTATTATAAATATAGAAAAATTGAATATTTTAATCCAAAAAAAAAAAAAAAAAATCTGTATCATAGACCCAAGCGCCTGTGGTCTATCTATGAAAATAAGGACAGTCAAATAGCTAAAAACCCATAGCACAAGTAAAAAAATAATCCTGAAGTTGTCATAAACCAATTCTGAATGCTAAATTAGTACTCAGCTGTCTTAAAATGAATTGTATTGAAAAAAAAAATTCCTTTTAAAAAAAAACACAGGGGTCAAAATGCGAAACCACACTCATAACTTCTACCCTAAGTGTTACTCGATGCCAAAATATATGAAATTTTAAGACCTTATCCAAACTTTGAATGACTGATTAAACCAAACAGGACAAAATTAAGTAAGAAGTCATCAAAGAAACGAGGTTAATAATTTGTTACACTAGACCAGGGTTTAGTCTACATACAATTAACAGATTTAAGGCAAATTATAAATACAGAAAGTAGTATTCCAACCAATCAAAAGAACTGCAACGAATGTTCATTAGTTTATTTACTCAATTGTATTCTATTTTAGGATAAAATGAAACCTGTCAGGATATTTTGGAAAAGAAATGCAATACTTTTCTGTTGTTTAATCATTAGCGTATGGTTCATATACAACAAAACTTACCGAAGTTCAGTAAGAAATGAATTCAACCGCGGACTGTCTAATCCAGGAGATATACGATATTTGATAAATAATAAGCATATTTGCAACGATTATAAATTTTAAAGAGTATTTTGTATCATACTTGTAAGTTCTGATATTACTCATTTTAACAGACGAGTAGAACTTAGAAGCACTTGGTTGAAATCTAATAATTATCGACCGAAAAATGTCCAAGTGGTATATTTAACAGGTAAAATAAATGATAAAACTGTACAGAATAAATTGATGCTGGAAAGTCAAACATACTCAGATATAATACAAGGAGATTTCATAGATTCGTACCAAAATTCAACTTACAAAGGAGTACTTGGATTCAAATGGGTTGCTGAACATTGAAGATTATTTTTTATTTGGTATTCTTACTGCAAAGATTAATAAGGACTTTAATGACACAGGAAAACTTAAGTATAGAGATTTGACGAAGTTTATCACTTCAGACGAAAGATATTGGAAACACTGCTATCTTACATTGAAAGGGAATTGCAATTTATTAATAGCTTATCAAGAACAATATCGACTGGACACAGAAAGCGTTTGGAATGTTATCATACAGAATAGGAGTCAGAGTGCAAGTGGTCATTTTGATATGGAATAAAGTTTTGCTTCCATCTTGCTTAATGTTGCAACCTTTCTATTTTCAAATAATTACTAATTATTACAGACGTTCACTTTGGTCAACAGTTGGTAACCATCTTGGCACGCCGATTGGATTATATATATTGGCATAAATCATCTTAAACAACCTATGCAAGATAATAAAGAACTACTATTTATAGGTGTGCGTAAATGTTTGTTTATTTTGCTTCCTTTTCTTGTTGGTTTCCTGTGCACTTAAGTATAATTGTTTGCAAAATATGCCAAATAATCACGGAATCCTGTTTCAAACACTTATATTATATACGACAGTATACTGGTATATTTAGTATTTGTACTTTATCATGTGTGCCAATGTCTAAAGTGGTACTTAGTAAATCAATTGTATGCATCACGAACTGTACAAGTTACAATCGTCGCACACGAAGACTTTCTTCCATTTTTACATAACGTGTTTATACACAGGCACATGTATCTGATTCCCCCTATAAACAGTGAAATAACACAATTTTTTTAATAGGTAATCCGGTCGGGAACTACTGTTAAATTACGATTTGTCGGGTTGTATACCGCACTAAAACTTGTAATGCCGTAAATCTAAATTGATTTATCTACACAATTGTGTTAAGCACGCCTACTTTCGTTGTCGGGATCATTCGTATCAAGGCCTCCCCACGTTTGTCAACCGTAAATATTCCGTAAACCTACAACCGATTGGATATTTTCTACAACTCAATGGCCATAGAAGATATCTCAAGGAATCATAAGTCTGTCTGCACGGCGAAATGCATATTTGAGTTAGAGTCTAATTCAGTTGGCCAAACTGATTGTGTAGTTAGGACTTATTATTATACTTCCTTTAAGAATGTTCTTCTATAGAAAAGTTGCACTTTTTTTGCATAGTTTAAAAAGAAATATATTGCATTAACTGCACCATGCGAAAATAGTATGCCTTGCTGTTGAAATTTACTATTAGTTTCACGTCAATCATTGTCGATTTCACGTGCAAAGGCGGAGCTTAGTTGCTTTGACAGACAAGTGGGATGTGTTTATTAGCCTCACAATTAATTAACTATTACGATTGAACATTAAGGGGCAATTAGTAGATATCATTTAAATTTTTTCTGACATTTTGATAGAATTTAAAATACTTTAGGTTATGTTAGAACGTGTTTGTTCTTTGTTTACTTCTGCTTACTACCGTTGAAGCCAAAATTTTTCGAAAACTTTAGAAGTCATTTGATACAGATAAATAGTTATGACCACATGACGGGTTTTTTTTTTTTTGCAAGTTATTGATTACTATGGAAAATGTTCATGTTAATGAAATGGAAGGGGTATGCAGTAAACCTTGTTAAGATAAAATCCATAACAATACCGGGCAATCAAAGTTATGACACGATGCCTCTTTGGTACATCCTCATCTTGAAGTCAATATAAGTCATGCTTTCAACAATGAACAAAATAGAATGAAATTCAAAACAGTGTGGCTGTGGCCATTGATTGACACATTAAAATCATCCATTGACTGGGACAATTTACATGAACGTTTGTCTGTAACGACCACCATTCACGACGTACCTACGATAGACATTTAAACTGTGGGGTCACCAAAGGTTTCTTTACCCCTTTAATTATAAAATAATTCAAAAAATTAATCAGGAATAACCTTTATGTTTTGATTTATATAATTGATATAAATCAAAACATCGTGTTATTTCTGATTAGTTTTTCGAATTACTTTATTAAGGTGTTAAGAACCTTTGGTGACCCCTTTCACAATAAATTAATCATTAGGCCTCTGTGTCCTATAGGTACCATGCATAGTCGCATTTGTTATCCATTCTTATGATAATTCAGATTGGGTTATTTTGGGAGAAAAACGAAAGAAAGGCGTCCGGATATTGTTTCTGTCATCAGACCGACTTTTAAGTCATAGATAAGACTTCCGGTTTTAAACTAGCACATGATTTTCATAAATACTCAGTCGGAGATAGGACAATTATTTTTGCGTTTATCTACATGTATACTATGATTATACTACTACAATATACAGCGACTTTCTGGAGTAATGTTTCCTAAGCATTGTCTACAGTTTTCTTTGAAATGTTTATTATTTAAGGGGTCATATCAGTTGCATATATATTGAAATACGAAAAAACAGGTGGAAAAACATATTGTTGAAAGTGAAAGTAGTGATTTGACCAAAATGAAAGTAGGGTAGATATTAGCCTTAGTCATTTATTCAAGTTTGAAATCCTACCATTTGTATGTTAATACGGCTCTCGACAGACAGCAAAAAAACACTGATGGATTGTACAGAAGCATATTTTAATAGAATAATGATGGTCTTTTTTACAAAAAAAAAATGCATTGACGAACAGGGGAAGAATAATTGTGATATGTGGCCAGAACCGCAAAAATATTGGAATTGATCAGAAGGAAACACATAACGGTCTTTGAAAAAAGGGAGATGGCTTTTGATACCTTTTTCTGAAATTCTCCAGACATGAAATCTTTTACAAAAATTCATCCTACAACATTTTATATACTTTAAACTCTAGATAAATGTCCGCGGTGTTATCTAGTGATTAGTATTCAGATAGAGTTAAACTCAATCATTTCACCCCAAAACACAAACTTTTGAATCTATTTATTTGTAACTGTTTCTAACAGTCATGTCGACAAGATAGTATATATATATATATATATGCAGAGTTACATAAAAGGCTTCATTTCATACTATAAAGAATTTTTTACATAAAAATATACAATAACAACTGTTTGAAATAGTAAACAGTCAGTATAATAATTATATTAATGTTGTGTTTAACATTGACTATGGAAAATAGTAGCAGGTTCCCCTTCGGGTCGTGCACTATTTTCTCTCACCCTGGCTACTATTTTCGCATAGTCAATGTTAAACACAACATTATTATATAGATAGAGGAGTCCATCTATAAAACTATTTCTTATCGATGCCGTTTGGATGAAGTACATAGAGTTCCTTTATCCAAAAGCTTCCCGAACCTGTCGCTGGGCTTCCCTCCAGTGATTATTCTGTTCAATCACTAAACTTTTCATGTAGTTAAAGTCAACATGTCACCAAGTTTGTGTCCCAACTGTCTGAAATGCTGACTAACTTGGAGAAGTGGCTCCTTAGTGATATTTATCCTGTTGCCATTGATGAACTTGTGGAAAGGCTGCTTTGGCTCACTAACATATTGGAGGTCACAAACCGAACATTTTAGAATGTAAATTATATTCTTAATTCAAAAGTCAAATGGCAAAATATTCTATAGTATTTTCGGTTGCCTTACTGTGAGAAGTTGATGAGTGATCAGACACTTCAGCACGCACCAGCATATTCCACTGACTATTTGGTTGCCTAACAGCTATCATGAGGGCTTATGGAATATCTTGGATAGTTTAGATTTCTTTTCAACTGTTTTCTAATGCTCACGAATGACACAAAAGCAAATTATGAGACATCGGTAGTAAATAAAGACACATGGAGTTATTTTTCTTTTCATTTTTGTATACTAACAGTTTACTTATTGGGGTCGCTTCCGCTTTCTAAATTTTTTTGAAAATAATTCTGTGTTTAAAGTCCCTTCACGTCAAACGGGTTTCGAATGGACTGTAGTTTTTGGTTGTGTCTGAGTTGAAATATAATTGCTTGACTCCGAGTTTCTCACTGTTCTGGATGCTCTTAGAACAGTGAGAATGATGACAACTTTTAGGGGACAAGTATTGGTAAGTACCAGTAGGCTTAGAATATAGGTATGTGGATATCCTGCCATCTGTTAGAAAGCTGGAAGTATCTATCGAGGTGATTTAAGAGTTCATAAAATGTAAAATAACAAAAATACCGAACTCCAAAGAAATTATAAACGGAAAGTCAGCAAGCAAATAGCAAAATCAAAAGCACAAACACACCAAACGAGTTTGATACTTTGATGTATGTTTTAAACATGAGTGATGAACGTATCTAAATCCTCATCACTTTTATTCCATTTCATATCCACATCATATATATATCTTAACCAGGCAATCGATCAGTTTTTCGATTGAAGATTTAACGAGTTGTTTTTCTTATTTGTCCTTAAATATGTTGGCATATTGTGAAGCCATTTTGGCACCCATAGCAGTTCTATCAACTTGTAGATAATGATCTTCATCAAAGGTGATGTTGTTGTTCTTTAGTTCCACCGTGAGTATTTTGAACAGTCATTCTGTGGGTGAGTATTTAAGTGGACGGGAATCCAAAACTTCTTTACATGCATCAATGCCATTCGCATTTGGAATTTTCGTGTATAGAGAGGTGGTATTCATAGAGAAAAGTGTCAAGATGATTTAAGGTCTGCGTTTTTTCTAATATAATCGGTTGTGTCTTGGACGTGAGATAATAAGTTTCAACATGTTGACAAAGATGGAAGTCAACGAATTCCGCATTTGTTTCCCGTCGGATGACCATTCGCTCAAACGATGGGTCTTCTTGGGTTATTGGCCTTATGAATTTTTGGTAAAGGATAAAATCTGTCCAATTTATGAATTTCTGGTTTTATCATCTAGGAAACCATCTTCGTGCATATCTACCAAACTATAAGTTATTTCTCTGCTAAAAGATATTGTACGATTAGATTATAGTTGTCAGTAGAACCCTTGCAATACCAATTTAGCGTTCAGTCATTTGAATAAAGACTGATTTATCTGTAACACTGCACTGCCTTTTTCTGCAAATTTAACGCCGATGTTGTTGTTGGGTCCGAAAGGGTCTCAGGTTTTTCAGTGCACTTCATTATTCATGGGTAAGATTGTCAAAAGATTTATTGTGTCAACTTGTATTACTAAATATATCCGACTTAAAATTGTCAATAAATGATTCAAAGGTTGCATAAATGATAGTTCGTTAGAAGTGCACGAAGAGGGTTTCATCGATGACAAAACTCTTGAATAATTGAGTATTCATTATTTTTTGGCAAGTCAGACATCGAATGCTACCACACGACTTGCATCAACCAGCAGTTGAAGAGCTTTTATTAGGGGAGACATGAACACAAATATGTCGGTCAGATTTTTGGATCTCCGAAAATAAGTTTTGGAAAAATCTTGGATAATTCTGGATGTTTGGCAAGAGTCTGCCAATTGGCAAGGGTGAAATGGGAAAGATTAGTGAGGGTGGATTGTATGTTAAAACAAACGGAACTTTTTTGCTTCACTAAATACTCAAGTATTTACGTGCCTCTCCACTGGGTCCGTATAAACTATATATTGAAGTGTAACTTGCAAAACCTAGAATGTCGTACACCTTCTTCAGTGTCATTGTGTCATATGCAGTATGTTGGCCAGACAGAACAGATATTTCATAACGCATAATTCATTAATGGTCATCGAAGTGACTACACCTGCAAGTGCGACCTCCCCTGGCACGCCAAATCTGACATAAAAAAAAAGACTTACCATCACTATCATAGACCACATCGAGGGTTGTTCAAGGGCCAACAGATCGAGAAATATTTTGGATAAGAAACGGAGGGATATTTTTCCAAGTGGGCATTTAGGAAACATAAACTGAGTCCCTACCATTACTTGTTTCCTGAAACTAAGGCTTCAGTATAGGACTGTCACAGTTTTAAGGAATGTATTCATCCTCCTAAACATCAATATTAAAACTTAACAGTTTATTGATTCGGGATAATTTTTATGACGTTCAATATTATGGCATCAGTTTAATCACCACATGTCAAGATAAGAATCATTTGACATCTTACTGATAAAGGATATAACTTATCCGAAATATTGATTATTTTTTCATGTTTTTACTAAAAAAAAATATGGTAATGCTGTACAGTTTTGGAAATGGAAAATTGATTATAAAATACACATCATATGTCTCTGAATGGACAATAATCATTTCTACTTAAATACACTTCAAACAAATATCTGATTAATACATTCAAGATTTCATTCGGTCCTGTCGCCTAAACTTCAACAGTTGTTTATCAAGATATTTATTAGTTGTAATAAATGTGAGATATTTGTTTTTTATCACTGTCCGTATTCTCTCGTTATTATATTATATCACAGTTTGATAAGATTCTGCCAGTCTAAGCGAGATCGGTTTAACGGAAGTCTTAATTTACAACTTTCCAATCTTTAAAAATAAAGGTAGTCTACACAAGCGGCTTTATCTATTCTATATAATGCTTTGATTAACGATCTCACTGAAGGAGTAAGGTGATCAGATGCCCTCCATCGAGTCAAAATTTCACGCGTCTGCTCTAAGGGTTTGTTTTTGAGTTGATTTTGGATATTCTCAAGTTGTGGTACGTCTAATCCAAGTTCAACGCCAAGTTGAAGGGAGCTGTTGCCAATGTAGTCTGAAACGGCTTTTAGCGATTGTAGAGTAGGTTCATCATCAAGAATGTTTTCAGATAAATCTGAAATATAATTTTGTAATGCCCTTTATAGCAGCATATTACATTACTCTGTTATCATACTGTTATTTTCCTAAATCTTCAAAGAAGAATAATACACTAAGGTAGTGGTGTCTTCATTAAATAGAAAAAAAGAAAAGGAAAAAAATATCATGCAAATAGCACATGAATAAAAGTATCATTAAATACAATAGCTTCAATTTAACCCCGTAAAGATCAAATGAACCAATTAAAGTGAAATAATCAGTTACTATTATAGTTATTAGGAAATCTTGTATAAACACAAACTGAGCTTGAAATTATTGCATCATTGCATTTTAAAACATGCACACATCTTGTATATTTTAAGAGGTAATTTAGAACAAATTATTAATTTTCTACTTACCACAATTAATGCACACATCCCGAAAAACCTTTAAAAAATAGCAATTAAATAAAAAAAGAAGAACTTAAATAATGTTACAATAAATACAAACTTTATAACCTTGAATTCATGTTTAAAATTAAATTCTTAGTGAAAAAATGTCAATGTCGTTAAAGTATATTTCTCTCCGATTATTCATCTACGTCCTCCGCCAATAAAATCTGACCAAAACAAAAAAAGCACAATAGTGTTGAAAGTACCGAAACACAAGTTAAACACCAATTAATTAAATTAAATCTTATACGTATACGTTAGTTACAATTCGAGCATATAACATCACTTATCATTTCATGCGTCCGAAACACTTTTCTGGATTTACCTTCATTAGTACCGGTCAAAGCCGAATATTTCAAAGCCAATGATGTATAGGAACTGAACGCTTGAAGAGCTATACGACCTAAATGGACATTAACACAGTAGCCACATTAATATAAGACCAATTTCGCCTGTAACTATCTATTGGAAGAAAGATATCTTAATAATTTCAATTCTACCCATAACGTATGTCCATTTGTATAAAAAATTTATATTAAGCCGTATAAACCATAGTTTACTATAGTTTAAGATCCTTTTTAAAGACATATGTATAAAACATATTTTTTGGACAACATAAATTTTAATGAGCTTGCAAAATATAATTTTTCTTCAGACAATAGTAGCTTTTACCAGAATCAGTCTTTGAAAACTTTTCAAACCATTTTGGAAAAGTAGGGAAAACTCTATTTCTTCGGGGACTGTTTTTTTTTTTAGGGAGGAAGCCGGAATGATCGGAGAAAGTTAATTACCTTCGACAGGGAAGCTTGCATCCTATGTGGATTAGAATTTTAGTCGAATGCACCTTACACATGCTTGGTTCAAACTTTTAACATCAGTTGTGCATGCTAGTGATACAGTAGATGATCAACTTAGACCATCCGGCAATGAGGGCACAAGAATATAATGAGTATTGAAAAAAAGGAAATTTACAACTATACTTTAATATACTAATGGAACTAGTTAACAATGTTACGTCCATTAAACGATCAACTCTTATCATTGGAAATTTGAGCAATCTGATGATACAAAAACCACTGATATGGTGATGATTAGCCATTAAACAGTAAAGTATTTATATAAACAGACATAATGAAGTATAGGTCACAGTTAAAACACTTTTTTTATTATTATTTCATAAATTAACTGCCGCATAATATTAGATATTTTTACTCATGGAAAAACTATTTGGATCACATGTATGTATAGTATTTTCTGCTACAATCATACCTGGCAGATAGTGTGTATGTTTGTATTACATTTCTTCAGTCCCTGTATCAAATCCCCAATGCATGCTGTCTTATGCTTTTGTTTCCATTTCCATAAAGCCATAAACTTGATGTTATCAATGTTATCATGTTGAAATTGGTATTCCAAATCTTCCCAAATATGGACCTTCATACCAAGACTGATAGCCAGTTCTCTACAGGTGTTGATGTTTAGCTCTGTGACAAGTCGTCTTAGATGTTGATCACTTGGAAACTGTTCAATTTCCAATTTTCCTGGACCTGTAGCATAAATATCTGTGATTTTCGTTTCAAATTTTAAATTTATAGAACAGGTGTTAATGATATCCGAGTTCCTTGAACTTTATTTAAGTAGCGATCTTTTCAAAAACATTTATGAGTTTCTAGAATGCAGAAATTTAGAGTTAACGCATCGTTGCGCTTGTAAGATGCTCTAGATTTTATTTGTGTTGTGTTTTAATCTTAATTTTGCTTCATTTGTATCAGAGATTATTTTGTCGTCCATTTCATTGAACTAGTATACGTTTCTGTTTAGAGCCCAGATGAAGCCCGCCTCCACGTACGGGATTTTCTTGCTTCGTTGAATACCCTTTGGTGACCTCGGGCAGCGTTCTTCTCTTTAGTAGGGTTGTTGGCTGTATGTTTCCATTCTCCACTTTGACTAGTGCACACTACTTGGAATGTTTTCTGTTTTTTTTAATGTTAAAAGATAAATTTTATCTAATTGATAATGTCATGTGTGTTTAATTTTTGTTTCGCTTTTTTTTTAAGGTAAGCTGTTTCCACGTGGAAATACTAAGCCATTTCATTTAGAAAATATATATATAAATATTTGTGAATATTTATAGAACTTAAGTAATACAATTACATGTATGATGTTAACAAAGTTGTATGTCGTCAATTTACTTCTTTATTTTGAATAAATATATAAATAACTTTGAAAACTTTATACATACCAGAACATGTGTCTGAGCAACTTTCTGCATGTTTCTATATGAAAAATAATATGTATAAAGAATGAAAGATTGGAAAATAAGTTTTCATTTTATTTTTTCTGTCTTTAGACAGACAATATTTACAAAATATCCAAATGTAAAAAAAGAGTAAAGCAATAAATCTATTTCAATCAATTCATTCACATTTGACAGAAATAAAAAAGATGATAAAAAAATCAAAGTTATGGAAGGTATCGACTAGTTAAAGGTTAAACAATACTCAATTTATTTACTACTTTACGTATGAAAATAAAACAAAGAGTAAAGGAATAAACAGCTTTTTATGTGATATTCGCATGTATCTTCAACAATTACATCACATTACATAATTTGTTATTATTTATTATTCTTCTGTTTATCTTTCACTATAACAGACTCAAGTTATACGATTTTTGAAAAAGCAACAAGTAAATTTAAAGTATCTTTTTTCACTTCGGCTACACTGTTAAAAACGTTTCATAGTATCCTAATCACTTTTTTCTTATTCATACCTTGTCTGCATACCAATAACGCAAGTACCGGACATCATGCTCCGTTCTGTGCTGTTGACATTCCCATGCTACTTTCATTGCTGACGGCATCTTTCGATGATGGAGGTAACACATTGATGATTGACAAAATACACCAAATTCAAGTTCAAACGGCATTGTCGTGTTTAGTCCTTTATTGGTAATACTGTCTGAAGAAAGGGAGGAGTAAAATTCTGAAATTCTAAAGAAAGCAGCAGTGAGACATTCCTGGATAGAAGATGCCAGTGTTGGGACTATTCTCTTTTTATTGTCATGGTGTACTAAAGATACGACTACTCTCTTGTCTTTGACTTGAACAGCAACGTCGTGATCATCATCGATTTCAACTACTGTAAGATCGCAAAACATCATACGTGTTCCATTATAAATCTTTAGATCCCACATAGTTAAAATCGAACCTAAAAACCTATATGCTAATGCTGGCGGAATGACATCATCCACGAACGTATAGGCAAGGACTATACTGGTATTGTCATTGCAGTACGTTGCTACGTAGTTGGTTATGTCGGGGTTTGTAATCATACAAGGAACAAGATAGAAGGAAACGGTGTGAAGGGGTAACGGGAGGTTTTGAAGATCTGTACGAGGCGATACAATAATATCAAGATGGATTAAAATATCTAACATAAACTCTTTGAACGGAAGAATGTGGCTGAATTCATCTTGTTCCCATTTTGAATAAATGGTTTTCTTTTCTATTATACCCTCATTTCTCAAACGTTGAAACGACTCCGTACACGATTCTCCTCTTTGCCAAAACTGTTTATCAGTGACAATGGAACGCAGAATCTCTATCAGGTAAACAGGATTTATAATGATAAAATTTCTTAGGTTCATTTCATCAAAATATATTAGTTTTCCCAACGAATGTTGAATTTTCAGAAAACCCTCCAGCTGCTTTGGAGTCAAAGTGAATGTCTTGTTTTCATTATTCAATGCTTCTAACTGGGATCTTGAAATAATGTTGTTACCGTTTTCAACTTCCTGTAATAGTTCTAACTCCAAAGGAACCCAGGCCGTAGGCATGTTTTCTCCCCATCGTGGGTGATCAATTGCTCTCTGTATTAACAGTTGTTTAAGAATTGCAATCTCTTTGTCTGAACTGTCTCTGGCATCGATGAATAAAAGATTCTGATATTCTAAATGGCCATATCCAGAATGGTATTCAAATAGTTCATGGATTGATCGTATAAGATATTGTCGCTGTTGTTCCACTTCATTCTAAAATAAAATGTAAAAAGCAGGTTAAATCTGTTACTAAAACATTTGTATGTTTGTATCTCAGTTTAGAAAAAAAGTAGTGAGTAAACATGACATTGAAAATTACATTATAACGAGCTTTATACTTTGTCAACCATTTCATTTTCAAATGGAACTTTTCGGAAGGCAAGACTAGAAATTGACACTATCAAAATACAAAATTAAGAATATCTTAACAAGACTGATAGTGGATGAGAACGAGTTACTAGTATTTCGATATTGAAATAAAACTTAATTCAATATTATCTTTTGAAACAAACTTTTATCTTGTGCATATAAATCTTTATTACTTGTCTCTAAATTAATAAAAACATGTCCGCTTTCAACATAATGCTCCAATAATCCTTTTGTAGACTCGATTACTATCTTTGTTTGTTTAATTAATTTTCACATGGGTTTACTGAACCATGTTGTCTTTAATATAATGCTGCCTGAATTGCTGTATGCGATACGGATATAGTTTAGAGAAATTTGTGGGACAGGCATTGCTAACCTTTTGGGGCAACTACGTCCACCCTGATGTTATGGTACATTTGTGTTGCCTATTTTAAGTTTTCGTGTAGCGTTTTTCGGACTATTTGTTTGTACTTCTATTTTGTGTCAGTCCATGTGTTCTATCCATTTTTCTTGGATTAGATGTATGTTTACTGCAATCTTTGCATTGCCCGACATTTTCTTGCAATAGGAACACAGACACGTTCATTTAGAACATAGGAATAAGTCCATTCAACAAAACACATAAAACTAAAGACTGAGAAAAACGAATCGTATCAAAAACATCGGGGAAACTCGAGTGCTCAAAAAGGGTAGGCAGGTTCTACTCAACTAGTGAAACTAGTTATGTTACTCTGGTGAGTAAAACCTATATGATAAGTATTATTCGGTGATTTCCCATTCAAGGAAAAGAGGACAGCGTTTTGGTTACGATAGTTGGAACATATTCGTAGTCATCTAATCCCCAGATTTCCCATTACGGTCAACCTTAATCGTAATATTAGACATATGACCAACTTTACCACTTGAAACCATTGGTATTATAACGTCCTTGTAAAAAGCGACCTTCTATCAAAGAGATCGTGATAGGAAACCAAAGGGCTTCGTAATCGAAATACACCTTATATTCAAGTCCTGCTGTAATGTTGAAATGAAATACTAGTTCACAAAATTAAGAGGTTGAAATGTTTCCTTTTGTTGTACAATTTTGTTACCTACCGACCTTCGCTGTCAGCGTTTATATGTTAGTCAAGATATGAAACGTCCCTAATCGTATCTTCGCTATCATTTATTTCAAGTTCGAGTAGATAGATGCGTTTTACATAGTCGGTGAACATATTAAAAGTAGGTTGAGTCATATCGTTAATCATTAGCTGGTAATACAGCAACCTTTTTGGTTAAAATAATGTTACTATTTGCATAAGCGACCATGGTAGTCTTTTTGTGTCCTGCGATTTCACTAAGATCTGTTGATAAAAATGTCAAATTCTGAATTATCAACACATTTGGGTGTAAATTAAACTACAAAACATATATGGTGCCGCAGCTTTTTTGATTGAAAAATGGCATTTTTTAAGGGTCACAACGGTTCCAGAATTTTTGAAGAAGTATGAATGAAAACACCCTTTGCTTAATTTGGCCCAGAAAATGTTGCTCGTCACAGTGAGTTTCCTCCAAATTTCTCGCTATTTCTACACCAATGACCAACACTCTAATCACACTATTTCAATTTTGATTTTTAATATTACTAGGGCAGTAGAAAATTTATGTACTTCTGCCTATTATTTTGGGTGTGAAATCTAGGTGGCGTCAGTCATCTTTCATTACTTCCTTTTAAAATTGTGCTGGTAAATGACCCTATATTATACTGATCTGAATTAAAATAGTTAAAGTAAAACTAATACCTTGGGAACCAGATCTTTATGTGTAGCCACAAATAAAATTCTCGGGAAACATTCCTTTACCCGTCTGCAGAAGGTCAATATAGAATTCACCCAATGTTTTAGGTACACTGAAATGAAAATTTAATGAAGTAATGCCGATATTAGATAATCGTTTACATCCTTCTTTTATATACACAATATAGCTTATATATACTATCATATCGATAAAATCCTTACTCCTTTTATATATGTTTATGGGGTTTGTTTAGCTGCTCTTTTATTTTCTTAAGATGATCTTTCAGTTTTCTTTCTGAGTGACTAGTTTTTTCCTGGTATATTATTTGCCTCACATCCATTGGAATTGATCAACTGGCAGTCTATCAAAACGTTTTTCATTAGTAAATAAAATACATTTCATAGTGATGCCACAAAAGACATTAATGAAAAATACCCTTTTCTTATATAGTAATAAGTTTAAGGATGTGATAATTCCCCCCTAGTACTTGAAATAGCAGTACGAATTTACTTGCTAAAGTAGTGTGTCTGCTTTACCCATTAATTAAACAAGCGAAAAGGTCACACTGTGGTAGCAACTTTACATAACATGACATACTGTTTTTTTTTTTAAATCGTTTTCCTTTTGTTTTTGTTTTGTTGTGGTATTTTGAGAAGAAAACAAGAATATTTGTTTTCGTTGCACTTAAATGTGCGTTTTTTGTTTCTTTGTTTCCTATTATAATTGATGTGGTTCCCTCGGTTGTAGTTCGTAACCCGGATTTGTTTTCTCTCAATCGATATATAATGTTGAACACCGGTATACCGCTCATGCTTCTGTTGCCTTTATTTACCATTTTCACATCGAAAAAGATATTTATGCTGGAATCCATTTCAATGCAATTTATAATTTATCATTAATCAATAGAAAAAAGCTAACATTGTAATTTAAACTGTACGACATTGCATTTTCGTTTTAACGATTGTGCGAAGATTTTAAACATTGCTGAAAACACAACTTTTATTAACCCCCTTTAACTTCGAAAATAAGTGAAAGATGAAACTTACCTGCAATGGTCGGTTTACCATAGTGACCAGGTAGAAATGATAAGTCAGACATGTGTTGGTGCATATTTTGGCTTCCGTTAAACATAAGCACAAAAATTCCCCGGCTTGTGATAAACAACTGATGTGTCATATAGTAATCCTTCTGACCACCAAAGTCCCAAATATCTATAGGGACGATTTTCATTTTGTATCTTCCATCTCTAGCAACCTCGATTACTAACTCCCGAATCTTTTCATTAGACATTGCCTCTATAATGTTTCCCATTACACGTTCTTTTATGTGACTCAAATTTTCGAAAAACGTGTTCATCTCACTATCTTTTTCAATCTGTGAAATTTCTCTATCAAAGAACCCATGTAAATTGTCCTTAGTGCCAGGCGTAAAATAAATTGTATCTGCATTCACCGCCTCTTCTGTGTTCGACTCTATTGAGCCAGTTTGTACAGGTAATTCAATCGGTTCTTCAATTGGAGGATTACGATCTTCTTGACTTGACAAAGACATCAACATGGAAGATATGACTGTTTTTGTACCACTTCCTATTAAAAGTTTACTTATGATATATATTGTTAAAATCACAAAAATACTTCTACAGCGTTCATTGAAGAATTGGTTGACAATTGTTTCCAAAATATAGTAAATTTTTATTATTCACGTTATGACATATATTAATCAGTTAAGGGGAATTTCAATTTTTTCAGTAATAACTATAATTAACTATGTGCCCCATTAACTCTAACAAGATACTTTTAAAGTGTTACAATTCTACATGTTGTATATTAAAATACGATAATCAGCAAATGAAATGAATTCAATTTGAATACAAAAGTAAACTTAAAGTTATTATGATTTTTGTATTAGTTAACAAGTGCTTAAGGGAGGTCAAGGTTGTGACTCTTGACTTTAGTGAAAATGCTTAATTACTGAGCTTTTGTCTAAAAACAGCTAAATTAAATAGGGTTTTTGCCCTTAAATACATTTACTAAAATCCTGACAATAAGAGCAAAATAACCTTCAATTTTTTCAAAGCATTAAACTCTCTGGAATTTAGAGAATACTGCCTTTTTTAAATTTGTACTAAAAACAAATCTAATCTACGGTCACGATACAAAATATTAATTACTTATATTTACATAGTCTTAAGCAAAATCTTGAATTTTAGTGATCAAGCTATAAATAAAATTGTATGGCAATCAAGAGAAAATCTTGCTATGAAACGCTTAACAGTCAGATAGCAAGTTGACGCCTTGC
This sequence comes from Mytilus galloprovincialis, assembly GCF_965363235.1. Lineage (NCBI taxonomy): Eukaryota > Metazoa > Mollusca > Bivalvia > Mytilida > Mytilidae > Mytilus > Mytilus galloprovincialis. Next base: position 3,152,839 of record NC_134839.1, on the reverse strand, counting down.
TAGATACCTTTTGGTAAAAATATCCACTTCTGCTGATCGATGTCCATTCCTGCTAATCCTATATAAAGCCATATTCCGTCTGTTGATTGTCTGACCTCGGGTACTGGGTCTCCAACAAGCACTTTAGCTAAGGTCGTCTTACCAATGTTGTAATTTCCTACCAAATAAACACGGTTCCAGTAGCATTTGTAGCTGCCCTTCTTCATGATTTCCTCAAACCCCAGAACTGTCTCAAATCCTAAACTTTTAATTTCTGATATTACTGAAAAAGAATTAGTCAATTACAACACATAGAAAGCTGCTACAAGTATGATACTCAAAAGAATTTTACGTTTATCATATTGTTAAAGAAAATATATAAATTCTATACACAATTTGTAATATAATGCATTAAATTGCAATCATTCGGCTCATGCCTGATTTAGAAACAACGACAACGCGTGTGAATCTGTCTCTCTTTAATGATTTGATATATATGGGTTTTTTAAATTGTTATTTGGATGGAGAGTTGTCTCATTGGCACTAACACCACATCTTCCTGTATTTATTTCTTCTTTTCTATTTGATATGTTTTTGCAACATTGTGAGTGAAATCTAAATGATTAAAATTGGTAATAGAAATAGAGGACAACAACCCTACTTAAGGGCACGAAACAGCCAATGGCTGTTTATATTTAACAAATTGTCTTTCCTTTATATACAAACCACAATTAGTATTTCTGTTTTTATTTTTCACCAAAAAATTAAAATTTATATATATGATTGTATTTATGCTTATTTCACCATCGTCAATATCGTCCTGTGATTCTGGGATGTATCTTTCGCATTTCACTTGACCGCCTTCAATTCCTTTGAGGTCCATCAATATGAATTTTTCAGCAGCTAACAACAAAATGTAAAGGGGTAGAAATTACAAATGTAAAATAAGCAAAATAGATTAAATGTTTTTCGAAATAGACTGATACTAAGACAAACTGATATGAAATTATAAAAATCATGTTGACTCGATATAGAGAAATATGACTTTATAAGCTTACTGTTTATTACATGCCATACTATTTATCTCAGATTTCTAAAGTTTTTTTTGTGGATTGTACCTTTTTAGTTTGACAAAATCATTAGATTTCTAGTTTTCCGCGGGTAAAACCATTTTTCATTGTATTACTAGTAATTTGCAACTGAATTTTAGTTTTTGCTATTTAAAGTTTTACAATAAAATACAAGTTGATTGCAGTTAGTAATTTTTAAACATAACTATCAATCCCCCTCAATCAACATCTATAAACCAACCTTCATTTGTAATGAAATCAATGAGAGCAGTACTGCTACTATCATCAAACCGTATATGTCCAACACTTGATTTCATATCTTCTGATAAACCTTCTACGTATAACTTAATGGTCTGTACTGTCATCTGTGGCGGTACGTTCGATATTTTGACAATGTTGGAAATAATATTACCACACTTTTCATTCGTGAGGTTATCATCTTCAAAACAATCACAGACGATATTAACAAGATATCAGAAGAGGATAGTTGGATAAAACGTTCATGTAATAATTCAATCATATCATTTTTAATATTAAGCAGTGAAAAATATCTAAACATTTCATTTCAAATCATGTACTGCTTTCATACAATATTTCTTCATCTTATTTTATTAATTTGAAATAGTGTCCTTCTTTTTTTTATGTTAGTGAGCGTTGAAATCAGTATATCCGGCAAATTAAGATAAATGCCCATACTTTAATTTAACATCATATTAGCTTCCTATCTTTTTTACATGTGTGATAGCTTTCACAACTTTGAGAAACGTAAACTAACTTTTTTGGCTGTTATAAGTAGTAGTTCAGCTTCTTTTAATTACAATATTTTCTATCTAATATAATGTTATTATAATTTATCTCACTCTCATTTCAACCATTATATCATATTTAATCAGTTTTATTTGTATATTTCATCAATCTCTTCCTAAGACTCATTATCTTTACAACTGACCTTCTAATGTTTTACATATCTCTGTAAAAGTTGGTCTGTCTTCAGGTACCCAATGCCAACCTGATAGATAATTATGTAAAACACTGTAAAATACCAATTTATGAACATTGAACACTGTCCATTGCAAATAAGAATATGAAAAGCTTTGTGCATAAAATTATTGATATGAACTCTGCATTTGTTCGTCATAAGTACTATTTGTTCTTTGTTCCCTCACATTTTACTCACCACTAAATTTTCCAGAATTCTGAATTTAGTATAATACAAATGTAAAAAGATGTTATATAACTTGTCTATTGAGAAATAATGACAGCTGCTTTGAGCGTTCCTGATGAAGGTAAATCCAGAAGTGCGTCGGACGTATGCAATTATTAAACGTGTTGTTTTCAATTTTTTGTCGATGTTCAAATCGAGTATATTGATAGAGAAGGAACAAATGAAGGTATACAAAAAACTCTGAAAGAATCCCCGGAACTCTGACAGGAGCGAGAATGTGTTCACAGACATGGTAAGCGTATCTTGCTTTATAAAACAAACGCGATGTGATATGATTGCCGAATTTCTATTTACTGAGTTATATATATTCATACTAAATCCATCTAGTAAACAATGCCTTGAATAGGTAAAGCTTATCAGAAGGAATTAAACATATACGCCAGTTTTTACTCCACAATATTTACCCTGAGTACAGACAAATATGTACACCTAGAAAACGTATGTAGCATAGCAGGAAGTTCTAATTTCCAAAACATGAAATTTAAAATTCAATTTTCTACTTCCTGCCATGCCTACAAATTTTCCAGGTGCACAGGCTTGTCTTTACTCAGAGAAAGATGTGTCGTGTAAATATGGCCTTTTTAGCCAAAAAGTAATGATGAACCTTAAAGCCATTTTCGTTGAGGTGGTCCAAAACGTTTTGAATCTGTATAATACCCATTTTTTGAAATAGGTGAAGTTGATGAACAAGTTGAGGGCTATACTTAAAGTGTCGAAAAAAGTATGTAAATTTCAACAACAAAAAGGAATTAAATAAGAAAAATGCTTGGTCACCGTTGGTGACATGTTATCCAAAGGCAAGAGTTATAAAAAGGAGGAAGGTAAAAGTCATCGCTTAATTTTCATTGTGGGACATGAAAAAACATCATATGACAAGTTCTTAATTGCCACACGTACTTAAAATTCGAGAATGAATTCAACAGGGTGGTGTCAAGATATTCAAACTTCTAATGTACATTTTTCTACGTTCTAATATATCTTACATTTCAGCATTAATTTATACAATTCCAGAGTACAATTTTGTGGCTTTGGCATTCTATAACCTTTCTCTAATGTAGTGTACATCTCGTTATAGCTTATTCCGGGATATAACGATCTACCAAAAGACGTAAGTTCCCACAAAACTATACCGAATCCTTAAAAATACATAATTTAAAATATTTATCAAATGAAACATCCATCCATCAATTTCTTTAAAAATAAACCAAGGATGAATTACAGATACGACATTATATGTAGAGATATAAAAAAGAGTTGGGGCTATAATGACATGTAATGGCTCCGGATTTACAAACAAAATAATAAAAATTCAAACTGGTTCCATACTGCACAGTATTCACATCCAGTGGACCGCTTTGTTTATCTATTTATTTAATTTATTTAATTTATTACAAGTATTATCGTTTATATAATATACAAAGTTGATTTCCGTTGCTCTATTGATCTTATATAGGTGATTTCCATTTTGTTCAACATTTATGAAAGTCAACAGTTTCAGGGGTTCTCCAACGTATATTATTGTTTATTAGATAGTTTCCTCAAATAACTAGGTCTAACTAAATAGTTCATTAAAGAATACACCAGAAACAGTTTTCAACTCTAATGGCCATCATTTTACTATGTTTATATGCAAAAAGCAAAAACTTAAAATATGCAAGTTTGTTAATATTGTTTAGGATTCTTAATTTAATTTATTATTAAAAAAAAAGTATGTATAATGACACCATGTACTTTCCTACGGGATATAGCGTTCAATTAAGTCCTCCAAATATTAGTGTATAACGGAATATTAGTCAAAAGACCTGTATCCCTTTTTTCATTGACTTGGTAACCTCATTCAGGCCCACTAATTCCGAACTTGGACAGAATTATATAACTTACCCCATACATTTGACATGCTGGTCAAAATATTTGAATTTCTAGTTTCCGGAGCCATTGATAGACCAGATGAGAGAATCTTCATAATTTTGTCAGTTACCATTAGTTTAGACATCTCATAGCCACCAATTTTTATAGTATCATCCTCACTTATTAAACATTGTCTTAAAGAGAGGTTCCTGCATAAACAGTCGTTTTAAACTGAATAAGTTTTGTAAGGTTTGAAACGTGTATAAAATCATCTTGCATATATAGATCGAAAAATATTGTATTTAAAAATTCTTTATCATACATCATATTCCATCTTCCATAATAATACTGGCTGATATTTTCTACTAAATTACCAACAAATATAGAATACCTTCATCATAATGTTCCATTATATATCTTGTAGTCAATTTAATTTTGTATAGAGTATCGACTAATATCTAAATAGTTACAAAATCTCAAAATATATATTGTTTAGATTTTTGTAGGTTTGGAAGTTGTGACAGTTTTACATTAAATTCCAGAAGTTAAAGTGTTTATTGGCTAAGGCAAATATGTAATTTTAAAAATATAGTTTCACATATTTGATATATAGTTATTTGTTATGATCAACCTAAATAGCAAAATTTAATAAATATACATACCTTTGATTTTTGAAACAAGGAAACAAAAACGAATTCGTCTTAACCTTGAAACTTACGGGTGGTGTATTGATTGTGCCTCCAAATAGGTCATACCAGCTGCAATTTGCCTAGCCATTGACATCATTGAGTTGACTTGTATATCTTCTTGATGTCTTTGTACATAATTGAGTAGGTTCCCTTTCGGCATAAACTCTGTCACCACATACATTGGAGAGTGCTCTATGCATAAGCCTGCATTTTGCATAAAATAAGTAGAAAGTTTATTTTCAGGTATTTCCTTTGAAGGAGTAAATTCACGAAAGGTTAAAATTGACCAGAAGATTTTGATGGTATTTTTAATCAGGTTATAATACTACAAATTTCATAAAGAAATATTATCATATTACTGTTAATACAAAATAACTTGATTTTGGCACATCAGATTAACATTTACGTAGTCTTGACTTTGTAAATATGCACAGTTGTAACGTCAGTTTTGGTCATGTTTTCAATAAGTCTTACTAGTTTTTATCATAGTTTACTTTGGCCGCCACACAAGATCCAAACAGTTTTTGTGTCTAGGGGTTCAATATCATTAACATCATGGGCAACTCTTGGTTGTATATTCTTCTTATCCAGAATGAGGATCATTAGAATGTCTTATTTTATAAATAATCGTTAAATAGGTAAACACCAGCTTTGCAACGAATTATTTCTGTAATTCTTTTTTAACATAAAACTGGGGCATGTCATATCAGAATTTTTTATCGAGATGAATGGTTTTTATTGAATGGATGATCAGCTACATAGGAAAAACATTAATTTCTCTATCTAAATTTATTTTAAGTATCTTCGATCAGTTTGACAAAAACAAATTTGGAAAATCGCATCGACTCTTCGAACACATTGACCCTACAGGAGTAGAAAGGGTAAACATATCGCGCTGTGCATATATGTATGAGCCGTTATATAATTCAAGTAATGCACAACGACAAGTGTCTATTGACAGACAACAAAAGTTTACCGATGTTCATAAATCGTGTATCAATTTGTAAAGCACATCAATATCAAATTCAGTTGTTCACTGGTGTTCAAAAACTCCAAACGGACCGAGACAGTGGTTTCGACCAAGTAATTGTTTCCTGCTATGCATGCATCGACTATCAAGACTGAGTTCTACTACCTCTAATATTTGATGTGTTTCCCTCAGTTTAAGGTTGTAACCCGGATTTGTTTTATCTCGATCGATTTATATGACATTTGAACAGCGGTGTTCTACTGTTGCCTTTATTTATCAGTCAAAAACTTCAAAAAAGGGTAAAGATCACAATCGGTTAATTTATATATTTAAAAACTGTTTCAGTGTCTTTATATATGAGACCTCGATAACATGTCACTCGTCAGTTGATACCAATACATAAAATTATTAAAGACGATAGTTGACATCCGAAATTCAGGACAAAGTAAGTATGTTTCCCATAAAACCAATTCATGAGTTGGTCGTAGAATCTAAGATTAGTGATTTCAGTGATTCGTCAGTCAAACAAGTGGCTAATTTCTTCACATTTTAGATAAATTGAATCAAAGCTAAATTGAAAATGAGTTTAGTAACAGTTCACAACCTGCCACGCTTTGTGACTTCTCCAATTTTGTAAAATGCTATGCTTGTATTCTTTTTATTTTTCATTTCTATAACTAATAAAATGACAATTGTCTCTCAAAAAACAGTTGCATGCGCAGAGATTTTTATACGGTCTGCATTACTTTCATATAGCCGGAACAAAAACGGATCTTTTGTTTTATTAAGAAGCAAAATATTACCTATAAACTGTACTACGTTAGGATGCTGAACATACACTAGTTTTGTTGCCTCGTCTATTGCATCATGTACTTGCTTTAAATAAAATACCTGAAATGAATTATCTGTAATCTTTATGTTATACAATCAACCAAAAAAACTGTATTCTTCTACCCAAAGAGTAATACCCTTAGCATATTTTTCTCAAATTGGTATGATTTTTGTTTTTAGTGCTCTTCATTTTCCTTATTAGTTTTATTTTTCAATCTTTGTTTCTTATCGTTTTGTTATAAATAAGATCTTCAATCGACAAACATCGTTTGCCATGGGCTTTTAAGATTGATTGATATTCGTTTAAAAAAAAGGAAATGACTTAATCTAACTTAAAGGGTTGAAAAATTTATTTTAATATAAACAAAACCATCTCCATTTTCAAAAAGTATTTTGTTCCCAATATATTTTAACTCATCATAGATTGCTATATAAAATATTCGAAATTTTGTACGCTAGACGCACGTTTCGTCAGTTATAAAAACCTCATAAGTGACGTTTAGTATTAAAACATTTGACTTTTCTACACTTTACACAAGTATTTCGCATTCCAAACTAAAAGACAAATTGAAAGAGTTGGTATTGCTGTGTTGCATAAAAACGAATGGTCAGCGTAGATACAAGTATCTTGTCTTAGGGAGGGATAAATCCTACTTTGTGAAGGATCACTCTAATTCAAACAAAAAAATCTCTGAAACTGACATTATCAAGATGCTTGATTTCTTGATTGCCATATTTTTTTACGTTTGGAGTACGTATTTTTCAACAGACTGTCAGCATTCCAATGGGAACAAATTGTGCCCCTCTTCTTGCCGACTTGTTTCTTTGTTATTATGAGGCTGACTTCATACAGGAACTTCTTAGGAAGAAAGATAAGAAGTTAGCAATATCCTTTTACTCTACTTTCCGCTATATAGATGATGTTCTTTCACTAAATAATTCAAACTTTGGTGACTATGTTGAACGCATCTATCCCATCGAACTAGAGATAAAGGATACGACAGATACAGTTAAGTCGGCCTCATATCTTGTCTAATATCTAGAAATTGACAATGAGGGTCGGTTGAAAACAATCTTTTACGACAAAAAGAGATGATTTCAGCTTTCCAATTGTTACCTTTACATTTCTAAGTAGCAACATTCCAGCAGCACCTGCATACGGTTTATATATCTCCAAATTAATACGATATTCCCGTGCTTGCATTTCCCATCATGATTTTCTTGATAGAGGGTTGCTGATCACAAGGACGCTTTTAAACAAAGAGTTGCAAATGGTGAGGTTGAAATCATCACTTCGTAAATTTTACGGACGCCATCACCAGTTTCACAAATGATATTGGATATGTTCTTTACGTCGTAACTACAAACCCCCTTCCCTTTCAAGAATGTGACCTACCGAATTAGACTATTTACCGGATTTGTTATCACATAAGCAAAATGACGGGTGCCACATGTGGAGCAGAATCTGCTTACCCTTCCGGAGCACCTGAGATCACCCCTAGTTTTTGGAGGGGTTCGTGTTGTTTGTTCTTTGGTTTTCTATGTTGTGTCATGTGTACTATTGTTTGTCTGTTTGTCTTCTTCATTTTTAGCCATGGCGTTGTCAGTTTATTTTCAATTTATGAGTTTGGCTGTCCCTCTGGTATCTTTCGTCCCTCTTTTAAATCAAAAGAATTCAATGAACCAATCATGTAATCAGTAGCCAGTACTTCGGCAAGAGCTTGATCAGATATATGACACCTTCCTACAGATTCCTACTCAGGATTTAGCTATATTTGAGGTCCTTTTTTCGGTTTGATCAGCTCTTCAAAACTGATATAGAGTGTATTTCTTTCTAACACAAACAATACAAACGGATAAACGCGCACACATTTTGTTCATTTGTTTCTAACATACGTTTGCAAAGTTTACCTAAACTTTGACAAACTATGCACTCGCTAAAAATGCGTCTACAGTTTGTCGTTCGTCGTTTGTTAGTACAAACGCTACATTCGTTTCTAACTTCAACCTGATTCAACGATGTATTTGTTTCAACTTTTGTAACAAGTCTGTTTACTAACAACATGTGCATGTATTATTGAAAGTTAGTAAACACTAATTAAACGCTGTATTTGTTTCTACTTTTGTAGCGTTTAGCAAACGATAACAAACGGCACACAACGTTTACAAAATTTTGGTTTGAAAGAAATGCACCCATACTGTTTTGCTTTCTAACCAAAGTTTCGTAAACGTTGTGTGTCGTTTGTTATAGTTTGTGAAACGTTACAAAGGTAGAAAAAATGCATCGTTAAATCAGTGTTAACCTGTTTGAACTGTCAAATATGCATGGACATGTCGTTGGTTATTAAACTTATTACGAGGGGAAATAGCTTCTTTAGAAGATGTGGTAGACACAAAGGACATCGCTTTCTATGCATATCTAACTTCATGGTCAGTTCATCGTCTTCATCATATGAATGTATGACGAAAGTGATGATAAATCATTTTTATTGAAAAAAGAAGCAATAATAGAAAGGGGAACAATACCTTAATTTGAGTAATTTTAGACATTGTTTGGAGTTATGACAAGCAAAAATCTTTTTGAGTGGGAAAAATTTGTTTTGATAATTCATTAAATGTTGAAGTTAGAAAGAAATGCAGCGTTTGTACTAACAAACGACGACGACGAACTATAGACGCATTTTCAGCGGGTGTATAGTTCGTCAAATTTAATGCAAGCTTTGCAAAAGTATGTTAGAAACAAATGATCTGCACGTGTGCGCGCTGAACTGTTTATATCGTTTGTGTTAGAAAGTATGTCGTCCAGCATAATTGAAGAGACATTAATTGTGAAACTCCGCAATATGGTGCCCTTAATTCTGTACCGTTAATATTATTGCAACACTGATTTTCTATAGAAAATGCGTTCAAAACTGTGTAAAAAAATTTCAAATTATTTTAATATGGGGACGGAGTCCCCAATAACAGTAGAAAATTCAATAAAAAAAAATACGGGAAAATTTCCCGAATTTTTCATTGTACTAATGAACTCAAAATCGTTCAAATTTTTTCTGTCGTGTTTTGAAATCCCGGACCTGCGCAGAAATGTACAATGTACTTCCTTTTTCCGGTCTCGTTTGTATGAAACTTTGAGTAAAATATATATTTATCAGTCTAGTATAAAATAGGAAGGAACGCGCAATACCAATTTCATTTTTAATAATTCCTTGATATGAAAAAACGTTACCTGATGATAGCAATTCTTTGTTTACATTGCATATGATGTCATAATTTAAATAACGTCACAACTAAATCCCTAACAACAGAACCAAAATCGGAAACGTTACGGTATTTCCGTTTCTTTTTTTTTAAACAAAATTTAATATTTAAGTTACAAAAAAATAATTCATACAGACTTCGTCCCCATTTACAGGTAATGCCTGCCTCATATTATCTTAATTATATCTCATTGTATTTATGAATCAGGCATGGAGTATTCACAACTTTATATTTCTGAGTCTTCGGTCTGTATGGCTTTAATTTCAAGAATGAAGAGAATCCAGTAATAAATGTCTGCACGGTCCACTTAAGTTTTTATTGTTGCTTTTGTACTTATTTTTTTTCTCCCTTTCTAAATGTACTGTATAAGCTGATTCTGCAGCATGAATTAAGACTGTTGCAACAAATACTCAAAGTATTCCGTTTGGATATGTCTCTCCATTTTCTAAATCTTCCAACAGGCCCTAAGAAACTGGGAATTAATTTTGGACTGAATGCGGATAAAAGATATAGACCAAATCTTAATGTGCAAACCCAAACAGGCTTCGGGAATCTTAAAGTAGTTGTCAATACTTTTCTGTTTTTGGATCGTTTGACATTTTAATATCATGTCTAAAAACATAGAGGAACCACATCTAGTTTCTTTAACGCCGAGTACTGTCCTCTTAGGGTGAAGTGTTGACGATGTTTATCTTAGAAAATAAAAGAAAAGCGAACAATGCTCCCCCAAAAAAATACAAAATCGTGTCCCCTTAAATTTAAAAAAAAAGTATGTATCTTAATTTCCAATCTTTGTTAAAAGGATACTGTTAAGTCAAGATTAAGTTGCTACTTCAATGGAGCATGAGAAATAGAAGTGTACTGTGAACGTGCGAAATAATTAAAAGTTTAAATATTTGTGCAAAATTTTAATGATTGTGACTGAAGATTCAGAGGTTTCGAATCTCAAGACGTCGCTTACAACGCAAAGCATATACGATTATTTTCATATAATCTTACATTAGGTGCTTTGATAAATATTCTTCTTTTTGACCTCATATATGTTGCGTCATAAAATTCTCCTAATCCAGAACCTGACAAAAATACAAGAGAATAAGCTTAGCAATATTATCTATTTCAATTCAAATTGAAACGTCATACTTTCAAAACCTTCCTCCAGAACCTGACAAAAATACAAACAGAATAAGCTTAGCAATATTATCTATTTCAATTCAAATTGAAACGTCATACTTTCAAAACCTTACTGTGCAATATCAATATTCAATAATTTAATGGATTTTCAAAGATGTTGTCAGCGTCAGGCTAAAGTATCCATTCCTTCAACTACCGAAACAAGATCGTTGGCTCTCAGAACTTTCCCGAAGTCCTTCGTTGATTGCCAAGTTTACTGTATTCGGTCTTTGCTTGGAAGTTGAAATCTCTCATGAGGAAAATGCATGACCTTCTCAAATTACTATCACAAAAGCTAAATTTAATGCAACTACTTATGCATGTAAAAAGAAATTGAATTAAAACTGTCCCCTTTTTCCTTCGCAAAGTCATTCATTTAACTCGTTTGTTATACATTTGCAGTTCTTTATTGTAAACATAGTCTTACTTGTTCTTCACTAAACTGGAATCTTTTTGTATAACGCTACACTGAACAAAGTGTGGTAGTCAGTCGAGAACCAGCTTATTATTGCATATGATTTTAGTCATAAAGTATGAAGATAGGGAATTAATTCGAATTTTTTATAGTTGCTATCACATTGAAACACTAAAGTATGCCATCATCGAGAAAGCCCACACTTTACATTTGAAAGCTATTTTGCATAAAAATACGTAGACATACATTGTATGTGGATCTACATGCAAAACAAAATTATTCATAATGTATGACCATCATTGTTTAACTTTAAATCAGTTATTAATAGGACAGTTTTATCCCGTTTTAAGTTCCAAACCATTCATTTGATAACAAAATTAATCAAATATTTTACAAAATTATTAGTATGTATAGGACATATTTCCTTGCGACCCGGTCCGAACTAGAAGTTTTTCAAAAAAAAGGACTTCCTTGTTGAAGACCGTACCGTGATCTATAATGGTTTACTTTTATAAATTGTGACTTGGATGGAGAGTTGTCTCATTGGCACTCATACCACATCTACCTATATCTATTCATCTAAATTCATCTAATGACAGAAGTTATAATAATGTATTGTTTAATCAAGGTCCATCGGCTTTGACTCTCCTCCTTCAAATTATAGTGCAGAAAGCATTTAGTTATTCTATATATATATATTGTCAACTGTTCGAGATATAAATAAGAGAGAGGGTCAATAGACCAGTTTACTGAGCATAGAACTGTGCAGGATTCAGTTGAAAAAAGCAATATAGGAACAATTCATAAACATATAAATGAACCAAAATTCAAAAATACACAAGATTCCTGATTTCAAGACAAAAATGCGGCGGGTGAAACATATTTTGTGAGACATTAACCCTCCCTCTATATCCCTAGCCAATGTAGAATGAATAAGCACACATTTTAATTTTTAGTGATCGATTCGGACTTCCATCGGTTTTAGATCGAGCATCAGTAATAAGTCTTATGTAGATGAAACAATCATGTGGTGCTATTTTAATCATACGACAGGTTTCTTATGGCTTTTGCAATATGTGTGTTTCTTTTCTAAGTCTTTTATTCTAATCTATTTTTTCAATTGGAATATTTGATGTTAATTGTAGATCTATGGTAAAATGTTAATTGAGCGTCACTGATGAGTCTTATGTAGACGAAACGCGCATTTGGCGTACTAAATTATAATCCTGGTACCTTTGATAACAATTTATTCAATAGTTTTTACCTCTCTATCGATGAAGACGGTATATTGACCTCTTTTTGGGGGGCTGTGTTTTTTTTGTTAGTTTTTGTCGTTTTTGTTCCCTTCTTGATGACATTGACCCACCATCTTTATCGAATCATATTTTGGATCTCGTTTTAAACATTTAGCCTGCTTTATCTATCCGTAGTATGTTGGAATTTTTTTTTGCTTTTTATTTTTGGGGATTTTGTTTCTCGTCATTCTGCTTAGAAAAATTTTATGAGTTTAGAATCTGCTTACCTATCCTGTATTTGACATCTATTTCACTCAACTTAATTTCCCATGGAAACAAATCTCTCTCAGGAGCTTTTCTGATAACAAGTGACTCTATTGACTCAAAATTCCATTTTGATCCAAGAAATATCTAAAACAATATATGTATATTCGTGCAAAAATGACAATTCTTCTCCTCATAAATCAAAAGATCGGTAGGAGACACAAAAACAACTAATATAAAAACAAAAGATAGAAAGAAAGCACCGATATAAGAGCACTCTCAGTTATTGAAAGCTAGTTTAAAGCCAATAACATGTACAACTATTAGATATATCATGGTTTTTTAAACTCAGGTACCCTTCATGCCTCGTTCACACGTACATTTAAGTCTACTTGAATTCGAATCGAAAGCGAATCGAATTCGCTAATCCCGTTCACAAACCGATTAGATGGCTATTTTCGCGGGGTGTAAATTTTCGCTTATTTTCGCGGATAGAACAAAATCGCCAAAATAATTTTCGCCAAATTGAAGGTGTACATGCAAAGGTATTGATAAAAGTCTTAAATCCGCTAAAATAATAACAGCCAAAATATTTCGTATACCTTATTTATGCCTCGTTCACACGTACATTTAATTCGAATTGAATTCGAATCGAATGCGAATCGAATTCGCTAATTGCGTTCACGCACTCTTCTCTTTTTATTCGATTCGATTGGAATCAGCTATATCGCATGATCCAATTCGCATTAGAAATGCTTTTTTTGTTAATACAAATTAAAAGATAACGTCGTTCGGACAGTAAAGCGATTTTGACGCGCATTGCAATTCGAATTAGAATTTACGTTTGGACGTAAAACGTTTCGAATGCGAATTACACTTATTCGAATCAGTTAATGCGAATCGAATTCAGTATACATCCAATGGATTTCGTATAACTACGTTTCTTTCTATCTACTAGTATTATTCATCCTTAATTAACTGGGGTAAAGCTGATGACCGTAACTGCATTCACGGTCATCCCAAGATGTCGGATGAAAAATTAGGTCAGTATCTGTATTGTCTGTTACAGTGTTTCTATATCATTCTTTACAAAGTATACATTGATACGATGTAAATTTATAAAAGATTCACACGGAAATCACAAATTACTTCCGAGAAATGTGCATGAAACAGGAAATTCGATTTAAAAAAATCGCTAAGATGTCCGTAAATCATTATCAAAATATTTTCAAGATGACCGTAACACAAAACAAGGATGACCTTGATAGGCAAACAGATGACCGTAACTTGTAAAAGATGACCGTAATTTTGGCAAAGTGAATGCAGACACTTTTTGACATTTATATCTATTATGTCTGTTTGTTTAATCCACCATTTTCAACATAGGAAAATGCCTGTACCATGTTTTAAATATGACAGTTGTTATCCATTCGTTTGCTATGTTTTAGCTTTTGGTTTTGCCATTTAATGTGTGACTTTTCGTTTGAAATTTCCTCGGATTTCAGTAATTTTGTAATTTTACTTTTTTCTTCCCAATAATTTAATGTGCTAGTATGTCCCACGGGGGTCTCTTCCTATATGAAGGTATATATGTATGCGCCGTTGGAATGGGTTCCTTTTTTGATACGTCAAATATATCAATGGGGTGCAATTTTACTGAGGAAATATATCAATAGGTAGTTATTGACAAATTGTGATATATCAATGGGTCATAATTTTTCAGTTTGTTTCACTGAATTTCCCAAACTCTTTGTCATATCTGCTGAAACTTTTTGATCCAAGTTTTGTTATTGATAAATATATGAATAGATTATGATTTCGCTGTGAAATATATGTATAGGTTGGGATTTCACAATTATTCAATATATGAATGGGTTGGGTTTTTTTTAAATCCCAGCTGCACAACTGTACCCAAAATCCCATGTTAAGACTCCCCCACCCCCCGAATGTGATAGTATGTAAGTATTACCTGACCATTTGCATCAACAAACAAACTACATGAAGTCACACCCCGTTGATGTTTAACACAGAGTATCATTCGAGTTGGTGTTAATTCTCGAAATAAAAAACTTCCAGTATCTTTACTGCTCAGGATAGTACATGCCTCTTCTCGGGAAATATTTCCATGATAATATCCCGGTTTGTCGTCTAAAACGAAATAAACTGGAGATAATGTATTGAAATTTGACCCTCTTTTTCAATTAGTATTCATACCATGAACAAGTATAATGTGGAAACGCTCTGAATATTGACTGCTTCTTTTACCCGCAAGCCTTACACAACGATGTATGTAATGTTTTACAAGGCTTGCTATTAAATTGTCAATTTTTCTCAATGAAATTTCCGTTTTAAAAAAGGACATGTTGATTAGTAAATCTGTTTATGCTGGTCTGAATAAAGGCAACAGCAACATACCGGTGTTCAAAAGAGAAAATAAAACTGG
Organism: Mytilus galloprovincialis; assembly: GCF_965363235.1. Taxonomy (NCBI): domain Eukaryota; kingdom Metazoa; phylum Mollusca; class Bivalvia; order Mytilida; family Mytilidae; genus Mytilus; species Mytilus galloprovincialis. The sequence goes on along the minus strand of NC_134839.1, from coordinate 3,137,442 downwards.
GTTACAAACTAAAACCGAGGGAAACAAATCAGAGGAAAACAGAGGAACAACAGGAAAACTGAAGTGCAACAAAAACAAACGTCAACATTCATAAAAACGAACTATTTGGAAACAACTGCCATATTCCTGACTTGGTACAGGACATTTAAAGAGAAATGGTGGGTTGAACCCGGTTTAATGGCTAGCCAAACTACCCGATTTATAACAATGTTAAAAAATATCGCTAAAATGACAACACAACGTGACAGAAATACAGCACAAACACACACAAAAACATTCATCACAGAGAAACGCACAAACATCTTTAATTTCAAAGAAATAACGTGTTATATTCATATTCATATCGTTTCATTTAAGAAGTTTTCTAGAAAATCTATTTATGCGCTTCAATTCAATGTGTCCTTCTGTAGGAAAAGGCTATGCATCAATATCAATATATTTTCAAATAATTAAGTATTTTGAATATGAACATCTCATGATTGACTGCCATTTTTTTGTCTATCAGTTCATATGCATAGTGTTGTCATGTGACCGTGACGTCACCAATGCGGGTTATTCAGTGCGCACTTAATTTCTGGGTTTTTTCTTCATTGACAGAAAAATTTAACAATCATTCCTGAAATAATCAAATTGTAAGATATGTGTTATTTCAGATATTTTTTATTACAAATGTTCACCTTCTGTACTTCATAATAAACAGACGTATTTCCGTACATCAACACTGTTATCATTTTCGCCCAATCGATGAAAAGATCGTCGGCAAAGCAATTATGTTACCATAGTTTAGCATCGTTTAGGTCAAATGTTACCATGATAATAATCGAATCTATACTGACTGATGAAATGTGCACTTTTAACGTATGAGCTCAATTCCTTGTTTTTTAATCCGTATCGGAATTTAACACAGAATCAGACAACGACTGCACTAACAGTGTTTGAATGCAAATATTTGATATCTTTTGTGTACATTTTATCTTTACCTTTTTGTCTTTTTCTTTTACAGACAGCACACGTGTTTCTATCTCCTTTATTCAAAAACAAACACGCTTGACAATGCCATGGTTTATTATTTGTGCTGCTATCCCCAGCTACTTGTCTTGCATCAAATGTGTCACGTAAGAGACTCGCCATCTTACAAGCAACAGCTGATTTTAGATAGTGGACAGGTTCTGGAAGACAAAATACAAGATTCGATAAATGAAGACATCTCTATCTTAATGGGGGTTTGAAGTTCTTGAAATCTACTTTGTTAAAGCGCTTGATATTATTTTGCGACTTTAAATGTTGATCAGTGGCAAAACAACAAAAAGACGGAAGCGTTTTTCGTTTTTCAATTAAGGTTTGAATGATGTTTAAAATATATATCACAACTTTCAAAAAAACAAATGTTGAAACAAATTACAGACGTTTGTGTATTTTTGGCGAAAATAAAAAAAGTGACACATATTTTACCTTATATATGTGTTCAGATGTGCAGTTAAATATTCCCGTAACAGCAACATAAAATATCCTTCGTTTGCTCATGATATAAACGTTAGTCAAAAAAAAATCCCTAATCTTTTCACACCATATGCGTACATGTAGTTGACAACTATAGGAAGTCAGTACTTGTAGTATCTGGAAGGAAATATCCGCCATAATTATACATTAAATTTTGTAAATATGTAAAATGTTATTTCATAATTTGTAAAATGTTATTTCTTAATTTGTAACATTTATTTTTTTACATCTGTTAAAACGAATTTCTGCATTTCTTGATTTGGGAAATTAAACTTCTTAATGTGTAAACGCAATTTCTTGTTAACATATTTTCTTAGTTCGTTACATGAAATTCTACATTTCTTAATTTGTAAAATGATATTTCTTTATTTGTTCAATCAAATATCTTTATTCTAAGTCATAACTAGGTGATTTTGAATTTCAGAATTTGTAAAATGAAATTTCAATTGTATAGGACGTATATTTGTTTTTTAATCGAAATATAATCGATATAAATTTGTTTAATGAAAACGTAACGGTGGAAGTACAAATATCACCCTAAAAAAATTGAACAAAATCTAACAGCCGGTCTCAGAAGAGATGATACCGCAATTTGTTCTAATAGTTTAAAATGTACAAAAACTAACAAATCCAATAACTCCAGTAAAATGTTTGGGACGAGGGATAAAGGGGGCAACAAAATTATGAAGGAGGGGTTAAAATGGAATCTAGGGGGCAAGTTGAAAGTAGGGGAAAATACCTTAAGGTTGCATTTGGGAAATTAGCACAGATGCAGTGTCGCTCCTCCAAAAAAGGAGACGAGCAAGGAGTAAGATCAATTTTGCAATAACTAGCACTGAGTTACCATTGGTGACAATTGAGAAGCCTGATTGGCTAAACGGCTTGGAAATTGAGGCGGTGAAGTAACAGAGTAATAAAACAATGAATATTATTATCAGATGTGGTGATATAAGGATAAAAGGGTCACAACGAGGTAAAATTGTACGTCAACAACCGGGTTAAAGATTATAACCCTGTTACGTGGCATTCGGATAAAAAGGTCAAAATGAAGTAGAGAAGTTATCTTTTTGATAACATATTTCTTGATATAATATATATATATATATATATATATATATATATATATATATATATATATATATATATATATATATATATATATATATATATATATATATATATATATATATATATGCCAACCTGTTAAAATTTATTAACTCTCTGTATCTTAGTGATATTTTTATGACAATTTTCAAATACAGTCTAAGGTAGGTGTCACTGGCTATTAAAAATTAAGCAATGAACATCGTTAATATATTTTTAAGATAAGACAAGATAGATATCTTTAATATCACCTTATCATATGATCATGATGATTCAGTAGTAGCAGTAACGGTGGTATATAATATTTATTTTCTGAATTGCTTATTTCATCATTTTCCTTTAGAAGTTCAAGTATCAATTACAGATAAGTCAGACTGTTGTTGATTGGCGAAACACAAAAACCCAAAACATACAATTATAGTCAAATGCCCATGCATTCAAAGCGGAAAATAGGAGTATTATTGGTGAAACCTCAAAGTATTGGAATTTCGATGAGTATACACAAGTGAATATAAAACACATTTTAAAACAACCTTACATGTATACTTTTATAAATAAAATAAAAACGGTATTCTTCACTTAACATTGTCGTTAAAGTCAATTTTTAATTTTGCCTTTATAGTTATTGCAAATTAAACTGTTTTTACTTCATGCAATTAATGCACTTCAAATTTACCACAATTTATCAAATGCAGTTGGAAAAAAATATACACATCCATCATAATGATTCTGGAATTTCAAAGTTAAATACACACGAATCTGTGAAAAACTGGGTTTTTAGAAAAGTTGAACTGTTTAAATGGTTCTAGCGCAAATAGTAGTTGATCTTTCATAGCTGTTTAGGTCAATTTAGATTTAATACTACAATTATTTTTGAGTAAAATGCTGCATCAATTTAAAGCATGTTTTGTTATTATTTATCGTTGTTTTAGTTTTATGCAATGCACTCAGAATACGCCACAATCGTCCTGAACATGCATGAAATATACTTGCCACTGGACGTTAAGTAACCAACAACCAATCAATCAGAATGTACCACAATCTTAGTATCATAATTGCAATTTAAAAATATACACATATTGAACTTGGAACCTAAAGTTATAAAAACAAGATCGAAGTTGTGATTCTGTGGATTTCGTGGATATTAGTAAGAAGGACGGAGGGACCTTTTCAAGATGTGGGTATGAATACGTGACAACCTAAAGACAAGTCAGACCAGAACAACTCAGTCTAGCCTTAAAAAGTCGGACCAGATTTTTGACAACTCGGACCAGTTTGAAATATCTATCAGTCCACTTAGATCTCAATAATATGTAATGTACACAGAAAAATTTGAAAGACTACTCGGTCAACTTTTTTAATAATTTTATTTCATTTTTACATATTCGTTGTTGTATCTGCAAACAGTATTTGATTTTTTTTTTTTTGCGGGAATCGGGATGGGAGCCTTTATTTTCGCGGGAATTCGGGATGGCCCTTATCGGGACTCGAGAATTAATAATTAACTTTCGTGATCCGGGAAAGAACGCTTTATTTTTTTTCAGAAATTTTGGATGAACTCTGCTGGCCCTCTAGTAAAACCCCGGTGTAAATAGAAAAATGGCCTAACCATTTTCCAGATTCACTGGGGTACATGTGATCTCCGTAACTGCAGTTACCTATATCAAAAGATGGCGGACGAAGTTTCTGGTCAATATTTCTTTTGTCAATTCTGTAATAATTCAGTATTATTCTTCGGTATTTCATGTCTTATTTTAAGTATTGCTAAGTTTGAAACTGAAATACAAAGCATGTTTTCATAGTTCAATCGCTAAATGGAGAAATCATCATTTCAAAATATCGCGAAGATATGGGTAACTGTGTAGACTGATATCCGTAACTGTAATAAACGTTGAGTGAAGGACATCCGTAACTGTTGAGTTACATCGTTTCTGCTTCATTCATTATACTCGATTTAATAGTAATGATCATCATTTTTTTTCCGAAATAAAACTCATAAATTCCCTCAAGTACCCTCCCACGTTCACTTTGTTTGTGTAAACTATTTTTATTTGTATCCGCCTGTTGAGTTAAGCCTTTTCAACTGATTTTTTAGTCTGCTCTTATGTTGTACTGTAACACCACTGTCCCAGGTTAGGGGAGTTTAATGCCATCTTACATGTATGTCTAACATCGCTACATTCTGTATTTGCCTAGGCCTGACCCATGTCACGGGAGCCTGCAGTTCAGTGATGGTCGTGAGTTGCTGTGCTACATATTTGCTATTTTTTTTTTTTTTTTTGGTACATAAATAAAGCCATAAGTTGACTTGTTCAATTTGTGTTACATTTGTCTTTTCGGGGCCTTTAAAAGCAGACTATGCGGTATTGGCATTGCTCACTGTTAAAGGCCGAATGGTGACCTGATAAATTTTAATTTCTATGTCATTTGGTTTCATGTAGAGAGTTATCTCATTGACACTCGTACCACATCTTCCTATTATTCTGATTAAACGATCACATTCTGACCGGACGTGGATGCGTACTTGTACATACCGCACAGCAAAACGGATGCCCCACTTTTGCTACAGTTTTCGGGGAGGTAGTCCAATGGAGACCATTATTTCCAATCCCCAGTCACTCTTGGCGGTCTTGAAATGTAGTTGTTAGGTACTTGTTGATTATGATCAGCTGTACGTGATATTGTGCTATTTGGTTTTGTCTTTGTATATTGTTAACCTTTACTCTATGTTACTGTTTAAATAATTTATTTTGGGGTGTCTCAGTATTCATACAGACAGCTATTTTGTTACGGTGCTATGGTCATTTTGTACTTTTGTTAAAGTGCGTAACTGCCATTTTGTGTTTCTCTGTTGAAATAGTTTTAAATTTTGTTTTCTAGGCATTCAGATGTTAAAATAATGTTGACTGTGATATATTGATATATTTTGACCGTTTGCTTTACCCAATAATTGTTTTTAATATAATGGAATTCTATGTGAGTCTGAGAGTCAGCGACTCTCATACAAGTGAGAGACTTGGCTATCTATAATAATGCCAGGTTTAATCCACCAGTTTCTACATAAGGTACTGCTTGTACCAAATCAAGAATACAGTTGTTATCAATTCGTTTAGTGTGTTAGAGGTTTTAGATTTTTTCATTTGCTAAAAGACGGTCCGTACTCAATTTTTCTTAATATTTCATCTAATGCTGCTGACTATATAGAAATACAGAATTGGAAGCCTGATCAATATTTTCACATTATAATTTTAAAGACTTCGAAGAACAATTTTTATTCATGTTTGTCACACTTTAAATAACCGGAGACATTTATTTCTGTTCAAACATGATTGAATTGTGTAGAAATAAAATCAGTTACGGATATCAATTTTTGCAGTTACGTATATCATTGACAATTTATTTACTTCAGTTACCCATATCATCACGATATTTTAGATGGCTGTTTTCTCCATTTCAGCGGTTGAATTATGAATAAAACATTTAGTATTTCAGTTTCAAATTTAGTATTTCGTTAAAACAGACATGAAATACCGAAGAATAATGCATTGTTGTTATAAAATTGACAAAAGAAAAATTGACCAGAAACATCGTCCGCCATCTTTGGATATACGTAACTGCAGTTACGGAGATCACATTTACCCCAGTGAGATTGGAGATTCTTTCGTTTCACACCTTCCATTGTATCATTATTTGATCCGCACCTTGATATTTTCTTTTAATTTAAAATCAATTATTATTAGGTGATTTTTTAACATGAATTTCGCCAGTGAATAAATATTTGGTCAATCAAGCCAATCAAGAAAACAGTAAACATGCGGTATAAAAATGGTAGTTAAACCTATGATCGATATATTCTTTTTGCTATCGGGAAAGATTTTAAACGTTCCTGACTAAATAGTCTCGGGGGGGGGGGAGGGGGGAGAGAGAAACACGGAGCACAAGATATCCCCATATCTTACTTGTTCATTCAAGAGTCATATCAAACGTAATCATGATTACAAGCTCAAGGCGATATTTACTATACATGTTAATCATAAGCAGCTTAGTCAGCATACACAAGTTGTCATCCACATAATACACAACGCAACCGTGACTGTATACATGTGTATTTCCTGTTACAAATCAAATTATAAACACGAAGGTAAGAATTTTGTCAAACATGATATCAGCAATAGCAATAAGTATACGATCTATACGCGATCTTTTCAGTAGAATACCTTGAACAGTTAATATTGTATATTATTATGTTTCACTGATAAATCAAAATACATAAAAAATTTTACAGAATTGGAGATGGTTTCCGTCAATATCTTTAAAATAAAACAAAAATGTCACGAGAAAAATCAAATAAACAATTTGAAAATTCGTTGATTCATATGGCAGTACTAAAAAAATCTGGTGAAAATACAACCCGCCACCCCACCTCCAAATACTATATATATCTATATTAGACATACTGATTAAATTTTTGAATTGTATTTTGAAAAGTGTCGTGCAAGTATAAAGAAAAAGTGGGAAAAGGGGTATACAATTGTGAGCCAAAATTTGTTCCTGTGAAAAGTTCCAGTGGAACTTATATCACAGGAAATGTGTTCTAAGAGAACTTTTTCACAGATGATTTCTGTATAATTTTGGTCCATCTCTATAAATTCCACACTTTACCTGGTGAAATATGTTTCGGGTTGGGAAAATTTGTTCCTTATCTAGTGAAATAATTTCCAAGATTATGATATTTGTTCCATACCTGGTGAAATAAGTTCTGGTGTTTGTGAGATTTGTTCCTCACCTGGTGCATGAAATAAGTTATTTTGGCTGTGAAATATGTTCCACTGGTTAAACAAGTTATCAAATATACTGAGCTTTTAAATGTCATAAGCGAGTTTAAAGGTATAAAGGGGGGAGGGGGGTGTTCTGAGACGAGTGCCTGTGTTTGAAAAGGATAAAGTGACTGATCAAAGGCATAAAGGTAATTAATTTCTTTGTAATAGGTTTTAGTGGAACTCATTCATTGATATCTATGAAAATAATAATTGTTCTTTCACATTCGGTCAAAAAATTAACAAATTTTCCAGTGCTAGAACATACTTTCTGTGATCGAGAAAAAATCCGGTGGAACATATTTCCTATGAAATTTGTTCCTGCGGAACAAATGTCACGCCGGAACAATTTTTATTACCTAATATGCACAGTAAGGCCAAATAAAAATATATGTGTGGTTCCAGTGACCCTACCTTCCCTACTTTTTCGTCTTGAAATTAGCCCACCGTAATGATTTTATTGTCATTTTTCATTAATTAAGCACTGTTAAAGTCAGAATGTTGCTCCCATAGACTCAATGTAAAAAAAAAAACATAAAATAAAAAAATATCCCTACCTACCTAACCATACTTTTTTCAGATGTAACTGGAACCACACATACTATTTTATTTGGCCTAAGTTTATAAATTTAATTCAATTCAAATGTCTTTTGCCTCCGGGGTATATTGCCATACATTTTAAACGATATAGATAAAGTCTGTGACAAATTCAAAATAATTAAACAATTTATTAAACTGAAATTTAACAAATATTTTTTTTTATATAGTGCATCAACTAGACTGCTCTTTAGAATGATTGTACTGTAAAGACTTGTGAGGATATTGTGTGTCGTCAGTAACCGTTCACTTTGATAAAATTTAAAAGCGCCTCAATCGTCTCAAATCATGTTTGTTTACATAAATATGCTAATATCAAATGTACAATTTATATGCGTTTACATTAGCACGCATTTAAACCAGGTGTTCAATCGTCTGCACGATAAACATGGATTATTGATTTCCCATAAACATGTTCGTAAATTTTAATTCATTGCCATAAAGTAAGACTGATTCTAAAAATAGTAATTTGTTTTCGTTTGTGGTAGATCAGTGCCAATGGATGTGTCAAACAAAGGCTTCTCGTACGATTTCAACAACGAGAGACGAGGAATAGCACTGCTGATTCACAATGAAGTATTCGACAAATTTTCTGGTTACAAAGACAGGCCCGGGGATAGTGGAGATTTTATCCGAATGCAGGAGATATTCACAAAATTAGGTTTTGAAGTTGATGCTAAGAGAAATTTGACTGGAAGAAAAATATTTGACACAATACAAACAGGTAAGAATTAGATGTTTATATGTTGATGAATCACATACAAATGGTAACCCTGTTGTACACCTTTCACTCGTATGTAGCAGTGGCGGATCCAAGGGGGGGGGGGTCGGGGTTGGAACCCCCCCTTTTTTTTTGACCGATCAATGCATTTGAATGGGGACATATAGTTGGAAACCCCCCTTTTTGTCCTGGGTTGGGAACCCCCCCCCCCCCTTTTTAAAATGGCTGGTTCCGCCACTACAACTGTATACACGAAGGATCAATAGAGGAGTCCATGAAACCTTATGCATTTGTCAGTTTGTACTAGAGTAGATCGAAATCCCAGGAGCCTATAGCATCTACTTGCTAAAACTACACGCAGAGGCGGATGAAGAGGGATTTTCAGCCCCCCTTGGCCTTACCCCTTTCTGGGGAAAAAACTGTTTGATTATAAAGGGAATCACTGAAGCATGACTGGAGCGGGCCGCCTATTAGGCACTCATGAAGTGGAACTGTGTGACACAGAGTATTCCTCAATAATACATTATAGATAATTATAAAAACAAATAAAAAAGAACACAAAAGGTCTGCAACTTTATATCGCTTTCGAGGCTCTTTAAATCATCTCGAGTCTGGGAAAAAACAAGATTTAAAAAAAAAAACTGCAAAACATGCAATGTGTACCATTTAAACCAAATTCATTAGTTAAAATGTAAAATAAAATGTAAAGAAAACTTTATCATTGAACGCATGCAGTGTTTTAGTCTTCACCAGGGAAAGACAAATATTATATAAAATAACATAGAATTAACATCAGTACGGTAAAATCACTGTTTTAAAAAAGAAGTGCTATAGTCAGACGAATATCTCTGTTGTTTTATATTCATTTATATATGTCTGTTAATAAAAATGACATATTTGAATTGTAGAAAGAAAAGGCTCTGTCATATCGTATCAAACGAGATATGCATATCTGTATTACTACACAAGAATGGGAAGTGTATATGTATAAAATAAACTGATATCGTCGCTTTTACCATGATACGATTTTTTTTTAAATAGTCCTACCAATTTTATTGCCTATAGGATATTTTATTTCTTGTCCGTATCTAGTTTCTACAATGAATTTCCTTGTATTACCTTGTATTATACGTTATATGATTTATATGCAATTTTGTATGCATTTAAATCGTCGTCAATTACAGGTTTATTCTATTATTGCTTTGCTAATGGATGAATTGATTGTTCATATATATAGCATGTTTCGCTTATATATAACTATATATATTTACTTTCTTTAAAAAGTACAGGTTACAGCCCCGCTCGGGAAGGAAGTAAAGAATCAGATCTACTCTAATATCGTTAGATTGATTTTATAGTTACCATACCCCTTTCATTCTATGGATATTTAGTTTGCATGATATGAATAATGATCTATACCTACACACCTGGAGATGTTTTTTTGTGAATTGGTTGATTTTTCTTGACTTAACTGTTTAGTGGGGGTTTTTTTGGCATACGGTCCGAGTACACAGTTATTTCGTAGTGCATTTCTTTTAGACAATAAATGAAAATAAAAAAAATCCCACCTGCGCTTTCTCAATAATATTTTTACAGTGTGTTGTACTACTTTTGGGACAAATTATATCAAAATTATAGAAAACTTCATCAGCTCTAACTCAAAATATGGACAATTTTATGTTAAGGGGGTCTTGAAATCTTTTGATAGCTTCCGAAGTGCTAATTTTTTACCTTTTTCAGCTGGACCTAATCACTACTTTACTTAAATATTTATGACCCAAATTTTTTTACAGTGTCATTTCATCCCCCAACTTGCTATATGAGACATAAAACATGAAGAAATAAATTTGGAAGGGGTATAACAAAAATTGACAAGTAACACACTGTCCACACTAAGGACTATATTCGTGGACAACGATGTGTACTCGGACCATACCATTGACTGTCTCATTTGATAAGACATTTCTGATATTTTTTTTGAGAGAGGTCTATTACCATACAGATGATTGGACGACTGACATTTGCTGTTACGTTCTTTTACGAATGATGAAATTCGTAGTTATGCTATCTTAAAATTTCAGATATTTCTTATTATTGTCATTTCGTTCCAAAGACACGGTGTTGATAGAACTATGAAAGAGGATGTTAAAGTTCTAGATATTGCTACACGCGTACGATATCAAACGCAAACCTCGATATGTATTAATAATCTTATCTGAAATTTTACGGAAATAATTTCTCGAGGAACATTTCAATTGTATTATTAACATGTTTAGTCGTGAAAAAATGTGTCAGTAAAAAATACGAATATCTCTATACGCGGGTGGATTCCAGATTTGTTGACGTCATAGGTTAAGAAGTTGAGAGACATCAATCATTAGCTTTAATTTTTCAACTATTGTATTTTCAGTTTCACAGTCCAAAATTCATGAAAAATCGGATTGTTTTGTCTGTGTCATTGCTTCACATGGAGAAGAAATGCAGATTGAAACTAAAAACAATGTCATTATCAAAGAACATGTCATTGTTGGCACTGATGGACAATGTGTAAAAACGAGAGACATTGTAGAAATGTTCAATGAAGACTACTGTGAAGGACTAAAAGATAAACCGAAATTTTTCTTTATTCAGGTAAGCTACAAAATCACATAAAATTGAGAATGGAAATTGGGAACGTGTCTAAAAGACAACAGATCGACTATTAAAACACAGAAAACAGCCGAAGATCACTGATGGGTCTTCAACACAGCGAGAAAATCCCGCACCCGTATGTGGGCTTCTGCTGGCCCTAAACAAAATGTGTACTAGTTCAGTGAAAATGGACATCACACTAGATTAAATAAATTATTTTAAATTTCAAAAATCACAAAGGACTAGCAAAGGCCAGAGGCTCCTGCTCTAGCTAATGAAGAATAGACAAACACACTGCAATATAGTAAAACTCAGTTCAAAAGAAGTCCGAGTCCGATGTCAGAATAGGTAACAAAAGAAACTAAGCAAAATGACAATGATCTGATGTGTTGTGATCCCGAGTATATCTCAAGACCGATATATACCTTCGATGGTCGTTCCTGCAGTCAGGAACGGCCAATTGCTCTTCTAGTGATAATAGACGTCTGAATTAGCCATTGTATTTAACCGGAAGAGGATTGTTTCTGGGTAGTGCTTCGGACATCTCTAGATTGTCTGTCTGGTGACTGCTCAAACTATACCCTTTGGGTAGTGCTCCACATTTAATGGAGGAATATACAAGAAACTGAACTGAACTGAACTGAACCTAAAACTAACCCTCCGGATGCTACAGATACATAAATCAACAAAAGATTACTAGCAGATACTGACATGCCAGCGGGAGGGGTTGCGCTTGATTTTCCTTTGATGAAGACATAATCATTTATCTGTTTGATTGTGGTCTAGAGCTGGCATGTCAGTAACTGCTAGTAGTCTTGTTTTCTTCAAGTTGCTTATTATATGATACAGCTATGTTCAAGTTTGTCATATTTGTGATTTCATTATACATATATTTCAGGCTTGTAGAACTAGTAATACTACCGTTTTGGGAATGGACAGTGGGCATATACTAACAATAACAGAACGAAAACAGCCGCCAGGTGGTGTTGATGATGATGAGGAGATGCATGTTGACTCTAAAATAACCGATAATGTTGATGCCAACTACATATCAACAAATAAGGATAACCTGGATACAAGACACATGTCAACTGCAGACACATATCTCAGCAGACGACAGCTAGTTCACCAGGTCACAGATGTCGAATGTCCTGAAGATACGTTACTGATGTTCGCCTCCTTGTCAAGTAAGTACATACAGGGAATAACGATTCAATTCCCAAAAACTTTATTAAATTTTACATGATTTTGTTCTTTATGGAATTGTGTGTCTTTGGCAGATCTTTGTTTATCATTTACTTGTCTGATATTAAAAAAGATTGTTGTTTGTTGATCTGTAGAATTCATTGGAATATATGTGCTGTCAATCTCTTTTAAAACTAAATCAAGTGGCACAAAGGACAATAATTGTTTAACATTGAACTAAATGTTGCGTCGCTGGCATAACTTTCACATATATAGATATTATAAAGGTAGATGCACACCTGTAAGTGAATCTGATTAAAATTCTTATCGAAACTCGCGTCATTTGAGCATAACGAAATCAGGGATCTATATTTTAATTAAATCGCGCACGTGTTTGAATTGAAAAATCATTTGTCTGTGCACACGTATCACTAATAATTTATTTTTATTATTAAGGTCACTATATCATTTCTGTTCCATTGTATTGTTTGGTTGCTCCCTGTATTATATATAAGAATATTCATAATTTTGTAGATAATTTTGCTGTTCGGAACTCCTCTTCTGGTGGCTGGTTATTAACTAGTCTTTACAGTCAAATCAAGGAACATATAGAGACTGGTAAAATAGGTTCAACAGAATTTACACAAATTCTAAATGGTGCTTTAAAAGAAATGACGACAAAGAACTTTAAACCCTCTGATACCACTTCACGATTGTACGGGGCATTTTCTCCTGGCTGTTTTACGCATTGTTTGTCAAGAGATGTTCTCTTTCTGGAAAAGCAATACAGATAGAACTGTCGCCAATATATTCATATGGATGACTTGTTTCAAATAAAATTATTTCTTGTTGATTCGACATGAAGTCATGAAATGATCTCGTATAAATTTATTCTTTGACATGATTTTAATTTTCAACTAGAACTAAGCTTACATACTACATTGTACTATTACGTGATTTGCAATTTTGTATCTGTCTGCATTTAGAATTACATGTATATTTTAGCAATGGCAGCAGTGAAAATTATAGACATATGTTCTCAAATCACATAAATAATTTATGAATAATAAAGCTTGACCTTAAAGTCATATAAAACTTCAAAATTACAAAAAAAGTTAAACATACTTGAATGGGTAAGTTTTACTCTGGTAACGTGATTTTAAAAATCCTTTACATTATTTTAAAAATCTTCATAAATGTAACAATATTGAATTATTGGCTTCCCAGATACTAATTCGACAATGTTTCCGCGTGTGCATTGACCTAAACTATGAGACCCTCTTTATAGCTCCGGCCAATGCACAGCGTAAGTGCGAGCCGAGGGGAAACCGTGATGAAAGAATTTAAACACACGTGCGCTCTTGAAATAAGAATACCAAATTTCTAAAAAACAATTTGAATACAACAAATCATTTAACAACTGTCAAGAACAGTTTAATTTACATACGGGAACACATATAAAATATAAAAAAGACAAATGTCATGGCTCTTTCAATTCACGTATATGATGCGCTTTTTACGTGCTCTATTTTTATACGACCGCAAAAACAATTTTGGGATCGTATAATGGTATGATGTTGTCGTCTGCGTCTGCGACGTCGTCTTCCGAAGACACATTTGGTTTCCGGACCATTACTTTAGTTTAAGTGAATGGATCTCTATGAAAAATTTTCAAGAGGGTTCAATACCACAAAGGGAAGGTTTTAACCATTTTAGAATAGGTGCCCAAAAGGGGTCCAAACAAGCATTTTTCTACTTTCAGGATAATTACTTGTGTATAAATATTTCAGTTGCTCTGAATTACCACAAGTAGAAGGTTTGGATTCATTTTTGGGGTTATGGTGCCATCAGTTTTGGAATTAAGGGCCAAACGAGCCAAAAACAAGTATTTTTCTAGTTTACAGACAATAACATGTGCTTAAGAGTATGGATCTCTCTGGAATTGTACTACAAGGTTCCATACTGAAAAAAGAAATGCTAGGATTGAGTGTGGGGGTAATTTCTAAAAGGGGGGATTCAAAAAGTTTGAGGGGTTCAAATTTTTAAGAGGTTTAGAGGTTTTTTTTCAAAAATTTTCATATTTCAAATTTTGAAAAATTTCAAGAAGAATCTTTCATTGCACAGTATTGCGCCATACATTTGTAAGTTTCAGTTTCAATTAGTTATGATCGTGTTGAACAAAAGAAGGGTAATAAAGTCTTCTTTTAACATGGGAAAGCTTCTTTTTTATAAGTATTGGATATGTTTTATGGTAATAGTTGTTGAATAAAGAGGTTGGAACATTGCATAAGGTTTTGTATTTAGCCAGTCAGTCATGTCAAATCATTTCAATGCGACCCGTTTATACATCGTTGGTTTGTTGAATCCAATAGCGTATATATGAGAGGGACCGTTGTGAACTTGTAATATTCCTCTATTCCAAGTCACCCCTTTCGGTACCTCGAATGTATAAGATAGCGCGGCCACTCTTGGTCTCATCGTCACTCAATTGGAGGTCGTAGTTAGGGCATGATCGCTATGTGGATCGAATGCATAAGCGTTGCTGATTTAGAGGTCATTGTGTTTTAAAAAAAACAAAAAACAAAAAACGCATAATACATAATACAAAAAGCTAAAACAGAAAAACGGGAAAAAAAAAAGCTCGGCCTGTAACAATGGTTTTATTATAAACTTTTGTTCCTGTTCGTTTTTAGAGGTGTTCGGATATTATGGGTTTTGAATATGATATTTTCGGTAGGTACAAAATAGACATTATTTCGTTTACTCATTTGGTGTGGTAGGAACCGAAGTAGTAACGATTACTGGAGATTGTAAAATAGATGGTGAAATGGCCACTAATAAACAGATTACGCAACTTTGGGACTTGTACTTATTTGAACCTTTGGATAGGCTGTGCTTGGTATATAGCATGAAGCTTTTGGTATTTTATTTTTTTCCTTTCACCCCTTTTCAAGCCTCTTATGGTTTGTTGAATCCAATATCTTATATACGAGAGGGACCGTTGTGAACTTGTTATATTCCACTATGACGGTAATAGTATAGAGAAACCTTACAGCTGAGTTACTCCTGACAACAACAGGCTACATTTGAGAAAAGTGACTGAAAAGATTTTACCTATTTCTGCCGTCGCCACATTGGGATCGTCGTTATTAAGTTACGATTATCGAGTTTAACACCAGTGCAACATCACGATCCAATAAACTTCCGTGTAAAATGAATCTAACGATAAAAATATTTAGTTGAATGGTTAAGGAATATTTTAGACTTACGATAAATTTTACATTAAAGATTTTTTGTGAAAAGACGTACTGGATCTGCCACTAGTTTAATGTAAAATAAAACAAATACATCATGTAGTTGCGGCAAAATAGCAACTAATATTGAAACCGTTCGTACACCTCAAAAAATCTGTTCGTATGCACTTTATAGGAAGGTATTTAAACTGTCACCTTAAGTTATTGGTAAGATCGAACAATGATTTGATCTTGCGCAATATTAGTACATATATATATAGTAAATAATTACGTGCACCATAATTAACCTTTCATGAAACAAAACTCCAGCGCATTGATCAAAACGAAATAATATGCTGACATAATGAAAAAAGAAAATTAAAAAAAAAACAAAAAGATGATGCCACATTATTCTACTTTCACATTTCCAATACCACACAGTATTCAACATATTTAGCCATTATTCTGTCTCTCACAATATGTCTCACATGTCATCCCTCAGAAATGAGAATTCTTAATGATATAATTTCTGAAAATAATATAAACTGGTGCGTTTAAGTGGGTTCAGTAGGAGTACTGTTTTCTCGGAAATGAGATAGATAAGAGATAACATGAAATGTTTGTTATTCAAGTAAAAATGTATGTCAACTTAACATCTTTATATTTCATATATCCTTGGCCATCTCCCAAATTATAAGGATTGTTTTCTTGCTAAACACGGTAAGCAATACATTTATGGTTGTGACAGATTGCTGTTTCTAAAACTCAGATTTTCGTCATGCGATTCATCTGGACATGTCAAACGAGAACATATATTATGGTTTAGCGGTGGGGATCAGCCGTTTAAAAATATTTGAACATGTTCAACTGTATTGATACGGGTGACCACTATTACTATATATCACCCATTTCACCTGGACATGCCAAACAATAAAGAATTTTGAGGATTGCAACTATTTACATGGAATTAAGCATTCCCAAATGGCAGTGTGTTGTGAATTCCCCTAGAGACATACCCTTAATATCATGTCATGCATCTTGACATGTCAAATTAGAAATGATTTCTCAATCGTTTTTATACGACCGCAAACATAAAAATAAAACTTTGTCGTATTTTGGTATCACTTTGTCGTCGTCGTCGTCAGTGTCGTTCGAAGACAGATGGTTTCCGGATAACAACTTTAATATAAGGGATCAATAAAATTTTAACACAAGGTTTATAACCACTAAAGGAAGGTTGGGATTGATTTTGGGGGTAATGCTCCCAACTGTTTAGAAAAGGTGCCCAAATAAGCATTTTTGTAGTTTCCGGTCAATAAATTGTGTTTAAGTGTATGAATCTATCTGAAATTATACCACAAGTTTCCATACTACAAATAAAAGGAATGGTTATGATTGACTTTTGGGGGTTATGGCTCAAACCATTTAGTAATTGGGGGCAAAAAAGGGGGAAAACAATGTTTTTTTTTCTGGTTAAAGGACACTTTAGAAAATTTAAAAGCAGTGAAAGGGAGGTAATCCAAATCAATTTTATGAACACTGTTTGATTACCTCCCTTACACTGCTTGTAAATTATGTATTACGAAATGATGATTGTCTTGAAGTGATTAGCTGTCAATTTATTTTTATACGACCGCAAATTTTTTATTTTTTTTGCAGTTACTATTTAATTAATATTAATTTTAGCCATGACTATGTATGTCATTTGATATTTGAAAACTTTTACGATGTGTATTTCAAATGGATTAATTTGAGTTGAGATTCTGACCATATCTTGAGGAAAAGAATTTTTCGGGGGATAAGGGAAAGGTGGAGGTGAGAAAAATTCGCAACAGCATATTGTATTGCACAAAAGCAAAAAATTGAATATAAATTCAAATCATATAACCAATTTGAAGTTCTTGGACTACAGTTATTCTGGGTCAGAAACCTATTATGTGTCAAACATTTAGTTAAAATCCAAATTCAGACCTGTATCAAGCGTGGAAATTGTGTCCATTTTGGCCCCAACTTTTCAGGGTTGGAAATCTGAGGTCGTATCCAGCTGCGCTCAGCAAAGTAATTTATTAATTTCTATTAAGGTTTTTTACTGAGGATGACCCCTTGGAAGCTGGAACTGAGACGCCTTTTATTTCATTTCATTTATTTTGTCATGTAGAACATTTCCATTCATTAGATTCTCCATATCTTGTACAGTTTTTTAGTAATTTGTCAATGGTCAGAGTACAGGGTCATAGAAGGCATATTTAACCTTCAGAAGGTAATAATATGTTCCGATGATTATAACTGTAGACTAAATTTCACAATTATTCTTGGTCTCCAATTTTTTAATCAATTAAATAATGTAAAAAATTCAGTAATTTCTTATCACGTCCAATGTGACCAAAGCAATACACACAAGTCATGTTTGTATACGTGCATACATACCAATAAAAAAAATATTTTTGTCGACCTTGTAATTTAAGTAACCATCAGGATAGGTCTTATTGATAAATTAACCTTGATACAGTAAATAAGATAAGAAGATTTCACGAGGGTAATCAAAAACGATAATTTAAAAAAAACACACACAATACCCAAAAGGAAATTATTAAAAGAAAATCGACTATAAAAAATATAATAAAAACAATATAGAACACTGGAGTTAAAACAAAACACCAGCCAAGTAGTCAGCACTTCGGTGTTGACATGAACATCAATTATATGCTCATTTTTATATATATAAAAAAAATAATCTACTGTTTTCAAATGTATGAATTATTCAAAATGCTAAGGATTTATTATCCAAGTTACAGGTAAAGATTACCATAGCGGTATTTTGCACAATTTTTTGGAATCTTGGTCCTCAATGCTCCAACTTTTTACTTGTTTGGCTTTCTAAATATTTTCATCCGAGCGTCACTGGTGAGTCTTATGTAGACGAAACGCGCGTCTGGCGTATCAAACTATAAGCCAGGGGTCGATTTCATACAAAAACTTACGACTAAGATTGATCATTAGTATATTGATTTGTACATTTGATAACAATTTCATTTAAAAAATTCTTTGGATCTCATAATAGCTCAATACTGGTATATTTTGTGTATGAATAAATAGACAAGATCATGATCATACACCTGCATTAAACTTTGAAAAACCATAGAAACGAATGCAAATAATCCAAAGTATACACGGCGGTATGCTATGGCAAAATTGTGTCCTTGATAATTTTATCATTTTACTGCAACATCTATACAAACTTGGACCAGTATATATTTGTTTAGGGGCCAGCTGAAGGACGCCTCCGGGTGCGAGAATTTCTCGTTGCATTGAAGACCTGTTGGTGACCTTCTGCTGTTGTCTGCTCTATGGTCGGGTTGTTGTCTCTTTGGCACATTCCGCATTTCCATTCTCAATTTTATTGGGTATTTTTATTTTTCTATGATAAAGAGTTTTAATTCTTTTGTTTAGTTTACTTGAACATATATTTACCAGAAATAAAGTTCTGAAAATGATTATAAGAATAACTAATTATTTATTTTTTTGCGTTCAAATTAACATTTTCATAGAATTTCTCTTTTGTATGCTCTGTGGTTGATTCTATATACATAGCCTTAACATAGCAAAAACAAAACTTAATGATTAAAAAAAAAATCTTAAACTCACAAAGAAAGGTTTGCATAGCTAATTTCATGCCAAGAAATTGCCTCCGTTGAATATCTGCAAATATCCATGGAGCAAATTACATGGATGATTAATATTGACCATTTGGTATATGGCCGTGTTCTAAGCGACACGAACATGTAGGTCATAAATTAATTTGTTGAATGAAATCAAACCTTTAACTACTAATTGGTGCCGTAGGAGGTCCACAGGAATTTTTAGCGAGGATTTCTTGGAATGCCAACATTTTTCTTTTTTTTCGTAGCACGTGTTAGATGGACAAGATGAACAAAGAATGTACATATGATTTCAGTCATGCAAGGCGTGGAATTGCGCTACTGATACACAATGAAGAATATGACCCGACATCTCGTTTCAATAATAGACCAGGAGATAATGAAGATTTTAAACACATGTTGGAGATATTCAAGGAACTTGAGTTTGATGTTCATCCTCATTAGAAATTTAAAATCATCTGACATATCTAATAGAGCAAAAGAAGGTACACACTTAAGCATTTTTTAACTTTTATACGATCAAGGACAACAACATTTAATACATTGAAACTTATGGCAGTGTTTACCATTAGGGTACTAGTAACATTAATCACCAACAAATATCAGAAGGCACAACAGATCACACCAACCCCCTGAACGATAATAACATAAATCACCAATAAAAATAGAAATCAAAACAGATCACACTAACTACCAACACGATAACAAAATTACAGATTACCCCAATCAAAACACGATAACAAGATTTATCCCCAATGAAACTAGAAAGCACAGCAGGTGACACCAACCACAAACATGATAACAAGATTAATCACAAACGGCACTAGATAGCACAACAGATCATACTAACAACCAACACGACAACAAGATTAATCACAAACAATACTAAAAAGCACAACAGATCCCTCCAACCACATACACAAAAACAAGATTAATCACAAACTATACTAGATGGCACACCAGATCACACAAACTACCAACACGACAACAAGATTTAATACAAACAATACTAAAAAGTACAACATATCCCCCCAACAACCAACACAATAACAAGATTAATCACAAACAATACTAGATAGCACAACAGATTATACCAACTACCAACACGACAACAAGATTAATTACCAATAATACTAGAAAGCAAAACAGATCACAACTATAACCAACACGATTGCACCATTAATCACCAATAAAACAATAAAGCACAGCAAAAAATATCACACCAAATAACCATCAAGATAATAAGATAATTCACCAATTATACTAGAAAGCACAACAGAACAGATCACACCAACTACCAACACGATAACAACATTAATGACCAATAAAACTAGAAAGCAAAGCAAAAACAGATCACACAAAATAACAAACACGATAACAAGATTATTCACCAATAATACTTAAAAGCACAACAGATCATACCAACCACCAAAACGATGACAACATTATTCACAAACAATACTAGAAAGCACAACAGATCACACCAACCACCAACACGATAACAACATTAATCACCAACAATACTAGATAGCACAACAGATTATACCAACTACCAACACGATAACAACATTAATCACCAATAATACTAGATAGCACAACAGATCACACCAACCACCAACACGATAACAAGATTAATCACAAACAATACAAGATAGCACAACAAATCACACCAACCACCAACACGATTACAAGATTAATAAAAAAAAACTTGATACCACAACAGATCACACCAACCACCAACACGATAACAAGATTAATCACCAACACGATAACAAGATAAATCATAAACAATACTAAATAGCACAACAGATCACACCAACCACAAAAACGATAACAAGATTAATCACAAACTATACTAGATAACACAACAGGTCACACCAACCACCAACACGATAACAACATTAATCACCAACAATACTAAATAGCATAACAGATCACACCAACCACCAACACGATAACAGATTAATCACAAACAATACTAGTTAGCACAACAGAGCATACCAACTACCAACACGATAACAACATTAATCACAAACAATACTGTCTAGAAAGCACAACAGGTCACACCAACCACCAAAACGATAGCAAAATTAATCACCAACAATACTAGATAGCATAACAGATCACACCAACCACTAACACGATAACAACATTAATCACCAAAAAAAAATTGATAGCACAACATATCACACCAACCACCAACACGATAACAAGATTAATCACCAACAATACTAGATAGCACAACAGATTATACCAACTACCAACACGATAATAACATTAATCACAAACAATACTAGATAGCACAACATGTCACACCAACAACCAATACGATAACAAAATTTCAGATCACCCAAACCACTGACACGATAACAAGATTGATCACCAATAACACCAGAAAGCACAAAAGAACTACTAACACGGTAACCGACAATCTCGTTCAATTAATATTTGTTATTTGTGTAAATTCACAGCACTTGATTTTTTTTTTAAGTTAAAGAGTTGTTATATTTTACACTGGTTTTTTTTTCATTACATAGTCTCAATCTGCATCTTGGGTCATTATTTCAGTTTCAGAAATGAAAGATATGCACAAAAAATCTGACTGTTTCGTTTGTGTAATTGCTGCACATGGCGAAGAAATACAGGAGGGCAAGAGCACTATGACAGAGCATGTAATCTTTGGAACGGATGGGATTCCGATCCAAACTAGAGAAATCGTAGAAATGTTCGACGAAAATAATTGTGAAGAACTTGTAGATAAACCTAAATTTTTCTTTATTCAGGTAAGCAGCTAATGATCCGTTTTCATACTAATTCAAAATATGTCCAAAACAATTTCATTTTAGGAGTGGTATACTAGTTATTTATACCAACACCGAGTCTATCCAATTGCATCTCAACTCTGTGTTAGAGATAATTTACTGACGCTTGTTCTTACCATTTCTGTTTTGCATTTAGTTACATTTGTTTAAAAAACACATACAATTATATTCATAACAAGTTCTTTTCTTCAAAAATTAATATTAACTCCTTGGAAATACTGTCAAGGAAGAAACCGTCGTTATATCACTATGTATAAATAAAATGCATTAGTTAAACAGGCAAACGATTTTAAGTGGGCACTCAAAACCAATAATAAGTTAAGTATGCCGGAATCGACCTCATGGCAAACAAATGAAAAAAACATTTCTAAATTTGGGTCTAGGAAATGGCTTCTTTGAATAGATCTCTTGTTTTGGAACGAAGGCCAAAAGTCCATTTAAAAACACTGTTATACTGTCAGATATGTTGGTTCTCATATATTTGTTTTAATATACTTTTTCACTTTTTTTGGTCTTTTGGAAAATGTTGTTTGTGCTGTATTTAGACCCTTCTTCAACGAAATTTGTTTTATATGCACACGTATAAAAATTGCGGTTTTTTATCCAACGCAATCATAGGTTTGAATGTAGTTTTCAATTTAGACTTGTTCATATATATATATATATATATTTTCCTGACATTGACCTAATTTTGTATATATATATGAAAATATAAACTTTTTTGTACAAGACTGAGAAACTGGGGAAGGGCGAGGTTCTACCGAGCCCTTCTCCAGTTTTGCGCCGAGTACAAAAAAGTTTATATTTTTTTGACATTGACCTAATATTGTTTTTATACTGCAACTTAAATTAATACATTGATAACTTTTTAAATCGTAACATACATGTCAAACTTATTTTCATCCTTTAATGGACCCCTGATTGTGGAGAAAGTGTTTCATGATGAAATTGATATTGCACAAAATATAGCTGTGTTACTATATTCAGAAAATAAACACAACTAGTTGCAGTAAAATTAAGTTTATCATATATCTTCTTTCATTCATGTCGAATTTCAAGTGCATGTTTCTACTGAATGTCATTTTTAGGCATGCAGAGGTAGGACCAGTGTAGGTGCTAAATTTTGAATGGACAGAGGTCATAACGTATCAATAACAGAGAGAAGACCGAAACCAGTCAAAACTATTGATGACGTTCTGAATAGTTATATAGATGGACGAGGAACGGAGAGTGCCGACATTAAGCATGTTTCAAGAATTGAAAATGCACATTCCGACATTTCATACACAAAACCTTGTGATAATTTTGACACAGGGCACATGTCTGGTGAAATATGCACAAACACACGTCAATTGGTACATCAGAGTATAGATATTGAATGTCCTGCAGATACTTTGCTGATGTTTACTTCCTTATCAAGTAAGTATGCATGAAATCCTTGTTTTTTAATAGACAAAGAACACATTGGAGATCCATACAAAATGGATATGAAACATTTCGATATTGTATCTTCTCTAAACATTAATGCATATTTTTAACTTATGTATTGTTCGAACGTGACAAATTTAAGGCTGTTATTATCATTTCTTCTAATAGTGCATAAAGCAAATGTATATAAACATATTGTACCCAAACATATTAAAGGTTCTGTTCATGTAATCCACACAAAATCAAAATGCATAAGCTATGAAAAAGAGTTTACATTGTATTTATAAATAAGGGAAGATATTGATACTGGCAAAATATATTCGAAAGAATTTACCCAAGTTCTAAATGATGTTTTGCAAAAATTGTCCAAAAGAAACTTCCAATCAGAGAATCCAAAATTCAACGGGGCGTTTTCTCCTGGTTGTTTTATCCATTGTTTGATTGCAGATGTTTTCTTTAATAAGAAACCATGACCACTAACTGTATTACAAAGATGAACTACAAAACCATTTACATAAAACTTCACATGCCTGATCCTCAGGGCAATGCTTTTTATTGCAGTAGGTAGATGACATTTTATTAATTTTGTTCCGATTTATAAAATAAAAAATATATAAACGTCAATGGCTTAAAATATATCACTTAATTAAGAATAAAATTAGCAGTAGCTAGCTTATAATTTGAAGAATCTTTGGTCTCTTGTGAAGAATTGTCTTATTGGCAATCATACCACATTTCCTTTTTTATATTGGAAGAAGAAAATTTAAAAGTGCAAGCAGGTTCAGTTAATTATCGCGTAATAACGAGATAAGTGTCGCGTAATTGCGAGATAATTATCGCGTAATTGCGTGAAAACTATCTCGTAATAACGAGAAAACTATCGTATTATTACGAGATAAGAAGTGTTTTTTTATCTTGTTATTACGAGATAATCATCGCGTAATTACGAGATAGGAAGTATTTTTATCTCGTAATTACAAGATAATTATCGCGTATTTACGAGATTTCCATTTTTTGTTTTGTAATTACGAGATAATTTTCGCATGATTATGGAAAAACTATCCCTTAATTACGCGATAATCATTGTTGTTTTATCGCGTAATTACGAGATAAAAAAAAACATCTTATCTCGTAATTACGCGATGATTATCACGTAATTACGTGATAGTTTTCTGGTAATTACGAGATAAAAAAAATGATTATCTCGTAATTACATAATAATTTTCTCGTAATTACACGATAATTTTCTCGTACTTACGCGATAGTATTCTCGTAATTAAGAGATAAATAAAAACAATTGTGACTCTTATAGGTGTCCGTACTCTTCTGACTTATAGTATCAATTTTCAATTCTAGCCTTTTTTTATTTCACCTTACTACATCCTTTAAAATAGTGTGTTCTTTTTTACATGTGTCTATCTCTTTGTTACGCACGTTAAACAACATTTTCTATGTGTATGCTATGTTTAGGCGCATTGTATTTCTGCCAATATTTGAAAAAATGCAGTATTTTATTTTTTCCATGAGTTAATATTTCATTTGAGCCATAAATGATACCCTTCTTGATTGATTTAAGAAATAATTGATGGAAGCTATACTTTATTGTAGTTTTAACATGGGTAGGCATTATATTCGTGATAATTATTGCCTGGACGAAAGAAGTACGTCATATTAGAATATATAACAATGCAGATGTGAATAAAAGGAGTTGCGAATATACTTCAATGAAACATCAACGTGAAGCTCCAAATCGTCCTAAACAGGATATATCAACGGCATGTCAATTACACCAAATTCATCAATAAAAAATGTTCGGATCTATTTTAGTTGATTGGTGTTTGATAAATATGAGGGTTTTTTTGTAAAAATAAATCAAGGATTTGTATAGTAAGACAATACAAATCCTTGAATAAATGTACAAATTTATAGAACATTTATATAAAACAGAAGTTACAATTAATTTATCAAAATAAAAAGCTTGTGTTTATATTTTATAACAAAAAAGTTCTATATTTCTATCGAAAGGAAAAATATGTCCACAAATCTGAATTTTGAGGAAATATCTGAAATTTCAACCTCATTTTACTCGAAAAGTAGCACATTAAGGTATATTTTTATTACATATTTGATTTAATAAGGGAAAAAATAGCCTATATGGAAATTTTCAACAAAATTTGAATACGGGATCAAAACTGTATCATATGCCCTTAACAGCTTGGTTGTTGTTATAAATTTTGAAGCTGTTTTTATTGTGTATGTTTAATATGTCTGTATATGTTGGTCACAAACTGTAAAGTTTATACGACAATAAAATATTTGATTTGATTTGATTTGAACAATAAAAAAATAAGTAAAAGTGATTTGAGGTTGATCAGTTAAAAAGAACACGTTTTTTTTAATAAATATATACAAAATAACGTGGTCCAAAGGGATTTTAAAAATCTTCTTACATTTCTTCAACAAGCACATGAATATGCACTTAATAAAAAATAGTTACATAACAGTAGTCTGGGATTAATTATTTTCGACAATGATTTTTTTTTAAAAATAAACATTAATTGAATTTTATGAAACTAGGACAGAAGCTTCCTCACTGGGATCACGAAACGAAGTCTGAAAAAAATCATCCTTCAATTATTGTTTCACAATTTTTTTTACTGATAAATCATTAAATGGACTTAATTTACATTTTTAAAGGAGCACCTGAAATCACTAAATTTTTGGTGAGGTTTGTGTTGCTAGGACTTTTTTCCAGTTTTAATCCACCTTTCTACAGAAGGAATTACCCATAACAAGTCAAGAATATGACACTTGTTTCAATTCGTTTGGTGTGTTTGGGCATTTGAGTTCGCCATTCAAGGAAGAAAGAAAAATTTACTTTAAAGGGCAATAACTAAGTAATATTGAATTATTGTAGATCTTACTGAACAATTTTTCTGTATCATACTGTTTAAATCTATATATAATAATATTCAAGATAATAACCAATTCAGGGGCAGTAACCCGACAACACATTATCTGGATAGTCTGAAAATTTCAGGGCAGATAGATCTTAACCTGATGAACATTTATACCCTATTGTCATATATGCCGTAAATGCTTTAGTTTCAGAGAGTTTAGCCAAAAATGCATTTACCCCTATGTTCCAGTTTTAACCGTGTTGCCGTTGGCAGACGGGGTCATTGGACACATTTTTAAATCTAGATACCCTAAGATTGATTATGACCAAGTTTGGTTGAATTTGTCTATGTATTTTCAGAGGAGAAGATTTTTTTGAAAAGATTACAAAAATTTACGAAAAATGGATAAAAATTGAGAATTAAAGGACATTAACTCCACAAGAGGTCAATTGACCAATCTTTATCTATAATAACATTTAAGATAATAACCAATAAATTGCATCGCGGAGCGCAGTTGGATACAACCGCAGATGTCCAACCCTGAACCATTAGGGCAAAAATGGACACAATATTCATGTTTGATACAGGTCTGAATTTGGATTGTAATTATAAAAATTTAACACATAATAGGTTTCTGACACAGAATAACTATAGTCAAAGAACTTAGAATTGGTTATATGATTTGAATTTATACTAATGTTTTGCTTTTGTGCAATACACTATGCTGTTGCGAATCCCCCCATTTTTATTTTGTGCAATTTACTATGCTGCTGCATATTGAACCCAACCCGAAAAAAAGTATCCCCCCTTTTTTTTGCCAAAAAAATAAATATATGGTATGAAGAAATTTTCTTTTTAAATTCTGAAAGAAAAAATTGCCCCCCCCCCCCCCCCTAAATTTCTTTTTTACCACCTACCCCACCCTTTTTCCCTAAAAAAATCTTTTCCTAAAGATATTGTCATAATCTCAAATCAAATTTCCATTGCAGATGCAATCATAATTACCCATTTTTAAAAATACATCATAAAAGTCTTAATATAGAAAATTAATATTCCTTAAATCAGCATCAATTTAATATTAACTTCTTAAAGTAAATTGACAGCTTATCACCTAAAGACAATACAACATTTCTTTATAAATAATTTTAAAGCAGTGTAAGGGATTATGTTTGGATTACCTCCCTTACACTGCTTAAAACTTGTCTTAATTGTTCCTTTTGTGGTTATATGTGTTTTAATTTCATAGATTTTTATTTACATATACTAAAGTTATTGTCCGGAAACCAACTGTCTCCGGGTGACGCGGCCAAAATGTGATACCAATATACAATCGAAATATTTTTTTGCATTCATATAAAAACTGCAAAATTTCCTTAAAATTACTAATTCAGTGGCAGCAACAATTTGTGATTCTTCTGAAAATTTCAGGGCAGATAGATCTAAACCTATTAAACATTTTTACCTTATGTCAGATTTACTCTAAATGCTTTAGTTTCAGAGATATAAGCCAAAAACTGCATTTTACCCCTATGTTCTTTTTTAAGCCATGGTGGCTCTATTGGTTAGCAGGAGGGATTGTCGAACACATTTCTTAAATAAGTTACCCCAAGGATGATTGTGGCCAACTTCTGTTTAAATTTGGAACAGTAGTTTCTCAGAATATTTTTTTCAAAGTTAATGGACGATGACGGATAATGGATGCCAAGTGATGAGAAAAGCTCATTTTGCTCATTGAGCAAAGTGAGCTATAAAGGAAAATGTTCTCCTCTTCTTAACATGTAGCATGTAGGAGTACAGATAGTAATATTGTTCGGTAAGAAGATGTTATCTTGTGGACTGTTACCTTGTAATCAAGCACATTTAAAATGTGAAATAGTAGTACAAAGCATGGTTTTTAAAAAATCTTTCCAAATTATTTTTGCAAAAAATTCAGCTCAATCCGTGTTAAGGGCATACGATACAGTTACAGGGGAGATAATGACGTTGCTAACGTAAAATGTTATTTTCGTGCCGTCAAACTGTGACATATCGGGAAAAGATGCATTTTTCGACTGATTTTTATCATTCAAACTGATTTATCTTGAAAACGAGTTCATGGACCCCTATTTTTCAAAACGGCAATTTGTTTCATTTTGCAGGGAGATTATGTGACCCAAATTTTATAAAACTGTAAATAGAGGATTTTTTTTAATGTTGATAAACATGCAGCAAAATATGACGTTTTTCCTCAATTCATGAACATTTGATAGATATGAGTTATTTCTAAATAAAAAAATGCATATTTTTTTTAAGATACTTATAAAATACAGAAATTAACGATTATTTAACAAAAAACAATTTGTGTTTATCTTTTATAACAAAAAAGTTATGTCTTTCTTTCGAAAAAGAAATTACGGCCACAAATCTGAATTTTGAGCAAATATACAAAATTTCAACCTCATTTTACTCAAAAAGTAGCACATGAAGGTATATTTTTTATTACATATTTGATTTAATCAGGTAAAAAATAGCCTACATGCAAATTTTCAGGAACTTGTAAATACAGGATCGAAACTGTATCGTATGCCCTTAAGGGCCATCTTCAACTTGCAGTCAGGTGAGAGAGTTTTTGTTGAGACTGCGACCTTTGTCGCAGAAAACTCGACATAGAGACAGTGATCCGGTGGCGGCATAAGCTAACTACACAAAAACTATATATTTTAGATGGTGGAAAACCTGGATGCTTCATACTTTTATAAAGATGACGCATGTTACGAAGTATCGGCCAGTCACATGTCCAATGTCCTTGACCTCATTTTCATGGTTCAATGACTACTTGAAAAAAAAACTTAAGATTTCTTGTTTTGTTAAATTCTCTCTTATTATAAGTAATAGGATAACTATATTTGGTATATATGTGCATACATTGCAAGGTCCTTATGCCCGTCAGACAGTTTTCACTTGACCTCCACCTCATTTCATGGATCAGTGAACAAGTTTAAGTTTCGGTGGTCAAGTCCATATCTCAGATACTATAAGCAATAGGTCTAGTATATTCGGTGTATGGAAGGACTGAAAGCTGTACATGTCTTACTGGCAGGTGTCATCTGACCTTGACCTCATTTTCACGGTTCATTGCTAACTTAGGTTTTTGTGTTTTGGTCTGTTTTTCTAAGGCAGCAACCATTTGATTTTCTGGGGGGGGGGGGCTATGGATTTTTTTTTCTGGACAAACTTTTTTTTTCACCTGCGGCGAAAACCAATCTATTTTTTTTGTGACAAGTCGAAAACAATTTTTTTCTTTCAATTTTAGCATTACATATAGTGGCAGCTGAGGGGGGAAACAAACATTTTTTTTTTCTCAGAATCAAAAACAAATTATTTTTTTTTCTCCAAAAACTGGAAACAAACTTTTTTTTCCAAAAAAATCCATAGACCCCCCCCCCCC
The DNA here is from genome assembly GCF_965363235.1 of Mytilus galloprovincialis. Classification (NCBI taxonomy): domain Eukaryota; kingdom Metazoa; phylum Mollusca; class Bivalvia; order Mytilida; family Mytilidae; genus Mytilus; species Mytilus galloprovincialis. Next base: position 3,107,418 of record NC_134839.1, on the reverse strand, counting down.
CCCCCCCGAAAATCAAATGGTTGCTGCCTAAAACTATAAACAATAGGTCAACTTTATTTGTTGAATGGAAGAAATGTTAGCTGTACATGTCTGAGTGGCATGGTTCATTTGATCTTGACCTCATTTCCATGGTTCATTGGTCAATGTTTAGTTTTCTTGGTTAATGTTAATATAAAAAAGAAGATGTGGTATGATTGCCAAGGAGACCAAAATGACACAGAAATTAACAACTATAGGTCAGCATATGGCCTTCAACAATGAGCAAAGCCCATACTGCATAGTCAGTTATAAAAGGCCCCAAAATGACAATTTAAAAAAACAATTCAAACGAGAAAACTAACGGCCTTATTTATATAAAAACATTCATAAGGGTTCTGCGGAACCCAGTGTCTCGCCTACTTTTGCTGTAAATTGCAGGCTCAACAAAAGTGAACGAGATAAATATATGGTTTAAATGGTTAAATTCAGCATATATCAAAGAACCCCATATATTCAATTTTATTGAAATCAAACAAAGTTTAATTTTGGACCCAGATTTGAACCAACTTGAAAACTGGGCCTATAATCAAAAGTCTAAATACATGTTCAGATTCAGCATATCAAAGAACGCCAAGGATTCAATTTTTGTTGATATCAAACAAAGTTTATTTTGACCACGATTTGGACCAACTTGAAAACTGGCACCATAAGCAAAAATCTTAATACATGTTTAGATTCAGCATATCAAAGAACCCCAAGAATTCAATTTTTGTTAAAATCAAGCTAAGTGTAATTTTGGACCCTTTGGACCTTAATGTAGACAAATTTGAAAACTGGACCAAAAATTAAGAATCTACATACACAGTTAGATTCAGCATATCAAAGAACCCCAATTATTCAATTTTTGATGACATGAAACAAAGTTTAATTTTGGACCCTTTTGGCCCCTCATTCCTAAACTGTTGGGACCAAAACTCCCAGAATCAATCGCAACCTTTCTTTTATGGTCATAAACCTTGTGTTTATTTTTCATAGATTTATATTTACTTATGCTAAAGTTATGGTGCGAAAACCAAGAAAAATGCTTATTTTGGGCCCCTTTTTGGCCCCTAATTCCTAAACTGTTGGGACCAAAACTCCCAAAATCAATCCCAACCTTCCGTTTGTGTTCATAAACCTTGTGTTTAAATTACATAGATTTCTATTTACTTATACTAAAGTTATTGTGTGAAAACCAAGAAAAATGCTTATTTGGGCCCTTTTTTGGCCCCTAATTCCTAAACTGTTGGGACCAAAACTCCCAAAATCAATCCCAACCTTCCTTTTGTGGTCATAAACCTTGTGTTTAAATTTCATAGATTTCTATTTACTTAAACTAAAGTTAGAGTGCGAAAACCAATGTGTCTTCGGACAACGACGACGACGCCAACATCATACCAATATAAACTGTTGGGACCAAAACTCCCAAAATCAATTGCAACCTTCCTTTTATGGTCATAAATCTTGTGTTTATTTTTCATAGATTTATATTTACTTATGCTAAAGTTATGGTGCAAAAACCAAGAAAAATGCTTATTTGGGCCCCTTTTTGGCCCCTTATTCCTAAACTGTTGGGACCAAAACTCCCAAAATCAATCCCAACCTTCCTTTTGTGTTCATAAACCTTGTGTTTAAATTACATAGATTTCTATTTACTTATACTAAAGTCATTGTGTGAAAACCAAGAAAAATGCTTATTTGGGCCATTTTTGGCCCCTAATTCCTAAACTGTTGGGACCAAAACTCCCAAAATCAATCCCAACCTTCCTTTTGTGGTCATAAACCTTGTGTTTAAATTTCACAGATTTCTATTTACTAAAACTAAAGTTAGAGTGCGAAAACCAATGTGTCTTCGTACAAAGATGACGACGCCAACATCATACCAATATACGACTGCAAAATTTTTTTGCAGTTGTATAAAAACCAGTCCAGTCCATTTATAAGTAAAATACAGATACACAGGTACAAAATATTAACAAAATTTCCTTCTAGATACTAACTTTTGATCTTAAACAAGCGTATGTCCAAGTTTGGAACAAATTAAAAATAGTATAAGAAAGTCATTAAATTTTAAAAATTAAACAATTGTTTCCTAGCAGAAAATCGAAACCCATTTAAAAGTAAAATACGGAAAAAATGGATTTATTTTTTACAAAATTTTCTTCTGGATACTGTCTTATGATCATAAACAAGCTTCTGTCCAAGTTTGGTACAAACCCAGGATAGTTTAAGAAAGTTGTTAAAATTTAAAAAACTTTAACCACAGAGTGAATGTAATGTTTCCCTGCTGAAAAACTAAGTCCATTTATAAGTAAAATACAGAAAAAATGGAATTTTATTTTTACAAAATTTACTTCTGAATACCATCTTATTATCATAAACAAGTTTCTGTCCAAGTTTTGTAGAAATCTAGTACAGCTTAAGAAATTTATTAAAATTTCAAAAACTTTAACCACAAAGTGAATATTTGTGGACACTGCCGCCGCCGCTTAGTCTCGCTTTTTTCCGACTAAAGTTGAAGACTGGACAAAAAAGGAACGAAAAACAAATATATAACACATAAACAAACGACAACCACTGAATTACAGGCTCCCGACTTGGGACAGACACATACATAAGAAATAGGTCTAGTATACTAAGTTTATGTGACAGTTGTAATGAAGTTTTATTTTTAGGACTATCAACATAATATCAATGATAAGTAAAGAAGGAGAGACATTTCTGCGTGTGCACTCTTGTTTACTCTGTGCTGAAGTCCTCACTGTGTTGTTGGGAAGAACAGCAATAAAGGTTCTGCTTTTGTTTTTTGTTAGTTTTTTTTTGTTCTTTTTTCTTTGCTATGCATGAACTGATATTATGTCATAGATGGATACCCCACATTCTTTGTTTTTCTATTTTATTGTTTTGAAGTGCTGACAATGCAGGTTTTATTAACCATTTGACTTTGTTGAAGGCTGTACAATTACCTATTATTGCTTACATCACCTTCATTTGAACTATGGTGGATAGTTGCCTCATTGGCAATAATAAACAATCTCCTTATTTGTATATAAAACATCCACCAATCTTCTTCAATACATTCTACACAGGTAGACAATAAACCTGTACAAGGTAAATAATTCAACTTAAAAAAAAAACTTTAAAAAAAAAATTCAACAACAAATGGCACTTAATTTTAATAAATATATTTTTTTCAATAAATAATCACAGATGCCATGGACTAGCATGGACTGTTCACTGGTACAGCACTAACCAATACACATTGTATAAATCATTTAAAATAATAGAAGATGCTTCAGAGCATCTTGTAATAAGATAAAATCATTCACATGCAGTTGCATCTTTAACTCCAGACAAATTCTTGAAACCACAGGATCAGATCATTAAAGTTACATACTGTGGATTAATTCATATTTGTTGGATACAAATTTTTGTAGATTTCCTGGCTACAGGAGAACAACAAATTTGAATGTTCAACAATTTGCAAATTTCATAAAAGAATGAGTGCAGAATTTGCCAAGATACAAATATCCACGAATATGCAAGATTTCCTAAAACCACGAAAATGAGTACCCACGAAAAATAAATGATTCCACAGTAATCAATAGATTAAAACAAATGAAATTTAAGCATAAATCAACATAAATTACATCTTAACTCAGATTGAGGTTATAGACTTACTCTCTTGTTATTATTTTTGATAAAAACATGTCCAGCTATGAAATTACTGAGTTAAAAATTGTAGCAAATATATTTGACCATTGATATAAAAGAAATTCATACTTAATTCTAATTTTACAAGACCTTATGTAGTACATTGTACAATAAATATAATTCAAAATAAAATAAAATCTGAAAAATCATCTTTATTAGTTTATAGCCTAATGCTTTAACAATGAGAAAAACTGTATAATTAAAAGTTAAAGATGCAACTGTAAAAATATTACTACCATGCTGACAGTACAACTCCATTTGAGAAATGTAAAAAAAAAAAAAAAAATTGAAAAATTCATTTATGAAAAACCATAGATATCATTCCCAATTTACCAGGCAGATTCATGAGGGTAGGAATGCCTTTTATCTTTGCGTTAAACGTCTGTTGTCATCAAATGAGCCTTAATTTTTTTATTGTTATTCACTATTTTTATATAATTGCTACTGTTAGCGTCAAATAGAAAATAAAATATTCATCATTAATGTTATTTTAACAAATATTTTACTGTTTTTTGTCATGTGGCGAACCCCATTCCTACCCTCATTCATACAAAGTGGATTGGGACTTAATTTTTTTTCATGATTAACAATATGAAGGTTAGTTTTTATGAAAATATCTTTGGCTTTAAGAAACATAATACCCTGCAGCACAAAAATATCAAATCATAATGAATGTATATCTGTATTTTCACACAAATACACAATTCAAGGATGTACTTAGGCTAGGTTTAGGAATTTATGTCAGATGTTCAGATTCCTTTGTGTTTTCTACAGGGTACAGGGTAAAATATTTTGCCCCATAACACCCATTTTTCTTTTCTTATAATACTTCAGTAGCTCATCAGTGGCGGATCTAGAAATTTTCATAAGAGGGGGCCCACTGGCTGCCTAAGAGGGGGCCCGATTTCGTCACGCTTCAGTGATTCCCTATATAAGCAACCAAATTATTTCTCAAAAAGGTGGGGAGGGGGACCTACCATTTAAAAAAAATATCTAGAAAAGGAAAACTTTAACCAATCAATATTATAGGCTTATTCTGCTCTTCTGACTTATAGTATCATTTTTAAATTCTAGATTTTTAAAAATTTTACCTAAGTACATTCTTAATATAAACATGCATATTGCCACACAAATTTCTTCTTGTCATCCTGAATATGCATGAAATTTTTGCCACAAAATCAATAGCTTCTTGGTGGTGAAGATAAGTTATTTAATATAAGCCTGCTAGAAAAACATATACTGTGGATTAATTATTTGTTGTATACCAACTTTCATGGGTTATTAAGGTAAATCACACTCAAATATTGAACAAAGTACACATTTTCTATAGGATCATATGCAGACTTTGGCAAATTCTCCAAATTTGATATCAACAACTTATTATTTTCCTCAATCCATTAAACAAATGAATCGACAGTAATTAAAGATTGCAAGTATTTAAGTCCCACATTCATATGGATTTTCATTCCTGGTGAAAATATGCATTTAATGCATACTCATACACTTTTAGTAAAGATAAACAAACACCTTCAGCAAAAATCTTTACATCAAAAATCTTGATTCATACAAATCAAGATAAGTATAATCAAGTTCTTACAACTTGTATCTGTTGAAGAAGTGAAAAATTGAATCAATGTCAATATGACATAATATACTATCTTTGTTATGACCAACTAATTAAAAATTCTGACATAGATTAGAAAGTCAAGGTTCAATTCCTGATTCTTTAGACACTAAAGATGCTCCATCGAGTTCCCTTACACCAACACTGTGTGGAATATCATTGTGAATTTCTGTGTGGGACGGGTTGAATGTATCATTTGCTGGTACACTATGAAACTTGTATACAGTTTGTTCAGTTTGTTTAGGAGCTGTTTCCATAGCACTAGGATCTGACTCTGTTCTGTTTCTATGGTTACTTGAATCAATGCAATCATGAAGTGGAGAAACTGAAGCACCTGTAAACAAAGTTTACAATGCTGTAGTAAAACTTACACATATCTATGACATTTTTGTTATTTTTGAAAAGAAAATAAGGTTATGATGTTTTACATACTTGAAGTTGTTTACACGAAATGCAAATTTATTTTTGTACAATAATAATACTGATATAAGTATTAATGATGTGTAACACCACAACTTACGATCAGTCTCTAATAATGATCTATTTGTTCAAAGACCAAATAAAAATTTTTATAAAAAATCTTTTCATTATTCTGCAACCAAGGTATGGAATAATTTACCATTCAAAATAAAAAATTGTCGTAATATGGAATTATTCAAGAAACATTGTTATAATCATTTTCTTAAAAATTATATGCAAGTCAAATAATTTATTTTCTTTCTTTTGTTGAAAGAATAAGAAAATTCAATCAAAACTTTATCCAATATTGCCATTTGTATGTTTGAATGATTGAATTGTGAACATAACGTAACGGTACCCAAATTGCACCTATTTAGCAAAAATAGCAGTGGAAATCTCACAAGATCTCCTAGAGACTAAACAATTTGTATTTTTATGATTTGATACTATACATGTCTTTCAAAATAAGTAAATATATTTAGATATACACAAAACGTTCACAGTATTTATCAACAGATGAAGTGTTTACTGAAAAAGCAAAATGAACTGAAACGTCGCCATGCGATGTCATCAAAATGTCATCTTTTTTAAAATAAGAAAATGCAATATGTTTCAAGTATTCATTTCTTAAAAAAGAAGCGAAAGCATGGACAAATATCCAATTTTTCAAAATATTTGAAAAAAATAAACAAAAGCTCTGTTATTCGACTTTTGACGATGCGAATTTAAGCATGGATGCAATTTGGGTACTCATTACAGAATCATTGATGGTTTGGAGGTTAGTTCAGACCAATTTTTCTATGATTCCATATGAATTGAAAATCAAATTGGTGTACCTATATAGTAAAGAAGGATACGGCTACAAAATAAACACTAAATGGAAACTTTTGTCTTAATCATAAAAAAAACGTAGTTGAAAAAATTGTCAAAATAGGTGCAATTTGGGTACTGTCACGTTACTAGTAATATATATTTTGATGTATGAATATTAACTGTATGCATGTATTTTGTTTGAGGGTCTCAATGAAAATTAGACTAGTTCTAATTGAGTAACCCTCTTTAAATAAATAATTTATTCTTATATTATCATTATCATTATTATTATCTATATTTTAGTGTTAGATAAAAGTTTTTTTCTTACTTTATATTGGCTCTGAACTAGCTTTCAGTAACTGCAAGTTCTTCAGATCTGTATTTTGTGTATTTTGTGGTTTTGTTAGTTTTTTTGTCAGTTTAGTTTCATTATAAATAGGAGTTCTAAAACTTGTGTATTGTTTCTTTTGTTGACTAGTATATATATATATATATATATATAAACGCCTAAAAAGTGTACATAACAACACCAATAACATAAAAAGGAACTATAAATGTAATTATTTATAAATATTTCGGATAACAGATATCCTTCGTCAGTCAGATTCTGATGTTAAATGAATCATCTTTAAGTCTTCTTAGATTAAACTTTTACTAAATCTTGAAATTTATACAATAAAAAAGGCAAACCGAACATCAGTTAAGACGCTTGCATCATTCTAAAAATGTGTTGAACATGACATAGGTTATATGACTAATTACATCAGAGAGTTCAAATATATGCTTTAAATAAAAATAATAATGTGCGATATGAACTAGCACAATTCTAAAGCTTTAACGGTGTCGATAATTATGATGTTACAAGAAAGATTGCGTCAATAAGAATTCCAAATAAACAGCATTGAACGGTCTAAATTTCTAAATATTTCAGATTTGACAACGGTAGTGTAGTTACATTAGAGTCTGCGATGTTTAAAACAAACGGCCTTTAAAATATAATAATAAATTATGACTAAAGTAAACTAGTTGAACCTGGCTTGGTACTTATACATCCCTCAAAAAATTAAGCAATTTAAATTGTTATATACAACAGATTTATTTTAGAGATGAGTAAGGTAAAGAAATAGAAACGGAGACTGTAATAATAAGTAATATAACCCAGATGTGAAGCACTGCATGGTGTCGAACTACATCTTTTCATTTATCCCATTTGGTGCCAAAGTTGTTAATTTTCTTATCCAAAATCTTTCCCGAGTAAGTCTATCCTCCCTAGACCAAGCAGAGTTGTGGTCAATGATAATAATGGTCAGTCGATTGAGATCTGCCTTAGTGTGGCCAGGGGATCTCAAATGTCGACTAAGAGGGAGGTCTGGCTTGCATTGGTAGTCGCTACGATGACCGTTCATTCGTTTGTGAAACGGCTGTTCTGACTCGCCAACATACTGTTTACCACATTTACACTGTAGGAGATACACTACATTTGTAGTCTTGCAATTAACATTGCAAAATATGGTGTATTTTGTACCAGTGGAGTGACTGTTAAAAGTCTGGGTATCCAGTATTTGTTTGCAAGTCAGACATCGTTTGATTCCACAACCCTTACAAGAGCCCATATAGAGGAACAAGTGTGAATCTATATTCACAGAATTGACAGTAAAGAAAATCCTGTTTACCTTTGGTTTGTTTAGGACGTCTTAGTTCATCTACTTGACTGTATAACTGTAACAATTTTCCTTCAAGTCCTTGGTTAATCTTCATTACAGCCTGGTATTTATCTTCTATTGACTTTAAATAAAATAGCACATACATAAACATGAAGTAAAGCTCTAGCCAAATTTTTCAACATTGCATTTCTTTAAATATTCTGACCATAATTAACATCATTGTTATCTAAAAAATATTTTGATTTCTATTCAAGGTAAAATGTAGTGAACTTAAGTCCATGGTTTTGTAATTTGTTGGTTTACGGATTTTCCCCGTAAAAAAATCGGGTCAGTCGGTCGGGAAAAAAAAGAAAAAGATATCTTTCAAGACAGAAAAATATGCAAAATAAATATATATTTCACCTTTCTAACATGCTATTTTGTCATCATTTCTTAAATTTTAGTTCGATGAAATATCATTGCTCAGCTGTCATAAACATCGCATGACATTGTCTAATAATTTCCCGTAAAAAAGGGGGTGCACGAAATTAAATTGTCATTTCACAAACAAGAAAAACAGATTCGCGTAGCTCTTACTCAATTCCCGAAAACTTAGTGAATAATGATTTTCAAGCACGAAAACTGATAAAGAAAAAAATGTAAAAACGTCGTACGAAGATAAGTTTCAACAATCATTACACGTGTCAAAAACGAAATAGACTCGTCCACTGGAAAAACAAGAATATTGGGTTAATCTGTTGTCATGCATTCCCATTTTTTATCCAAATGGCCGATATTTTTTTTTTATCTATGAAATAAGAAAATCCAAATGATTTGTTAATATTCAATATTTTAACTTGATATCCACATTTGTACAAGTTTATTCCTATGAGATGATGCATCTTATGGACTGATGACAAATTAGGGAAACAAACTCATTGTGTAAGTGGTTTTAAACACAGGTTTCGTTCCGCAAAATTATTTGCGCAAACAACATTTCAAGGTCAGTTATAATTGATTTGTCTATTTTTAGAAATGTAAACTGGAAGTTCTATTTTTTCACAACAGAAAGTGTTATCAAATTTGTTAGTGATTAGTGCATTTCATTTCATAAAAAAAAGAACATTTTAATTATTTTTCAGGGATAATGCATTTGTTAGGGTCAGCGGGAATAAAAAAGCATGAAAAGTCAATTTTATTTTTATTCTGAAAATTGGCAAAATCGGGTCGGCGGATCCATAAATCAACAAATTAAAAAACCATGGCCTAATCAAACTGACAATTTAGGATACACTATCCCTATTATAAAATGTCTCTGGAGGTTTAAAATAGGTTTTTATCATTCTCATCAAAAGATGGCATTTCAGTCAAAAAAAAAAAAAAAGAGTAAAAATATCTAACAAGCATTTTGACAATGGTTCTGATTCCTTAAAGAAACTTAAAAATTTTTATCCCATCATCAACAACTAATTCCTTAAAGAGTCCTTGTGATATAAAACAGATTACAGAATTTGAATTTTTACAAAATTTTATTTTATTTTTACAGAAATATTTTAGCAGGAAACTTTCACCATCCATACCTTTATTTCATCTTCCTGACTGATCTTCACATCTTCTAACTTCTTTTTTAATTCTGTTACACATACATCCTGCAATTACAAAAAAATATATGACTTCACCATTTTTATTATACCACATGTACATTGTACTAGATAACTCATACATCCAGGGCACTGCTAGAGAATTAAGCTATCTTACAGTTATCTTTAAATGTACCTTGGTATATCCCCAGATATGTTTGGGTTATAGAAATATGGTCAAGTAGGTCTTCTTCAGACCAGCAACAAACCAGTCAAGGTGGGATGTCTATTTGGCTAGCTTACATGTCAAGAAAAAATGAAGCTGTTAATCTAATATCTCATGTAGAAAGCGTGCCACACTCTCTGTAGGTTAAAACCCTGTTAACACCACTCTAAGGGGACTATGTAGGTGGCCTGTTGAAAGACCAAATTTGTGTCCCTATGGGAATTATCCTAGTTTTCACTGGCATTCTGAATATCCTGTCCTTCAATCCAGACAATCCCTATTTTAGGACCAATTTATTGTATTAACTGTAAATTTGGTTTTTTTTTATCTTGAATATATCTATGAAATATTTGCCACTGGAAAAAAGAACTCAATAATCAATTAATCAGTTTTATCTTAGTGAAACTTATCCATCTTTATATTTTTAACCTGCAAACAATTTTTGTTGAAATTTTCCGAAGATTAAAAATATGTGTGTAAATAATTACCTTATTTTTGACATTTTCTTCTAGTTCTATAATCCTTTGCTGACAGGCTGTTAATTGTAAGGAATCTCGATCCAGCTGGGCTTGTAAAACTGTAAATAACAAATGGTTATATCTATGAGTATCTATAATCAGAATTCAGCTGGGCTAGTAAAACTATGTTTCTTCTCTAACAATCAACCCTAAAAAAAAAGGTAGATGGCAAAGGGTCCTTTTTTGAGCAGTCACAGGGGACCCTTTATCTTACTCAATTCATATATGAACTATTTTCTTTCTCCCATTTTGGGGGTCTATTTACCTACTTTTCTCTCTCTTTGTTTAATCTACCTTTGTCCTAATCTTTATGATCCACGACTAATTGACATAGACAATAACTGTTTAGTGTCTTTAAATATCAGCTGTATTTGTACGAGGCTGGGAAACAAGGTGTATGCAAGCTTTTAGCGAGCTACTACACCTGTTTCGAGCCGAGTACAAATACAGCTGATATTTAAAGACACTAAACAGTTATTGGCTTTATCCTGCAATTAATTCTGTATATTGTTTGTGTTTTGAAAGACACAAAAACTAACATATTTAGCATTTATTTTCGATATGTAATCCCTTGAGGCCCGCGAAGTAATATCAAAATCACACATTACGCTGAAGACGGGTTCGCAAAAAAAGAATCTGGAATGGTCAACAATAATACATCGCTCAAGGTGAATAATTATCTATTTTAACATAACAACTAATTTCAACAGTAAAAACAAATAACAAAACATTGTCAAATTTGAAACAGAAGTGTACGAGTTGTCCTACGCTTCACACTTGACATTCACTATGCATGCTGAAATTGACATGGTTGATTTTGTAACACAATCATACACATTCAAGTTTTGAAATCGACAATTGTCATCGTCATTGTAATGCAACTGGAATACACATTCTGAGGTCACACAGGTTCAAACAATACTCAGTCCGGCAGTGGGCGGAGCTTTAAAGTGATATCTGTATAGTATACAGATACAGCATAGCGATATCTGTAGGGCTGTATCTGTATAGTAGGACACCCAATTGCAGGATAAAATAAAATATCTGTTTGTTTATAAGTTTTACAATTAACTTAAAGTATCCATACAGAATTTCTATCCAACTCTAGAGATGAACAGCACTTATGATACTGTAACTTGATAGGCTACCTAAATCATCAAAATTATTAGTTCCTGGAATTCTTTTAGGAAAACATTCATTTACTTATTTAATTTACTATTTTTAATCATAATTTTTTTTTATTATTATTTTTCCCTTCAAAATAGTATCTTATGATAGTCTTATTTGTAAATTCCATTTGAATAAGATGTTTCCATATTAGTACATGTAGTGTCATATATTTTCACTGTTAATGAAGAGCAACTTAAAGATCATATCTATCTTTGTGTTATCTAAGCTTTTCATATCTTTTTGATTACATTCAATTGTCTAGCTCAAACATTTACTTTTTAATATCAACATTTATCACTTGCATTGCATGGGTATATTCCAGTTTTTTCCTGTTTAGAAAGGTATAAAATTGGCAAAGTGAAACAACTTATATAAAGTGTGTATTAAAAGACTAATGGATAGAATTCATTTAAGAATTGAATGCTTCTTTTTGTAAATTTATTGGGGTGTAAAAGCGTTGACCGAAGTACATTTTGTATGAAGCGCGGAAGCACTTCATTCTAAAAATGTACGCACGGTCAACACTTTTACAACCCTATATAGTTACAAAAAGAAGCATTCAATACTTATAATTACATTTTTTAGCTATGATCATGAAAACACGAATTTTATATATTTTATTATTTAATTCACCTGTGCACTTTATTGTTGGAGCACGTGCTATCATGAATGAAAAGTTGTATTGAGCAATGCAACTGCTTACGGAATAACATGTGATGTGCAGTTAGCCAATCAGAATAAAATATTATAATGAAACATACATCTAATGTAATTATAAGAAGGTTAATCTGTATACTAACCTTTAATTTCAGCTTTAAGAGTAGACACAACCATATCATGCTCAGGCTGTTTGTTATTCCTGTATTTATTGATGTTGACCTGGTATACTGACCTTTAATTTCAGCTTTAAGAGTAGACACAACCATATCATGTTCTGGTTGTTTGTTATACCTGTATTTATTGATGTTGACCTTGTATACTGACCTTTAATTTCAGCTTTAAGAGTAGACACAACCATATCATGCTCAGGCTGTTTGTTATTCCTGTATTTATTGATGTTGATATTTTCCTGGTATTTTTGTTGTAGTTCTCCCATCAACATTAATTCTTTATGGGTCTGCAGCATCTATATAACAAAACATTTAATAAGGATTACTGGGTATTCCAAAATATGTATCCATGGCATTTTGAGGACATCTGCATCTAAATTTGTATAGGTGATTCAATTTAGAACCTATTCTAGAATTGTCTTAGGTAAAAATTCTACTGGAAGAGATCCAATGCTTAACATGTTGATAAACAAATTGACAAAGGAGTATGTCTGCTATTCTCAGATAACTGTAACAGCAGGGAAAATTTCATATTTTTTAATAAAGGTAATATATAAACATTACATTATGACTTGTCCATTTAAGGTCATGGTCCGATGATATCTGCCAGAGATACAAGTTCACCTTATAATTATTCACATGAACACAATATTTGATCTTACACAGGTACAATATTCAATTTTCCGTAACGACTTAAAATACTTTACCTGATCTTTGAGTTTTTGTGCTATTTCTTCTTGCTCTTTTAAGTGAGAAATTTCCTGCTGATTGTGAAATAGTTTTTTCTCCGATTCTTGTAATTTCTGAAAAGAATGTAGATGCAACTAGATATCATTGAGATGGGAGCCATCTCTGTGGGCCCCGCTGTGAATAATGTGCATTAAAAAATTGTATCTTTACCATAAGACATTGAGTTGTCAACTGAAACCAAAGTTTTTGACCTTGACCTTTGACCTAGGAAGTTGTACATAAATTATGACACACCCTTTGGTGTTGGTTTATTTACATGTCAAGTATAAACTTTGAAATGATAACGGTTATCTAGATGGGACAATATCCCTAATGCGCCTTGAAATGAGGAACTCAAAAGTCACGTGTAAACAAAAAATCTCTGTGTAGTGATATTTGACACATTTCTATGATAAACAAATGACTGAGCTGAACCATTTGTGTTAATTTAGAAAGTAAAGGAACACAGAATAAATGTGTAAAAACTATGGAGCCATTAAATGTGTTCAAAGTATTAAATTTTTAAAGAACTTATTGTGTCAAAAATGGGATTTTTTACCATGAGGAGCCACATTGCAAAAGGATACTCGGGGTTTGCTTATTTACGGAAAAATGAATCACACTTCGTACCCCGAAAATTTAACCACATATGTAAAAATGTCTCAACTTCGAAACAAGCCATCATACATATACAAGTTTATGATATGGGCTGAGCAACAGAAGAAAACGTTACCATTACCGCCTATGTAGAAACAATCGCGCATATTGCCCCAGATATGGAGCGGACACGATCTTCACCACAGGACACAGGGTTGTCAACTGAAACCAAAGTTTTTGACCTTGACCTTTGACCTAGGAAGTTGTACATACATCATGACACACCCTCTGGTGTTGGTTAATAAACATATTAAGTATTAAGTATAAAATCATAACGGTTATCTAGATATGGAGCGGACACGATCTTCACCACAGGACACGGGGTTGTCAACTGAAACCAAAGTTTTTGACCTTGACCTTTGACCTAGGAAGTTGTACATACATCATGACACACCCTCTGGTGTTGGTTAAAATGGATGTCAAGTATAAACTTTGAAATCATAACGGTTCTCAAGATATAGAGCGGACACGATCTTCACCACAGGACACAGGGTTGTCAACTGAAACCAAAGTTTTTTTACCTTGACCTTTGACCTAGGAAGTTGTACATACATCATGACACGCCCTCTGGTGGTGGTTAATAAACATGTAAAGTATGAAATCATAATGGTTCTCTAGATATGGAGCGGACACAAAGTTAAAGTGTTACAGACGGACAGACGGATGGACGGACAGACTGATCACTATAGGGCGACCCGCCTAAAGGCGGGGCCCTAATTAACATTACTTTCTGACAGCTGACAGGGAACACGTACCGTACATGTTTTAATGATTTCTATGTATTTAAGATGGCTAGCAGAAATAACTAAATATTCTAAAATTGACCGTTTATCCTGAACACATAATTTGACTGTTTACTGGTGCCTGATTTATATTGTTCAGCAGTGAATTGAGTGACAGGAACATAGTTCAATACATCTTGCCACGGTGTACCATCTCGGCACTAGATCAACACAATGTGGGAAACACTGCATTGTAGTGGTAAAATCACACCATTCAAAACACTGTGTAACCTGTGTAATCCAACACACTGAGGGACCAGAAAAAACATGTAGCCTTGTAGGATTAAGCAGGATGTCGGAATACTCAGGTTTTTTTCTGCAAGGAAAGGCAAATTTTGGGACCAGAAAAATGTGTAGGTTAAAGAAAGATGTTGGAATACTCAGGTGTCAGATTAGGCTGGTTACACTTTAAACAGATTTAACAAGATATAATCCTGCTTTATACTTTTCTAGGGTTTCTGGTCTTCTTAAAAGAAGTTTTGATTTTACACGTAAGAATGTATAAGTGATGTAAGAGAATCTTTAGAAAAATTAGCAAGTAACAGTCAGGTATAAGCATAATTCTGTATGAGACTCATGTACAAGTATACATGAACAGAAAACAATAAATAACCTTTTCTAGACAATGTGCAAGTGTACAACTAATGGTCTTGGAAATGAGGCTTTACATATGCTTGTTTAGCTGTTAAAGAGAGTATTATGGCTGTTCAAAAAATAAATGTGTGTGTGGAGGATTTTAAAAGAAGTGCTTCCAATCCCCAAATCTTCCATTCCATTCAATAGGTTTTTAAAAAGCCATAATCTTAAGATAGTATTACCTTTTTTAAAGCGTCTTGTTCTTCTCTCTGTCTTACTAGTAAAGTGTTAAGTTCTGTTTTAGTGGATTTCAGATCTGAATTCTCTTGTAAACAACTTCTGTAAACAACATAGAACATGTGTCAAGAATATTTAATAAATTATATTGATTTCTCATAAGTAATGGCACAGACTAAAAAACATTCTAACTTTTTTTTATCTAATTCTAAAAAGGTAGGTTCTACAGGAAAATTGGCAATTAATCTAATTGTATATATTACATATTTAGGAAATGACCTGTGATTGTATTTTTTCAAGTATTATCTTCTATTCTGTATTTTTTCAAGTATTATCTTCTATTCTATATATGTTTATCAGCAGATTTTATTCTAAGTTGACTATAAGACAAAGGTTAACAAATATGCCCTGACATCATTTCAATTTTATTAGACTGGTTGGGTCTACATAACTTCTGCATACCAGATATCAATGAACTCAATTATATTTAAACATGGCTAAGCCGTTAATTTTCTCAATTGACTTTTTCTTGTCTGGCCTTTTACAGCTGTATGCTTTCTATAATTCCTTACATCCACTTAATTTGATCTTTGGTGGAAAGTTGTCTCTTTGGCAATCATAGCACATCTCCTATCTTTATACTCAACATTTAGAAAGTCTGCATTAATTCAAATAAAAAAATATAAAGAAAGGTCCAAACAAAACGCCTTAAAAATTAATTGCAGCCTTTTTTATTAAGATGTGGTCACAATATCTCTTACTTGATATTAAATTTACCTGAGTTTGACCAGCATCTCATACTCGTTACTCTCTTGAAGATCTTTTAACTTTCTGTTTTCATCTTGTAATAATTTCGTTGAAATCTTAAAATTTTGTATTTCTGTCTCTAGTATGTTGATTTGTCCTGCCTTCAATTAAAAATAAGGGAATTCATAAATGATTGAACAATTCAAATACAAATGTTGCACTATGGGATACAACTGTCATACAAGTGGGAGGTTTAGCTAGCCATAAACTCAGGTTTAACCCAGGGCTTCCAAAACGGTCATATATTCCGGACATTTGTTTAATGTCCGGTAAAAGTCCGGCTTGGCAAAGCATGAAACGGTCATATACATTTTAGTTTTCAAGGCTTTTTCGGTCATTTGAACATAATTCACGATTTTTTGACCCAACCTTTTGCCTGTAACATCCACACATTTCCGGTCATAAAAGTGACATGATGATTAATTACTATCAAAACAACCCCTACTTCAATACTTTCTAATTTTAATCAAGGCTAATTAGTTGTTGGACAGGTGATATCTACCTGTTCAGGTGATAGGTAAACTATGTTCAGTACCGGACATCGTATAAATTGATCGTATTAATTATGCATCCTTTATTTCTTCAAAATGCTAAAATTATCATTGATACCTGTATCTAAACGTTCATTTCAAGTATTTTGTTGAAGAAATAACATGGAAAGAGCTTCTTCACTCAGTCATGCTTTGTAAACGTACACAGATTTTACGTATCCGTTTATGATCCATGTTTTACCATTGTCAAGTCAATATCCGGTTTTAAAAAAAATGTGATTTTAAAAAAGAAAATAAAGTTTTTGACATGTCATTTTGCACAAATAAAGAGTCTATGGCAGATATGAGCACGCTGATGTGCACACTTTGAATGATGCACTGCCAATTTAACAGTTTACATCCAAACATCAAATTCATATCAAAGTAAAGTTTAAAATCGTTTTTTAATCTAATGTCATTATCATTGGAATGGCCATCTGATTACCATAATTGCCTTTTGTGACTAAGTCTTCAGGGAATAAAATCGGGATCAGATATAAAATGTCCGGCTGGCTCAAATGTTTTTTGGAAGCCCTGGTTTAACCCACAATTCTTTGGATAAAGGCCTGTACAGAGTCAGGAATGTGACAATTATTTTCCATTCCATTCAAATGGTAGATATAGCCGATCATTGATTTTATCATTAACATTTCAATATCACTCGACTCCGCTGAGAAAGGAAATTATTAGTTAGCAAAATCAAAGGAAAATTTTGTAAAATAGCGATAATATTGGTTATTAGTTATAATTAACAGGTATATGCATAAGGGTAGATCTCTTGCTGCAAGTTCTTATATGCTTTTTCTGAGAAAGTGAGATATGAATTTTCTTTCATGTTAGACATCATCCGCTCAATGTATATTACATAAACATCAATTAACATTAACGTCAAACTATTTGATCATGATATTGATTAATTGATTGTTTGTGTGGTATTTAAAACCACTTACAGGGCTATATATAGGACTATTTCGTGGCAGTCTGTTTTATTGGTGGAGAGTGCTGGAGAGAATCACTGACCTAGGGTAGGAAAACTAACATTCCTGGTCTATTGTAGTCAATTAAATGTCGATTTGGGTCAAGCACACCTTAGTGTTGACAGGCTAGTACTACAGCTAAAACCCCTCAGTCACTGAGGCACATTAATCGTAACAAATAAGGAGAAAGATACCAGAGTGACATTCATACGCATAAGTGTTAAAAGTGTAAAAGCGATAGAAAAAGCATTTGCCGTACATCTCACAAAAGAAAATTTCAAAATAAAGAGCGTATCTTTTAAACTGTTTCCATATGAAATACTGGGCACCGTCAACCAGTCCGGTAGTGCTATATCTTAATACCACAAACCACTTTAAAATAAATGACTTGTTGCAAATTGACAAACACAGTAAGGTTTACCAATACGATACTCCAATTGAATTAAAAAACATATTTTTATATTAAAACAAGCAAGAGAGCACCTAGAAGTTCTTTTATAAAAGCAACACTTAATTAGTAAAAAATGTTAACTGTGTTGGTATACGTTAAATGGGTAATAAGACAGATCTAGGTAAGCCCCCGGAGAACATAAAATGTTTTGTATCGCTGCGTTCGAAAATGAAGTCCCTTACATAATCTTTAGCGAATCAAAATTTCTGTGCAAAAGGGTTAACAATTAAACTTCCAATTAAATAATGCATTTAAGGAATGCTTAATCAAATTAGATTCATTTTCCATAAAAAAAAAAAAAAAGTCAAGCAAACACTGTTACACAATCTGGAAGAACTGTAGAATGAACCAGGTGCTCTGCAGGGAGCAGTTTTATACGACAGCAGTTGTCGAACCCTGAATGGTTGGGGCAGGTTTGTTCACAATATTCAAGCTTGATACTGTCTGAATTTGTATTGTGATTGAATTTTTGACATAATAAAGGTTTTTGTCACAAAATTAATGTGGTCAAAGATCTAATAAATCTATTGCACAATACTGTGCAATTGAAAATTTCTTCTTGAAAAGGGAATCTCAGAGTGATCCAAACACTTAAACAGAAGTTATTGTTTGGAAACTAGAAGCATGCTTCTTTTTCCCTTTTTTGGCCCCCAATTCCTATATGTTTTGGGCAGTTAATCCAAAACTTAATCCCAGCCTCCCCTTTGTTATATGGAACATTGATGGTACAATTTTAGAGAGATCCATATAATTACACACAAGTTATTGTCTTGAAACTAGAAAAATGCTTGTTCTGGCCCCTTTTTGACCCTTAATTCCTAAACTTTGGACCCATAACCTCATAAATGAATCCAAACCTTCTACTTGTGGTTTTAAACATTGTGGTACAATTTCAGAGCAATTGAAATACTTATACACAAGTTATTATCCTTAAACTAGAAAAATGCCTGTTTTGGGCCCCTTATTACTAAACGATTGGGACCATCATCCCCAAAATTGATCCCAACCTTCCTTTTGTGGTATTGAACCTTCTAAAAAATTTCATAAAGATTCTATTCACTTAAACTTAAGTTATTGTCCGGAAACCAATGTGTCTTCGGACGACTCAGACGAACACATTATAACATTATAAGATCACAAATTTTTTTTACGGTCGTATAAAAACTATACACTCTATCTTGACAATAAACAAAACGTCCATACACAATGACAGAAAAGCCAAATGCTTTTAAAAATTAGATGATAAAGTTATGACAAAAACAGAACAAGAATGTATCCCAAGTACACAGATGCCCCATCAGCACTATCATTTTCTATGTTCAGTGCCAATCAGTGGTCGTGAAAATGGGGGAAAATCTCTAATTTGGCATTAAAATCAGAAAGATCATGTCATAGGGAACAAGTGTACTAAGTTTCTGGTCAATTGGACTTCAATTTCATCAAAAACTACCTTGACCAAAACTTAAACTTGAAGCAGGGCAGACAACGGACAAACTGACGGGCGGATGCACAGACCAGTAAACATAATGCCCATAAATGGAGCATAAAAATAACTAAAAGACAAACAACAGAGCACAAAACACAACTAAATATAATTGCCTAAGTTATCTTTCTCCCTACTTTGTAACTTATGACTTACCATAACATTATTATTTTCCTCTAATGATTCAGCATTAGCTATCCTTCTTAGTAAGCTACGATTCCTTCTATTATGCAGTTCTCTTTTATGTCTTTCATACATCAATTGGTTCTCCATCATAATAATCTGACCTCGTAAAATGTTAATTTCATCAGCTGGTGGGGCACCTGTTATAGTTAATCAATACTCAATGTTTTATCAATTACTACTCAATCAATATTGTATGTGGGAGGATTTGTGCAAAAAAAAAAATCCACCTTTAAAGTACAAGTAATGTAAATGTTTTTATGTCCCAGGCCATATGAGTGTTTGGACCAGACGCATATGGTCATGACCATATATATGCATTTAATCACATCATCTAGATTTTATCTAATACTGTAAATTCGGAAAATATTGTGATTTTGTCATTTTAGACTAAAATGCCATTTTAATATCTGTAATATTAAGAAAAATCTGGTTTAATTCATATAAATAATTACAAAATGCAACTTTTAAATTATTGCGATAATT
Source organism: Mytilus galloprovincialis (assembly GCF_965363235.1). Classification (NCBI taxonomy): domain Eukaryota; kingdom Metazoa; phylum Mollusca; class Bivalvia; order Mytilida; family Mytilidae; genus Mytilus; species Mytilus galloprovincialis. The sequence goes on along the minus strand of NC_134839.1, from coordinate 3,086,925 downwards.
ACCCTGTCGCATTTTGCAAAAATAAAAACATTGCAATAGTTTCTGAATTTTCAGTAATGATCCTTAATGATCTAAATCATTTCCATAATTCTAAAATTAAATCAACTGTCACTGTACTCACCTCCAAAATGTGTCCAGTTTATAGCATCTTGACTAGTTATTGGTATTTTACTCAATTCTTTGGCATGAATTTCTCGTCCCATTGTTAAATGTTTATCTAGTAATTCTAATGGTGAAAGAGATTGGAATAATGGCACTTCTTTACCTAAAATTAAATATTTAGAATATCAGCAAAGGTCAAAATGTGAACCTTTTTGGTGCAATATTATATAAGCATAAGCCTTTAGATTGTGTGGAGAGTTAGACATTTTTAAATATATTTATGCAGGAAATCAAATCCTTTACTGATGATTCATTAACTTGTGTTGGTACAAAATGTACCCCAAAAAAATTGTACTTTATTTTTGCCATGTATCCCACAAATAATAATCAATCCCAAATTATATTTTTAATTCTTGTAATATTTCTTTACCTCTCTTAAACATGTTAAAGCTTGGTTTAAGCTTGGTTTTTCTAAGCTTTCAAAATGTGATGTCCCGGATAACTTCTCACAAGGAAATGACAGATTAACAGAGGGACTGACCACAGTGATATAGACACAGAGAAATACAATAATCTATTATAAGAATTACCTTGGTTTTTATCGGATACCATATAAGTTTTGCATCTTTGACACAGGTGCATTGCATTTGGCGAATGATAAATGAGAAAAAAACTTCACATTGTGTGGAGAGTGTGACATTTTACAATTAAAATGCAGAAAATCAAATCATCAATTATTATTATTCATTATTTATTTTACTTTTTACCTTCCAAAATAATCTATTTTAAGAATTACCTTGGTTTTTATCCGATACCATGTAAGTTTTACATCTTTGACACAGGTGCATTGAATTTGGCAGCAAGGAATTTTTTATGACATCCATAAAACTGTTCTGTGATTGTGGAACGGGTTGATTGTCTGACTGTTTAAACATGGGACATGATGTAATACTGATGTGTGATGATGTTGTCATAGTTACAGTACTTGTTTCCGTAGTAACTGTTGTGACGACAGGTAATGCTGATTGTTGACTATCTTGTTGACTAGTTTGTGAGGTTTGCCGTTTTAACGTGGATATCGTTGAAGCAGATCGTGACAATTCCCCCTCATCTTCATCTTCACTATCCTCATTATCCACGGACGATAATTTCGGTAAACTGGGACAAGAATTTGACCTAGTTTTTTTGTATTTTTCTTGTTTGTACAGGTCTAAATTGTTAGTTGCTGTTAAACTGTTAAACCGTATACGATTCACACTTTTCATGAACTGTGCCACAGATTCAGCTGTTAGATGTACTGCCGATTCTGATTGGTTCTGGTTGATTTCTGATACTTCATCATCTGTAAAAAAAATTAAACATGGCATTCTGGTAGTATGTTATATCACAAAGTATATGGAAAAGTTGAGGTTTATCTTTACACTATAAATATGAAACACACAACTGTAACATTTTCATGATCCAATTTTGAACAACAAATGAAGAAATAAATTTAAATTTTACATAACTTTTGGAATTATCCATTTTGACAACTATAACTTTGCAGAAAAAAATTCTTAAAAATCCATTTTTTCAAATTAATATTTTTTTTCTTTGATGTATGTTATATATGATATGAACTTTGACTTTCAATTTTATTATTTTTGGTCTATGTTTAAAAAGTTTCTTGTTATGTCTCTTTGTTAATTCTTTTGTTTTGAAGTGTTGATTACCCAATGGTGTAAGTTTAAATAGTATAACAGTCCTAATTCAGAAACCTGCTGTTCAGCCGTTGTCGTTTGTTGATGTGGTTCATAAGTGTTTCTTTGTTTGTTTTATAGATTAGACATGTACAGGTGGTTTTTCTGTTTGAATGGTTCTACACTAGTCATAATTGGGGCCCTTTATAGCTTTCTGTTCGATGTGACACTAGGCTCTATGTTGAAGGCCTATAATGGTTTACATTTACAAATTGTAACTTGGATGGAGAGTTGTCTCATTGGCCCTCATACCACATCTTCTTATACCTATTTTCTTCTAATATAATAATCTTAAATTTAAACCATTACCTTCATCGCTCCCATGTAAATCCTCCATCATTTTTGGCAGGGTCTCCATGGAGAATGACTCCATGAGATCTGGCCTTTCTAGGCTGTCTTTCCTTTCCTCAGTTACATGACTTATCCCATCATCCTTTTCTTCCTTGGTTTCACTTGGGTGATACATCATCCCATGGTCCACAAATGATGCAATTGGAGATTCTGGTACAACATCAAATTTCAACTCCCTAGCTGTTGTTCGTATGGGTAGAGATTTAAACATTCCAGTGGGAGGTTCTGCCGTGAATTCTGTTTTTACAGGAGATGGTGGAACGGACGATTTAGAATCACTTCCTGGTTGAGATTTCGTAACTATGGTGAGTGAAGCTCGTTTATCAGAGCCTTTGGTAAATAAGGATCCTCGACTACTGTTTCTACTAAGACCCTGAAATTAAAATGTTTGACTATAACCCTCAAACTACAGAATAGAAGTGAAACTTGTAGGATATTAATAATTGGCCATTTCAGAATCTAAAGGACTATGGTTAATTTAATTGTTCGTACTCCAAAATGAAAATAATATAATGTCGTTGGTTAAATTTTACTTGTTTTGAACATTTCTAACCAATCAGGACATTCTGGTGCACATTTTTGAAAATATTAGCAAGAAAGAAATAGATTCTGGAACAGCCAATTGCAAAGTTTCCAAGCATCTCAAATAAGAATACAACCCACCAATTATCATTCATATTCTAGAAATTTTTCAGAACATTTCACATGTTTTAAATTGCAGAAACAATCTTAAAATTTGAGGATCTTTTCAGTTTCCTTTTTAATACAAACAAACTGTTCTTCCTAGAGATTTGTGTTGGAGCTGTTATATTGGCAATTACAGATTATCTCCTCATTTTAAATTGTTATTATTCCTACCTTTTCAGCCTCATCAAAAATTGGAGGTGTAGCTCTAGGAGTTATCACTGGTGTATTTCCATTAGTCACAGGAGCTGGAATAAAAATTCAGAAAGAATGATCATATATGCACATAGAAAAACATGCTTTAGATATATATATAAAAAAAAAAGAAGATGTGGTTTGATTGCCAATGAGACAACTCTCAACAAGAGACAAATGAGTTTAGTGTGACGTCCGTTTTTATTGAACTAGTACACATTTTGTTTAGGGGCCAGCTGAAGCCTCTAAGTGCCAGATTTTCTCGCTATGTTGAAGAACCATTGGTTGGCTTCAGCTGTTATCTGCTATTGGTAGGGTAGTTGTTTCTTTGACACATTCCCATTTCTAATCGCAATTTTACTAAATTTAACAAGAGTGCACACACTGAAATGTCTCGCCTTCTTTACTAATCATTGATATTATGTTGATAGTCCTAAGTATAAAGCTTTATTACAACTGTCACATAAACGTTACATTAACCAAGATAACTAAACAAAGACCAATGAACCATGAAAATGAGGTCAAGGTCAGATGAACCATGTCAGGCTGACATGTACAGCTAACAATGCTTCCATAAAACAAATATAGTTGACCTAATACTTATAGTTTAAGAAAAATATACCAAAACACAAAAACTTAAGACTGAGCAATGAACCGTGAAAATGAGGTCAAGGTCAAATAAAACCTGCGCGACTAATATATAAATCATAAAATATTTCCATACACTAAATATAGTTGACCTATGGCGTATAGTATCAGATAAAAAGACCAAAACTCAAAAAACTTAACTTTGACCACTGAACCATGAAAATGAGGTCAAGGTCAGATGACATCTGTCCGGTAGACATGTTCACCTTACAATTATTCCATACAACAAATATAGTAGACCTATTGCATAAAGTATGAGAAAAACAGACCAAAACACAAAAACTTAACTATAACCACTGAACCATGAAAATGAGGTCAAGGTCAGATGACACCTGCCAGTTGGACATGTATACCTTACAGTCCTTCCATACACCGAATATACTAGCCCTATTGCTTATAGTATCTGAGATATGGACTTGACCACCAAAACTTAACCTTGTTCACTGATCCATGAAATGAGGTCGAGGTCAAGTGAAAACTGTCTGACGGGCATGAGGACCTTGCAAGGTACGCACATACCAAATATAGTTATCCTATTACTTATAATAAGAGAGAATTCAACATTACAAAAAATCTGAACTTTTTTTTCAAGTGGTCACTGAACCATGAAAATGAGGTCAAGGACATTGGACATGTGACTGACGGATACTTCGTAACATGAGGCATCTATATACAAAGTATGAAGCATCCAGGTCTTCCATCTTCTGAAATATAAAGCTTTTAAGAAGTGAGCTAACACCGCCGCCGCTGCCGGATCACTATCCCTATGTCGAGCTTTCTGCAACAAAAGTTGCAGGCTCGACAAAAATTAAACACAAACTACAAATAAAAACTGGCTAACTTGATAGTTTTTCACCCTTTCTCATGCACATTTCCAATAAGTTTTTTCATACTCTTGCTAGACTCCAAATGAACTTTGGTTAGGAAACGCTTAATTAGGTCCAATACAGATTAAATTTTGCTAGATATACTTATATGTTCAAGAGCCCATCTCACTTCTAAACTCTATTAAAAGAACACTCATATCTTTATGATTTAAGTCATTTTAGGAATTTGCTGTTGATATTTCTGTTCAATTATTCAATTGTTATAGACTTGTGGAGATTAAAGATCGCCATATTATATGGCCACCAATCTACCATTCAAGATCATATGCTAACGTAAAGATGACTTTTATTTAAGGTGGCTTTATGTCTTATTGATGTATAACCCACATCTCCCATACTTATTAATGTTTTCCCAGGAGAATATGACACTGATATCAAATGTATATTCCTTACCAGAGGGGGCATGTGTGGAACTAGAATTTTCCAGTACATTTGCTGCTGGCGTATTTCTCTGTGATGGTGGGGGAGTTGACATTCCAATGGCTAAAGATGGACTAAAAAATGTATCCGACTGGTAACCTGAAAAGGGAATCGGATCTGGTACCCGCAACATGGAACTGTCTGAAAAAATAAGAGTATAATATTCAAATATTAATGGATATTTGAATAATAATTAATACTAATGCTAGTTATCTAAAAAATAAAGTAAAGTTTGCAACATGCCGTTTTTTATATCAACAGGTCAAATATATACCAAATAAGTATCTGACAGATAAAAAAAATGTTGACACATTATTAATTATCACTGTCAAGCTGCTGTCTGACTAACTATGAAGTCATATTAATCATTAGTTTCTATGAAAAGTGTGACAAAAACTGACAAATGTCATGACTGACAATCTGATTTCAATATATAGCCCCACTTTTTTAGTAAGGCATAAAAGTAGATTTTGTTTGTTTGTATCTACTTTAATGATATACCATCTGTCTTTCTGTATCATTTTTATATAGATATATAAGGAACATGAAAATGTTATTCACTTTTTTTCAAATTTAAGCAGCAAATCTACCTTAAAACATTTAACCTTCTGTATATATGTTATTTTAGAGTATCCTTTTAAGAATGTATAACCTTCTTTACTTGTTCATTCCAACCTCAATTTATGAATGATGAATCCTTGCATTTAGATTGCTCAAGAAGTTTATTCACTGCATTTTCATCATTCTTACCTCTAGTTTGGAATGTTATATCCTTGGATTTAGATTGCTCAAGAGGTTTATACAAAATATTTTTCTTCAGAGACTCGGACGAGTCATCCCACATGCCCTCCATCACATCCAGAGACATTTTGGCACATTCCATCACAACATCTTGTATTTCCATTGTGCGCCAGCGAGTGGCCGAGATCTCAGCATCTCTATTTCCTGTGATGAGACCAGGATGAAGGCGTACTCTCTCTAACATTGGCTGTAAGGATATTAAGTTACGTGTAAAAACATTACAATAAACGTTAAATGAAAATACAAAACAAATCTTTTAATCACACCTATTGATGATCAAGATTAAAACCTATTTATTTAATAGGAATTCAAATCAAAATCTTTGTAAACAGAACTTATAACATCATATTTAAAATAATAGCAACAAAGAAACTAACTTTTCTATTAAATTTGTATCTAGCCCATTTCTAAAATAAAAAATTCACACTCTCAGCAATACAAATTTCAATTGTTTTTTCCATATATCTCAGTGGCAGATATTTCATGCAATTTTAAAACAAGAACATATAAACAATACATTTAATAGGTCTAAACTGCAAAGGGAGAACAGGCCTAGTGTGTTCATAAAAATTTGGAGTACAGTTATGGTAAGCGGACTCACAAGTCAACCAATCAAAATGCTGCTTCAAAAGTCAACCAATCAAAATGCTGCCTCAAAAGTTTTTAACTTTCTTATCACAAAAATTACATTTTAAACAGCAAATTGAAAATGAACATAATTGTAAATTCCATACACATACCTTAACACATTCTTCATACACAGCAATATTTTCCTTTTTACCGTAGTATGTTCGTAAAAAGGCTAGGAAACTATATGGAAACATTCCATAGAGACGATGAAATAATGAATACAGTGCCACCTGGAGGTGAAGTAAATATACATCAGGGACATTACCTACAAAATATGAAACATGACTTATTACTAATTTCAAGTTTTACTTATTAGGTTTTTCTTTAAAACACAGAATAAATGTTCTTCTATGACATCAAGCTGTAGCATATCATGCATATGTAAAACAGTTATAGCATACTACATTCTTTATAAACATGTTGATCATTATGTGTCATGCATTTGGTATTATTCATGATGCGGTCAAAACTGTGGATTCGTTATTATTCGTTGTATACCAATATTAGTGGATTTTGTTGGTATTGGTAAACCACGAAATACAAGAGGCTGTCACAACGACAGCAAACCGGATTTATTAACATTTATTTGTGTCCTGGCAATATCACAAGAACCATAACTGATGAATGCTGAAAGTGAAAATCGTCAATATCAAATTTGACCTCAATTTTGTAGTCAGTATCAACATATTAAAATTTTAAAAAGCTTAGATTGAATGGTTCATTAGTAAATGCAACAAGGTGAATGGAAACGCCATTTTACAATCTTTCAAGAACCATAACTCCTGAACGGTAAAAGTCAAAATCGTCATTATTGAACTTGACCTCTATTTTGTCATCAGTAACAACATATAAAAATTTCAAAAGCTTTGGTTGAATGGTTTATGAGAAAATGCACGGACACGACTGGAAACACCATTTTTCAATCTTTCAAGAACCATAACTCCTGAACGGTAAAAGTCAAAATCGTCATTATTGAACTTGACCTCCATTTTGTCATCAGTAACAATATATTAAAATTTGGGAAGCTTTGGTAGAACAGTTCATGCGTAAATGCACGGACACGACTGAAAACTCCATTTTTCAATCTTTCAAGAACCATAACTCCTGAACCGTAAAAGTCAAAATCGTCATTATTGAGCTTGACCTCCATTTTGTCATAGGTAACAACATATTAAAATTTGGGAAGCTTTGGTAGAACAGTTCATGCGTAAATGCACGGACACGACTGGAAACTCCATTTTTCAATCTTTCAAGAACCATAACTCCTGAACGGTAAAAGTCAAAATCGCCATTATTGAACTTGACCTTCATTACGTTGTCAGAAACAACATATTAAAATTTTAAAAGCTTTGGTTGAACGGTTCATGAGTTAATGCACGGACAACATTTGATTGCCGCCCGCCCGCCATCATAAGAATGTTAAATAAGGTTTCAAGGCTAAAATATTCATTCCCACAGGTGAATTGCATTTTATTTTGTAGGATTTGAAAATATTGTGTAGGTGTATAATTATAACATTATCATTTGTATTACATATAAATGTGCAAAAATTTACCATGTTAAAAAAGTCAACATTGTATAGCAATTTTTTCAGAATATTTACATATGGGCTAGTAAAGCGCCTTAAAGTATTAAAACAAAAAGCTCATTTAGACAAAAAGCATATATATGTAGATATATATTCATGCATAGGTATTAAAGATGAAAGTGATAATGAAGTTTAGTTCTAATATAAATTATATTTTTAATCTAGTAAGGACTATACATGTGTATAGATTATCTTGGAAGGTTTTATCCACACTGGATTATTTATTGAAATGAAGATGGGTGTTGGTTTAAAAATCAAAAAATTTACAGCAATTCTTATTAATTTCACTGGGATATCCTTTTAAATTGGTGTTCTAACAGCAAACTTGATATCATTAACTGTACATACCTCTGTCTAAAATATCCAAATATAGATTCAAAAGAGTACATTGTTAATCTTAAGGTCACTTCTGCAAACAACTGGACTTCCAAAAACCTTTTAAGTTTAACTTAACCATTGGACCATTATAATTTTAGTATTTTCCACAAAAAAGGTACACAATAACACACAAAAGGTTATGTTTTGAAATGATTATCGTAAAAAGTAGAAATTTTCTAGCCATATAATAGAAAATCAGACACCACATAAAAGCACACATCACACACATTGTGACCTTACCCGCAGAACCTCTAGCAATAGGACTTCCTGAATAATTATAAAATCATTTTATAAAATTATTCAGATTTTTATTGCACATAGCTCAATTATTGGCAGTTTACCTATTTCTCAATCCCCCCCCTTTTCCCCCTAACCCCTAATCGATTGTTTAATTTATGTAAACTGATCCATTCACCTTTGTTAAAATTTTCCAAAGCTTTGCATATACAAAGCATTTATGTTTTTCAACTGTCCAAAGAAAGCATTAGAAAATGAAGGCAACCTAGTAAAGAACAGACTATAACTACATTATCAATGAAAGCTGGTGTTAGTTTCAAGTGCATTCAAGCAAAACAAGAATGAGGTGACTATAGGCACCTTGGAGCCTGGATCGCTCAATTAGTAAAAATAAAATAATTTGCATTGACAGTGGCAGCCATCTTTCACACACTAAGTCATATTGTGATCAGTTTTAGATCCAATTGCAGAATATTTTAAAACAAAACCAGTCTTGTCATTTATAAAAAATTATAATGAACAACAGATTGACAAGAACATATTGAAGTGATGGCAGAAGCTGACCTTTAAATCAGGTAAGCTAAAAATCCATGTATTGTGGTAGAATTGTTTATGTTATATTACATTTCTCTTGGATAGAAAATAAAGCCATCAAAAATTTGAAGTCTCTATCTAAACTCTAAAACAGGTTTAAAATCTTCTAATGCTAACTTAATTTTAAATATAAATTTCCAATTATTGTACCTGGTTTCTTGTGACTGAATGTCATCAAATGAGAAAAAACTTCAAAGATAGTTGATAACTGGTGTCCCAGGTATGTAGGAATGGAGGGAAGCAGTACTGTAAGGGACATAACTCCTGTCATTAGTATAGGTACATCTGTTTCATTCTGAAAAATAACAAATAATTACTGTAGGGGACATAACTCCTGTCATTATTATAGGTACATCTGTTTCATTCTGAAAAATAACAAATAATTACTGTAAGGGACATAACTCCTGTCATTAGTATAGGTACATCTGTTTCATTCTGAAAAATAACAAATAATTACTGTAAGGGACATAACTCCTGTCATAAGGGTAGGAACATCTGTTTCATTCTGAAAACTAACAAATAATTACTGTAAGGGACATAACTCCTGTTATTAGTATAGATACATCAGTTTCATTCTGAAAAATATCAAATAATTACTGTAAGGGACATAACTCCTGTCATTAGTATAGGTACATCAGTTTCATTCTGAAAAATATCAAATAATTACTGTAGGGGACATAACTCCTGTCATTTGGAAAGGTACATTTGTTTTATTCTGAACAGTAACATATTATTACTGTAAGGGACATAATTCCTGTCATTAGTATAGGTACATCTGTTTCATTCTGAAAAGTAACAATTTCTAACTTTAATTTTGTATAATTAGGAAGAAGCATAGATATAATAGAAAACTTTAGATAATGGGTAATCATCCATGACACAAAACATTATACATGCACAGCAAAAAACAAACAGAAAGTAAAGGATCAAAGTCACATTGAGGCCTTGAATAGACCAAAAATAAATCTCACTGAAGGATAAAGACATCACCCCTAGCACCTGTTTGAGCAGATTTCTTTGCAAATATAATTTAAAATTTAATAAGCAGTCTTTTGTTTGTTTCCTGTTAGATATTCTTTCGTATGAACTATCCAATGTTTTACAGCAATGATAGCATCATGTGAAAACCACATCTACAACTCTAAAATCATCCTCAATCTATTATCATTACAGTGCTTTAGTTACTTTGATGATGCTTGGATAAAACAAATTAAATTTGTTCAATTTTTTTCATTATCAAAAATATAAAGGTACAAAGAGAACAGATGAACTGCTTAGGGTATATCAATTACTCATATCTTGATTGAATAATTGATGGAGTTTAAGCTGCAAAGAAAAAGATTTCTGCGAAAACCAAACAAACATTATAAAGATCAGTAACATTTTGATTTTACAATACTAGAGGTTTGCACCTGCATTTTCATAAAGAATCTGGTAACCAAATATATCAGTTACCTTCAAACATTTCATAAGAACTCCAAACAAAGACTGTGAAATAATTTTGTCACTTTTTTGTATCCACATGGGTTGTTTACAAACAACATGAAGTAACAATTGGACTGCTTTTAACCTGTGTGGAGCCCCTCGTATCCCTTCACTGATCTTGTCAACAAGATGCTAAAATACATAAAAGATATATTATAAATCATGAAAATAAACATATAGAATAAATTCAAACAGTCAACTTCAAATATGTTTAATCAATAATTGTGTACTATTTCACACATGTACAGTGCATATATTTTTTGGGCCCTTTAAAGCTTACTGTTTGGTGTGAGCCAAGGCTCCACATTGATGACTGTAATTTGGCCTTTAATAGTTTACTTTTACAAATTGTGACTTGGGTGAGAGAGTTGTGTCATTGGCATTCATACCACATGTTCTGATATCCATCTGCTTTATACCATTTTTTCTAATTCAAAATTTTTAATTGTTTGAGTGTAGTTGATTTAATAACAAATACATTGGATAGTTATATAGCTGCTTTCATCTATGTACGATTGGTCTTCTTCGCCTTAGAAATGGATAGATGTCTTTTTTTATCTTAATATGGGCAGTAAATGATAGAGAATATGATATTCTTTACAGGGTCACAAATTTTGGCTAACAACAGCCCATCTAATGATCATCAGTAAACAAATCTCAACTATATATTATGTATATGTGTTCTTAATAGTAACAAAGGATAAGGAGCATCCCATCCATGACACACAATCAGTGTCAATCTTTAGACTGCACAGAGCTTGACACTCTTTCAAACTGCAGACTTAACTCTAACTGCAGATCCTTGTACACTTTTAATTATATGGTTTGGTACTCTGATATAATAAAACTGCATAGAGCTGAGCACTTTTTTAAATGACCAGAATTTGAAACTATTAATTAAAAACTGCATAGACCTCAAAACTGTTCAGAGTTCAGCACTCCATTTAAGTGAACATGGAAATTGGCAATGAGAATGAGCTTGATAATCTCTTAAGCTATGGAATCAAAAATTAGGATTACTCATAGCTGCATCACCTACCTTATCATGTGGTGTTTTTACATTGATTAATATGTCGATTGCCTCCTTTGACGAAGTTATGTAGTAGTATTCCACCAAACTGTTCAAAATCCATGTGTCACTATCTGAAGAAGAACAAATTGTTTCAATCATATGTAATGATGTATATATATATATATATATTTATATATATATATGTCTAAATCGTGTTTCCTCTCATTAATCAACTTTCATTTAAATTTTATTCAAATTTTAAATCATTTCTGGGGTCATAATATATAACTATAAAAGTGGGATTCCAAAAAAGCATTTTTTTTTTTTGGGACACCCAAGCCAGAACAAATTTATGATCATAAGGAATGATGAACTTTATATCAAATTAACAACATTGACTGTGTAAACATTTTGGATGTAAACCATTTGTCTTGCAACTGGTTGGTTGAAAATTAAAGCATTTCAAATTTAACCAAGGTTTAATTTTTTTTGATGAAATTAATAATACTGTAAAATAAAGTTTAACAATGGTGACTAAGATTTTCTGTCAGAGTTTCATCTCAGTAGTTAAAACACCTGATATATTTTGAACAGCTTTTTACAAAGGGTTGGAAAAGGATTAATGTTATGTTCATGGACAAAATGAAATAAAGCAATCATTTCAAAATGAATTTAAAGTAAATAAATGGTTTAAACTTTTTTGCCTATTTATAGGAAACACTAAAAATATTAAGATTTAACAAGTTCAAGCACTAGAACACAAAATATAATACAGATTACAAACATGTTGGACATGTTAGACAAAAATAAACCCCTACAACATGCACCTGTAAAGATTAACTTTTACGAATTTTGACTTGGATGGAGAGGTCTCTCATTTGCACTGATACCACATATTCTTAATCATGTTAATGTAGATCTTTGATTAACTGACTTACTTTCAATTAATTTTTCTTGAACCAAATCTTTTATTTCTGTAACATCAGTTATATTTGCAGAGTCTAACAAATTAAACAGTTCTCTTACATCAAAGTCAGCATCTTTGTTTACATGGTTACTATGGTTACTTTCAATGTGGCTTGCCATTGTCAATGTATTGCATTCTCTGGAACAAAAATAGATTATAAAGTCATATTGTTCCAGTTGAACCGTTGCATCAATAACAGGTTTACAACCAATTTTGAGTTTAAACTTTTCAAATTCTGGATGGGGCAAGTGTTTAGTTGATATATACTTCAGTGCTGACATGAATTATCATTGATATGGTCACATTTATAAGTTAACTTTAAATTTTAAACTTGAAATACTAAGGCTTTTCTACCTCAGGAATAATTTACCTTAGCTGTATTTGGCAAAACTTTTAGGAATTTTGGTCCTCAATGCTCTTCAACTTTGTACATTATTTGGCCTTTTAAACTTTTTTGGATTCAAGTGTCACTAATGAGTCTTTTATAGACGAAACGGTTGTCTGGCGTAAATACAAAATTTAATCCTGGTATCTATGAGGAGTTTATATATATCTTTGTAATAGACCACTTTCGAGTTATTTCCTTAAAAAAAATCAGCAATTTTGCTCAACTTTACGACGTCATTTACCAGATAGATGGGATATCCTTAATCTCTGCACTATAAAAATTCATTAAGCATCTTCATGCTGATGAGCATTTCTAAGAATTTAATTTGCCAAATAATTTGTGCAATACAGTATCATGATTCATATTTTTTCAACCCCTCACTCAACATGGTAAGGCAAGTGATTATGCCCTCAATCATGTCAATGCAAAAATGATGTTCCTCCAAACAAACTTTAAGACGAAAATGCAACGAACTCGAAAGTAGTATTTATATATACATGAACAAGGGGTTTGAGTGTTTGTAAACTGCATATTCAGTATCTTACAGTGGGTCACAGTCTACTTTCCACAGGAATTAATTCCTTCACATTATATTACTAGCTATAGGGCATTTAAGGCAAGTAGGTGAGAGGTGAGTTGACAGTGAGCCGAGTTATACTGCTTTTGTTTTAAGGTATGATATTATAAAAGAAAATATTTGAACACAGCCATTGGTGGTGTTGCAATTTAGTCTATCAAAATTGTTTTTGCAAAGAATTCCTTTCAAGCCAGTGCAAGGTGTCATTGTGTTCTTGCATTGATGTGATAATTTTGTCCAGTGTTGAAGGTAGCATCACTCTGACTTTGAGATGAAGAACAGCAATAAAAGTGTTTAAACTTTTAATGTTAACATGGTTATAAATTTAAGGACACAAATAAACATGCATAAATTGGTTTTTGACATGTTTGATGTAATATTTTGCTCTCAATAAAAATAATGTCTGCTATCCAAGAAATGAGATAGACGGTCACCACAGTGTTCTCCCCAGGCCGTTTTAGCGTCGCGGTACCACAACGTTATATTTCTTCCCGCGACGCTATTATTATTTTCAGGATATTATTTTTCTCGTTTCTAAATTTTGAACTTTCATCTAATTACTGCTTATTACATTCCAGCTCCTTTGTTCTAATAGAGGTGATCTGAACCAGATCACCCCAGTTTGAGTTTCTTTGTTATGCATGCTTTCATTTGTTCTGTAACATTTTGGCGGGAATGTCAAATCCACTATAAAAATATAATTAAATATACAATTATACGGAAAAGACTATCTATCAAAATTCACTTAGAAAAAATCAAGTGTATATGCTGCAGGGGTGTGGAAATATTTGCTGTGGGCACTTGTCCCTGGGCAAGTGAAACTGTAAAGTTCACTTGTCCGGAAAAAAAGTTACTAGCCCTGATGGTCCCAATAAATATTGAAGTATTTTATTGTAGTTAAGATATGATTCTTAGCACTGTTTTGTATCACCAACAAATGAAATCCATTTGTTTATTATGTGTAAAAATTTAACATCTATGGGACAGAAACCTTACAGCAAACCAACCAATGAAATGACATGTAAAGGTATTTTTTGCAGCAGTTTTTGAATAAAAATTGTAGCCAGTAGGTACATATAATGATATACATTTGTACTAATTTAGAGGACAGTGAGCGAAGAAATGGAAATTAAATAATGGATAAACTATTGACTTTTTTGCTGTTTCTCTTAACTGACACACTTGTTTTTTGGGTTTTTTTTATAATTGTCTTGATGGGTAATTAAACCGTCCCTTCTATTTACCACTCTGCCAACAAATAATGTTGACCTTTGATCTATAAATATAAAGACAAAAGAATTATTTATTTTCCGAATTTCCATCCTAGATAGCCAGGTGCAATCTGATATTCACGATGTCTGAAATTCTCGCCTCCGTATTTTTTTTAATACTCCTTATCCTCCATTTGCGTTTTAGGTTTTTTACTCGACTCATTATTCTTTTTGTCTTGCTTGCCTGGTGTTTTATAAAGTATTTATCAATCTGAATCTCGATACAAAATCATATAAAAATGACACTTCATGGATAAAACCTAATCGACGGTCCCGTGTCAATGGACAAAACCAATGCAATGTTACGCAACTCGGGTTCGCATACTTATTTTTATTTATTTTGTTAATCGATTTATTTCCGGTATTATGTTATATTTATCGTCATGAACATTTGTGTTTTTACTCGCTGACCATTGGTTTCTTTTACATAAATTTAACATCTTTATACATTTTGAACATGTTGAAATTAATTCTATATTTCTGTAGCATTTGAAATTTGTCTTTTTTTTTACTTGTCCACGGGCAACCCAGACAAAAATAATTACTTGTCCGGTTGTTCAAATGTACGAGTCGTGCGAGTCGGGCATAGCATTTCCACACCCCTGTGCTGGGATTCGAACTCAAGACCTTTAGCATATCAAGCCACGACACAACCACTACACCAGGATGACTGGATACGTACAATTAGAAATTTAACCTACTTAAAGGAAGCAAGATATTTTTATAAGTGGGGCGAGTTGGCAGACCTTTATTCAGTGGGGTTTAAACCCTTTTCGTTAATAAGTGAGTTGTCAGTGATTGTTCAGTTTGATATTACACTTTTTCAAAATTGGGGCGATTTTTTTCATAAAGTGGCGATATAGGTTGGGCTGATAGCCAGTGGGGCGAGTTGACATTGTTTGATATCTACTCATCATGTTCGGGGGTCAAAAGGGTATAAATCATATAGTAATGTATAAAGTATATTATAATGGTTATGAGGCGTTCTAAACTAGATTTTATGAATTGTAAATGATTTTTCGTCTAATCTAAAACAGCTGGGATGTAAAATATTTATCCCACTCGGACTTGGTGTGTCAGTGTAAGATCACCCTCTGGCCTCCGGCCATCGGGGTGATTTTACACTGACACACCAAGTCCGAGTGGGATAACTATTAATGATCATAAAAAGTATATCACCTTTAATCCCTTCAAGTCGGACAATAGACAATTAAGAGTGATTAAATAGGTGTCAATTGCCCTTTGGGGATAACTATTTGGATAGGAATACCCCAAGCTGTCACTTGTGACATGATTAATACCACGTGGTCTGCAAAATGCTACAGTACTCAGTAGTATTACTTTCTTTCTCGTCCTATCACTTTTGTAAATCGAGAGTGAAAATTTTGATTATGAGCTAAATAAGTTTTGTTCTTTCTTTAGAAAGTGATCATAATTGGCTTTAGTTTATGTTTCATCCTTTAAATGCATTAAAAACGCCATATTCATTCCAATTCTCTTGTCAAACATTGTTTATTTTCGTATTTTTCATTGCTTTCGGCGGCCATTTAATACTTTAGTGTAAACTACTGATCTGAACTGGACCAGATATGACAAAAATCCATATTTAACAATAATCACTGCATTTGCACAAATGGCACAGTAGACAGAAAACATTGATACCTAAAGAGAAAACTAAGCATTAACAAACTATTTGTTAAATAACTTTGTTAAGAATATTTTGATAAAAAGAAACAACTGGGACTGATTCATTGAATACCATGAACCAATATATTTCACAGACATGATAACGAATTTTTTTTTAAACTTGGTAGGTAGTGTAACTGGAACCACACATATATTTTTAATTGGCCCAAGAGGAAAAAATAATTCTGGAACTATAAATGAATATAGAAAACATAAACTGAAAATACTGTTATCATCACTGATCATGGTTATAGTTTAATTGTTTAATTGTATTCTCAGTCATGAATTCAACAATATTGACACAAAGAATAGGGTTGAATAGAATATTTTATTCACCAAATAAGGACCTATATAGTTAGCATACAAACAATATAATACATTTTGTAATAAACAATAACGCATATATCATAATGGAAATAGAGCATTACCATGACGTGACAAATTACATTGAAATTTTTTTTTTTTACGCCAAATGTGATGCTATCCAAAATTTCTGGGGAGAACACTGCACCATCAAACAGGATACAGGATTACCTTTCCAATACTGATATGATACAGATACTAAGTAAGACTGTAAACTAGCAACCCTTATCTAAAACAAAAATAGTGTATACAACACTGAAACATGGGTTTTAAATATCTTTAGGATATATTTTAGCATTTTATTTATGTTGATACAAAAATTGTATATTCCCATAGAGTTGAAAGTAATTAAGGTAAACAGACAGAAAGTCACAGGACAGAGTCACAAATTTGATTGAACAAAAAGTCGCAAATATTTTTTTGAAATATTTTCTTTTATTACATATATTCATTTGTAAGTTAAGGAAATTGCTCATAAACCTTGAAAAGAAAATCTATTAATTTTTAAACATGCAAAGGATATATTTATTGGCAAAATGAATTAGCCATTTAAGTACCAAGCCACTTTGACATTTTGTTTTCATAACAATTATTCGATCGTTATTGATATTTATTGAATAAATTTTAATTATAAAGTTGCCCATACCTGCCAACTTTCACGATTTAGGCGTGTATTACACGATTTTGACCCTTTGTCACGATTGCACGATCGTGATCGTGAAAAACCCTCTAAAACACGATTTTGTGAAAATCTACACGAAAAATATGATGGTTCCCGATTTTGAACTGTGTCCAAGGAAGACATTCGTGTTCAGCCAATCAAATTCTTTGTTTCTTATGATCAAATTAATCAGCCAATCAAAAACGTTTTCTCTCAAGATAATTCTAACATCCTAGATTTTGAACTTGTGTTGAATTCCTCTGTTTTTTAAAATCGTGAACATGGCAAATGTTTTTTCACCTGCAAGGAGGTTCTTACACAGAATAAGAATAAAAGCATGGCTGATTGACAAACTTCAATGATGCAGTACTACCATAAAGATAATAAATAGTAGTTTATTCACTAATTTATTGATATTACACTTGCTATAACAAATGTTATTTATGTATTAATTTAATTAAAATACCAAATCATTTAATGTACTATTCTTTATTTTTCACTTGGACAAAACAAAAAAACCCACATGAGGAATCCCTTAAATGAGGGACTTGCCTTAGTCAAGGGGTCATTTTACTTCTGTGAAAAATAAAAATGAAAAATGTAGATTTTTATTTAACTTACATGTAAAAATGGGAAATTCTCACATTATATTAAGAACTACTTTTCTAAATGTAGGGTCCAATTATTTTGAAAAATAAAGAAGATATACATGATATATTAGGCCAAGAACATACCAAAATTCTTGGACATGTGTTGACCATATTATACCAGATAGATCATAAGATGTATAATTCTTTGGGAAAAGTTTCTTCAAATAATATGAATATGTGCTAATTTTTACCAAAAAAAAGGTGGTTTTTAATGTCCTTAATGTACATTGAGGGGATAACCCTAGGTGTTGTTCCCAACTTCCCAACCTGATAAAGGTCTTTCTTTGTGCATTTTTTTAAATTGGAATAGTCAACAATTATTTAATATCCTTACACATGAAATTAATTCCTGGTCTTGCAGCTACATGTTCATCTTTTTCTACTGATATATAATAACTAGAATCATGCAAATAAACTTAAGAAAAAGGCATGTAAGCTCATCTTACAAATATGACACTTTTTCTAGACCACAAAACAGCACACGCAAAATAGTCGTCGCAAAGAATTGTAACCTTTGAAATTGTTGTCGCGCACTAAAACCCCCATGGGCACTTTCAAAACTTGGCAGGTATGAAGTTGCCTTATATGTTAAACTTCAAGAAAAATACAAAAAAAAATATTTTCACAATAAGTGTTTTCTTGTTCAAATAAAAATAATCTCAAAACTCAATTGTGACTTTTGTCCTGTGACTTTCGAGGGCCCTCATGGGGTTTTTGATTATGTGATTACTTGGCCGTTTTTTTAATGATTATTTGATTATTAAGCCAAATATTTCATGATTATTTGATTACCTAGGACTGTATTTTTAGTTTATGATTATTTGATTACTAAAGATAAGCAAATATTTAATGATTATGTGATTATATTGGCAAAAAAATGGTGATTATGTGATTACTAGGACCCCCCCATGAGGGGCCTCACTTTCTGTCCTACATTAAGAGGTAAAACCCACAAGATTCTCACCTCTCAGATACATGTATTTAAAATGGCAGGATGATTGAAAATATGTATTAAAAGTTTATCAGATAAAATCTGTTTTAAATTGGATAAAACCGAGGCAAGCACCTCTTGACAAGCCATGTGACAATGCAGCTGACATGTTAAACAAAAATGCAATTTTATTGATACCCAAACCCTTTTGTATTCTGGATGCATCTTTGATTCAATGATTGGGTTGCAAAATAAGATAACAGCTCAGAACTCAGAACTTTTAAAAAGCAAACCTACTTATCAGCTTCTTGGAAAGCTCAGCTGATAGCATACTTTCGATCTGTCTAATATAGAGTTAATTCAAAGTTTCCTTTAATCACATGTGTCTTGGCTACAGAGTACTGTCAGATGCAGTGTATAAGTAGCAATAGAGCCATTAGACGGTTTACTGGGATATTTCAGATAAGTTATTTTGTATCAGGTCAAGACAAATTCCAATTCAATTCTGCTTTCTACCTGACATGGGAAGCATTTGGATTGTAGGTTCGTACCTTGAAGAATACCTTGAGGCAAAATCAACGTGAAGCAGATGACATTTGTGAAGCTCACCGATTTAATGTTATCACGAGATCGGTTCCAGTATTTTTTAAGAGGTAGGTCGGCTTTGTGACCGATTTTTATATTTTTTATTTCACTGCTTCAGTATGTACTGCTTTGGGGAAGTAAAATGTACTATATAAATAATTATATTATAACTATGTCTTCGCATGCATACATGTTATTTTAAAAATTCTCTTGCACTAACATTTACGTCACCCCTTCGTCCAAAATGAAATGTGTTAGTTCTCTAGGAATTTCTTTAATGAAATGGATAAAACCCGAGAATACTCTTAACAGGAGGAGACAACTTTTGTTAAATTATTCTGCGAAAACTGGTTTCCTTATCTTTCACACTTTCGCTTTCAAGGATTGACAAAAAATAACAGTTTAACGACGTCCAGAAAATGGAGGCAAATGAAAGCGTGATATACTAATAATATTTTGCAAATAATCATGGAAAACAATCAAGAATTGTGCAAAGACTCAGAGAGAAGAAAGCTTCAAGAGGATATCGAACGTCTGCAAAATGTTATTGGCGATGATGACTTCAATTCTGATGAAGATAGCGATGATGATATTTTACATATCGACATCAACTCAAATGCTGAAGGTTGCAAAATAATCGTTTTCGTCACATAATTTGAAAGTCCCTATTGCAATATTTTTTGTTAGAACATAAATTTTTAAAATGAATAATCGATTTATCTTTAAATTGTATTTAATGTCTTGTCAAAGACATTTCGTTCAGAGTTATCTCCCATTTGCTCTATTTATTCTAATCAATCATTTCTAAAACCTAAATTTATTCACGAGTAACATAAATGTACAAAATGTATATATACAAGATAAGTTTTCCTCATAGTATTTAAAATATCTGTTTACAGGTGAAGATGACTTTCGACAAACACCGGGTGGATTTTCCAGTCAAGCTGCATCTGTAATCCATGTAAGTTATCCTCCACATCCAAGAGATGAGTTGTAAACTTGTACTGATAGATGACATAGGAAAAAACAGGAAAATAAACTCTATTGAACATTTAAACTATCTTATAAAATACTCAATTATAAAATAGAGCAACAAACAAGTCATATAAAGAGATCAGCATAAACTGGCAACTTTTAAGCAAAATCAATTGCACCTGGTTATTTTGGGCCAAAAAGTCATCATCACCTTGTCAAATTAGCAACCTATTAAGAGTCATTTCATCATTTAGTTGGACAATTGAGCACCACAGATATTTTTCCCCTTTTTTCTGCTTTTCAATTTATTTTTAATAATTGGGGTTTAGTACATATATTTTACTCTATTTGTCATGTTTGTTAAAAATCACTCAATTTTGTTCATCAGTAAGAATACATAGTTTTACTGTTAGAAGTTTTTTCAGTATTCTATGACTATTGTTTTGAATATTTTTCTTTTCAATTAATTGATATATATAGCAAAGTATCAAAATTCATATATAAGATATTCAACAAAGTGATGAAAAAACTTTTAAAAAGTTTAATAGATCATAAATCAATAAGCATACAAAATATGTACAATGTCTCTATTCAACAAAGTCATGAAAAAACTTTTAAAAAGTTTAATAGATCATAAACCAATAAGCATACAAAATATGTACAATGTACAGACATTGAATGTACATATGAATACCTTAGGCTTATGAAAATCAAGAAAATAAATAGTTGATGACTTATAAATGTAAAAAATATAGTAATCACAACAATAAATTGGTTTATATGAAACCTCTCATGTTAAATTATTAAAGATAAATGCATTTAGATATACATTTAGATATACATTTAGATATACATTTAGATATACAGGCATTTTTTAATTGATTGATCATTGTTTCCTTTCTGTTGAGTCTGTCACTTTTGATGCAAAAGCGAGACAAAGCAATCCTACATTCCGTCTTTCGTCGTCTGTAAGCTGCAGTTAAAGTTTTATAAAACATTTATTAGATTCATAATCTATCCTGGATTATTACCGAACTTGGACAGACAGCAAGAGAAGCTTCTTACAATCAAAACAAAGTATCTTGAGGAAAAGTCTTAATAGTTTTTGTTGGGCCTGTGAGTAACAGCAAAGTAGACGAGAGAGCGGTTAGGGGGAATCTTTACAATTTTTATTAACTTTTAACGTGTAATGAGGAAGGGAATCAGAGATTTTTTTGTTGTTGTTAGGATTCTGTAATTGTTGATGATGACAGAGAAGGTGACGAAATTGTCATCAATTTGAATGAGAATGTTCCTATTGATCCTGACACATGTCTGGCCCTGAATAAAGCATACCAGGAAGTTCTGCTAGACACACTTAGATCTATTGAGATGGCCCTGATAGAGAACAGAGATAAACAGGTAAGAATACAGCACACAAGGATTCAATGTATTGAGATAACCCTAATCGGGAACTTATTGATAAAATGACATGCATGATTTTGTAGCAGACTTGAATATTCTTAAATTTCATGCAGATAAAATTGATGATGGTCTTTTGATATTAAGTAACTTCAGTTTGTTTATAAAGAAATTGCTTGAAAAAATGCATTGCTAAAACATTTTTTGATAGTATTGTAAAATATCTAAGAAATATAATTATGAAGTGAGATGAAATTGTGAAGGACTTATAATTGAAATAAAAACCAAGCAAATGGTTGAATAGAAAGTTCCATCATTGTTATAGTATTTTCCTCTGATTTAGCATTACCCATATTTTTATGTTTTTTATTTGTTATAACAGGATCGCATACAAGAAAACCTAGATGAGAATCCTAAGAGAGCAAAAGTTACTGACAGTACAGGAAGAAGAACCATCACTAGCTATCAAAGGCCGTTCTTTTCTGATGTACATGGAGATGTTAGTAAATTAGTATTGTACCCATAATAATCTGATTGTCATACAATTCTTTTGTCCAAACTTCATTTACAAGGATCTTTAGATTTGACCTCTACTCAGTGACCTTTTCAGAATCTTAGGGATGAGACATTATATTGCATACATGAACCTTAAAAAATTTAATTGGTTGTTTTATATCAGAAAAAGATAACTCTAAATGCTGTTCAGATAAAAAGATGTGCCAAATCAGACAACTCTCCATCCAAGTCACTATGTGTAGAAAGAAAACAATTATATCTCAAAGTACGGCCTTCAACAAGGATCATTGGCTCACACTGAACAGCAAGCTATAAAAGACACAAAAATGACTAGCATAAAACAACTCATACAGGAAAATTCATGGTCTTATCTACTTAAAACAGTCGGAAACCCGGTTGAAATAAAACAAAAGAATCAAAGCTTTTTGTTAGAGAAGGCGATAAATGTGTACTGTAATGTTTACTATAGTGACAACAATTTTAAAAGTTAATATAAACAAACAAAATTACAATTTTCTTTTCAATAACGAAGTGTTTTATTTTAAAAACACCATTTGCATAAGTTTTTAATTTATCTAGTACATAGTTAAGCAGAACAATTAGATATCAAGTCGACGACATGGGTATCTTTCAAGTTGGATGTAGAAAATGCATAACTTCCGATTGTTTTTAAAAAATTACCACGGAGGGAAAACATATCAATCTATAAGTTCAGTAATTTTCTTGTCTGCCCTTCCATTATGTGACTCAAGAAAAAATTCAAAAAAATGGGTAACAATTGTATCGAAAAGAGAAAATCAAGTTCACCTTTCTATGTTAGGGCGTGTTTGAGTTGAATATTTTGTCTTGATATCATACAAAGCAAGAATATTTCATACATCGTCTCGCTTCAGGTTCTATCATTTTTATATATCAAAACTACAGGTTGACTTTATTACATAAAAAAATCACAGTACTAAAAGATGAAATATATGGGTCAAGTGAAATACCTATCTAATGAATCATAAAAACAGAATAGGTGTGTTCGAATAGCTGTTTTTTAACTGAAAGTACTTGACGACAGTCTTTCAAGTTGGATGATGAAAATGCATATCTTCGAAAAATTATATTTTTTTGTGTATGATAACTAGGGTTTATAGTCTTCAACCACTAACAAAATCTAGTCTGCCCTTCCACGAAATATTTAATTAGAATTTTTTTAAATGTTTATGAATTTTCGAAAATTCCACTTGACAACCGATCAGATAATAGTTTTAAGTTCAATCAATGAAGACAAGATCATTAACTAATGCTCATTAGCTAGTTGATACATTTGTCTTTTAAAATGCAACGAACATGTAAGGATCGTAATGATTCAATGTGGATAAATTTATCGGTTTCCAAGAGCAAAATTGGTAGCGCTTCATCCCTACAATGACTTCCATTTCTATGGTTGGGAAAATGAACTGGCGTAATGTGGATTCATCATCATTCGTGTGATACCAATTTTCGTGGTTATCTTGGGAACAGGTGAACCACGAATTCAACTGTTCAACGAATTACAAATTTACTATAGGATATGTATGCAGCAATTAGTAAAACCACGGAAATGCAAGTTTTTCCTCATTCCCTGAACATTGATACCCACGAAAATTAATGAATCCATGGTACATGTATTTGTCTTGAAAACATTAATATGATGGATAACGATGTATAAATGAATAATATTTTATTTAAAAAGAAGTGCACTGTTTTGAATTAGATAAAATTTATTAAGTGCTACATTTTTTGTAATTTTCTTTTCGCTCTCTCCATTTGCAAATCTTTTCCAGTTAATGACAAACACAACCATTCTAATGATATTTTTTGTGTGATTTTTTTGAAATCAGCCAAAATCACTGACACTTGCCAAGTGTCTAGTATCATTTATAGGCATTTTCAACTTGGTTATGGAAAAAAGATTTTGAAATTATGAGGTTTCACTAGAAGTTTTCAACATTTCAACATTTTTTTTCACTGAAATTCCTTTGGTGGAAAGGGAGGTTCAGACAATTTACCACTGCATACTTTACATGGCTAATTATGGTACAATGCAACTAAATCTTGTTAGATTTTCATGATACTCATATAAAGAAAGATCATAAAAATTGATCATTGATATATGATATATGGATTCCACCTCTGCAACAAGTGTATTACGATATTTCTTCACTCGAGACAGTTAAATTTTTATTTAAATATTTTGACTGTTGAGATTGAAGAAATTTCCTGATACAAGAGTTATAGTGGTTGAATCTGTTTCTATAATGATTTTTATCCTTTCTTTTCAAAGATTTTCAGAAAATTGTGTTCTTTATAGGTGACATCATCAGACATAGTCACCTTTTTTTCATGACGTCACAATAGGAAAATTCATAAATAGCCAATAAAAATTGACGTCATAATTAAATTTTGACCAATCATTTCATGAGAGAAGATATTTCACCTTTTTTTCATGACGTCACGATAGGAAAATTCATAAATAACCAATAAAAATTGACATCATAATTAAATTTCTACCAATCATTTCATGAGAAAAGAAATTTCACAAGTGAGGAGAAACTTTTATTTCACATCGATCAAGAAATGTGAAAATAGCACAAAAATTTGAGAAATTAATATCTACAATGTTACATTTGATATGATTCTTTACTTTTATTGTCAGGTTCCTCCACCTAACACAGATGTGTTTATAAAAAGGAGAACAGAAGAACAAAGACAGGATATCAGACCACAACAAGCATGTAAGAGTTATCTCTACAATATCAGGTTTTGATTGTAAGACAGATTATGTGTCGATTGTTTCAGAAAAAGGGAGAAGGTTTGGTACCATTAAAACGTTTAATCCTGCTGCAAATGTTTGCACCTGTCCTAAGTCAAGAATCTGATGTACAGTAGTTGTCGTTTGTTTATGTAATTTATATGTGTTTCTTATTTTTTATATAGATTAGACCGTTGGTTTTCCCGTTTGAATGGTTTAATTGTAGTAATTTGCAGGCCCTTTATAGCTTTTTGTTCGGTGTGAGCCAAGGCTCTGTGTTGAAGGCCATACATTGACCTAAAATGGTTTACACTTATAAATTGTTATTTGGATGGAGAGTTGTCTCATTGGCACTCACACCACATCTTCCTATATCTATTGACAACATTGTTTAAAGCATACCTGTCAACCTGTGACAATGAAAATGCAGATTATGACCTGCATTGAAGAATGAAATCTCAGGTCATAAAGCGTACAAACTTTTATTAGCTGAATTTCAGTATTTAGAAGACATTTTTCCTAAAATTTAAATCAAAGTTTCCAAAACATGTTCACTAGGTTAAGTAATTTAAAATTTTATTAATTATCATTTTATTGCACTTTTAAAAGCTTTTAATAAATTTGTGTAACACTTGCCATGATTCCTTTTCTTAATGATATTCATTACATTTCATACAATGTACTACGTTTGAGTTTCATTATATGCATGATGTCAACTTCACCCTTAAACATTTTGGAATTGATGAACATACTGGTAAGTATGGTAACATACTTAAAAAAAATTACAAAAATAGATTAAATTTCTAATTTATTTTTTCAAAGGGAGGAAAAACATGAAAACTGCAATGAAGGAAGCTGTGTATTTAGATTCTCTGAGTCAGCAAACAAGAGATTTGCTTAACAGGTAAATAATAAAAAGAAGATTGTCATAGGTTATGATTTATGAAGTAAGAACATATTTATAGCTTGATCAGTGTGAGCTAAGGGGCTGTGTTGAAGACCGTACTTTGACCTATAATTGTTTACTTTTATAAATTGTGACTTGGATGGAGAATTGTCTCATTGGCACTCATACCACATCTTTTTATATCTATATGTGATATGATTTACAACCACAATGTACATCATTCATCAAATTATAAGTATGTTCATAACTGCTGGTTACTTTGACATGAAAATCTAATATTTTGTAGTAAGCTATAAAAGGACCAGGGATAACACAATAAAATGTTGAACAGTTAAAAAGAAAATTTTAACTACTGTAGAAACTTTAATTTTCTTGGGGTTAAAATATCGTGATTTTTTTCTCTATATGAGATTTCGTGGGGTTTTTAATTTTGTGGATAAATACTTTCCACCAAATAAAAGAAATTTTTCCTCCACAAAAATTTCTGCTTTTACAGTAACAGCATAATTTAATCAATTTAGATAAATAACATTTATGACTGATGTTGTCTAACTGGTCGACTACTGGCTCCTGGTTTAGGATATGCAATGAATAATGTGGGTGTTTAACGTGTCTATAATTGAAGTCTGCATCTTGCCCTAAGTGTCATTGGGTTGCTGTCTTGTTGATTATACCCTACATCTTTTATATGATGAGCACTCAACCATCCCTTAAAGTAGGACTGAGGTGTTACAGTGCAACATTAGAACACTACAAATCAGTTGAAAAGAGCTTGACTCATCAAATCAATATCAAGCACAAAGACAACTACCGAATATGGTTACAAAAAGTACAGCATGTTATAGTCTTCTTACTGAACCATACATATTCCCATTTGTTACCTTAATGGTCCTGAATATGCATGAAACATTTGCAGCTGGATGAAGCAATAAAATAATCAATTTCACCTTACAGCTGACTTCTTGTTTCATATCAAGGATCTTTGTTTACTTACAGAAAAGAGATATACTATGAGAAATTGTCTAACATGAGTAAAGAAGCTCATGGTGAAGAATTTGAAAAGTTTGTAGAGAAAATAAATGACATTGACACTGAAGTGACAAGAATAACGTAAGTATTGGTGTAACATCATTAGAGTCATTTTACACATTATATTTGTTGCAATATCAGTTTTATGTAAGTTGAGGATGTTTGATAATCTGTTTAAAATAACAAGATTTTATAACAACTGTTATAAATGGATAGTGTATTATAAATAAATGAAATAAAAAACCAATGTTATAGAATTATAGAAAAATGGTATTTCCTAGTAAAACAAATGTCTGCATATAAACCTACAGAAATATGTACTTGATGAGATAATTTAAGGTGGTACCTAACAGTTTCACTAAAATTAATTTGACTCGTTTAATTTTGATAAAATTTTGACAAAGTATTTACTTTGACCCTTTAACAAAAATATAAAAATTTAAAATTTTGACAAAGTATTTACTTTGACCCTTTAACAAAAATATAAAAATTTCAAAAATTTTGAACCAACTGTTTTGTCAGAAAAATTACACTGGTTATATAGCAGTTTGACAAACACCAATTTTGATCTTTGAGAAGCTTATTATTCCCTTTACAACACAACGTAATTAAAACGTTTAGCTGACTTTACAGAGTTATCTCCCTGTAGTGTTAGGTACCACCTTAAACTGGTGGTTAACCTATACCCATGAAATCCACAAAAACTGGTATCCTACAAATAAAAATGAATTCACAGTAATTGTATTAACACAGATAGGGTGATAGGACAGATTGTTACCCTGTTGTCAATCTTTGACTTCATTAGCATGTGATATTTTTATTTGTTAACTGTCTGAATATATATGCTTAGGCTTTGTGATTATGAATCGAAAGCATTTACATAGTTTTGAAGTAATATAATTACAAATTATATCAATCTACCGGTCCTGGTAGTCTGACTGAAATTTTAAACAGATTTGGAACTCTGATATCACACATAAAATAAGGGTTCTTTTTTAGGAATCTGCCTAAAGAAGAAGTTATAAAGAAAGCAGACACAGACAGAGTTGATTGGATGAAAATTTCAAACACAGTGGTATGTATCTATGTATACTATGAATAGATTCGTGATATAGTATTAATTAATCCCCTATGAAGTCGAAGGGGAAAACAGGTTTGCACTCTGTCTGTCTGTCTGTCTGTCTGTCTGTCCAGCAAATGAGTTTTCAACAATTTTATTCTTCATGCTTGAAGATATTGATATGATATTTGATGTATTGTTTTATCATGACAAGTTACAGGTCAAGTTCAAATTTTGTTCAGGTCTGATGATTTTGTGCAGAGTTATGATCCTTTGACTAAACTTAAGTAATGAAAGTAAGGCCAACTAAAATTAATTAGTAGATTTTCATCCAAGTTTTTGAAAAAATGGGGCGGGTGGGAGGATTTTATTTTTTAAATTTTATTTCATATGAAACCATTTTGTGACGAGTTCTTCATATATGCAAGTGTAGTACTAAGCTTATATAATGTATACACATGTATGAGGAATCTTACATTATTTTTCAAATCCTAAAATAAATGTCTCTAATTGCGGCTTTAGAAACTAAACAACAAAAACGTGTAGAACAGGGTTTCCCCTGGGTCAATTATTTTTTTCGCCACCTCTTTCGCCAAAACAATATATTTTTCGCCACTTTATTATTTTTTTCGACAAGTAACATAACTACATTTTTCGTTTAAAATTTACCATTTTTTCTTACCCCCTCCCCCCCCTTTCCCTTATATAAGGTGATTTGGCCCCATTGTGTCTATGATTATTCTGTCAAACTTATTTTAGAGTCTACATTTAATGAATAAACACTAAACATTTACTTTAAAACAACAGATTTTGTTTTTAACATAAAAGGGAAAAATATTCATTGTATTTTAAACAACTTTCCAAAAGGAGGGGGCCACTATACTTTTGATAATAAAGAAGATATAAGTCCTGGAATACAACAAAATTAATGGACATGTTTTGATTATATAATACCAGTATATAGTTCGTAGGGGAAGTTTCTTTAAAAGAAAAATATTGATGTGCCCTTTTGTACTAAGAAGTGGTTTTCACAACAAAACAAAAGTTTTTATCACATGATATTTTGATCCTTCATTTCATGTGAAGTCATAACATTGGAGGGCTACGCCCATTCGAGGGGTTGTTCCCAACCTTTTGGATAGATTTCTTCAAAACGACAGTTTTCTTTTCTTGACCATCGTAAATGAAAAAGTTGAGACTAAAACTATGCTTGAAACACACGTGTCACTCAAACGACTTTAAAGTAGTCTCCCTAATCAATTACCTATATTAAAGTCAAAGGATAATTAAAGTTTTGAATCAGAGATTTTTCTTGCTTTTGAAAATTTTTCGTCACAACAACAGCTTTCTTTTCTAAACTATCTTTAAAAGGAGAGGAGACGTCAAAAGTTTGCTTCAAACACGTGCGTCGCAAAGTCGTAAATAAATTCTGTATGTGACATTTAGCGGAAGCCATTTAACCATATCATTTTGTCAAACAATTCAATCAACACCTTTATTAATTAGTCCTTTGTTGTCGATAGCTATAAAATGCAATCAGCTGATTATTGATTTTCTGTCCAAATCTTAATGAGGTCAAGGTGAATTCCGAGTATTGTCTGATCGGGTAAAGTCCGAGAAACTCGAAAAAAGTAAATAAACAAGATGGAGGAAAATAAATCGTTCTATATATTTCTTTCGCCAAATTCTTTCGCAAATGACGAATTTTTATAGCCACAATTATTATTTTTTCGCAAATTGCGAAAATGGCGACCGCCAGCGGAAACCCTGGTGTAGAAATGTTCTCTTCAGTTGGACTTTCTACACCAAATGTATTTGGGTTTCTTAACGATGGTTTTTAGTCCCCATAAAATGAAGCAAATGCATTGGTATGCAACACAATTATTATGAGTACAGAATAAAATGAAAACTCAAACAGTGTTGAAAATAATCATGATAATAGGGTTGGTACTTATGCATTTATGCAAGATGGAAATATAATTACCATGTAAAACACATGTGAATTTAATAAAAAAAGAAAAAAAGAAGAAGTTGTTTAATGACCCTTTTTGGGGTATTGGGACATTTTCTGTTAATCAACAAGAAAAGACAGTCATGGGTTAAATCTAAGGGCTTGTGTATAAAATAAAAAGTGTATGTAAGTCGACTTTATAAACTCAATATTCAAGTTTGTGTTTGTGTTTCAATATCTTTAATCCAGTCATGTTTTCTGTATCAATGGGTTCCAAGAGTTTTGCGCTTTGGATATCTTTCACATTTAAACTTCCTGACACAAAGTCATTGCATAAAAAATCCAGTTTTCTAATCACAGAAATTTGTGACATACCGTGATTTGTAGTCTAGGACACAGCTTTTTTCTTGTAACACGAATATTTCACGTCATTATCGTTATCAGTTTTTACTCTCGGAAGATGATGTTGTCATCATAGAGCAGCAGAAATTTTGGTTAAATTTACTCGCGGTACAAAACCGAAATTTGAAACAGGAAGTCATAAAGGAAACGAAATTTTAATGGTTATCGGTAACGGAAACGAACAATATCCGTAAATCGTAATTTTAAAAATAAAAAAAATTAGGGCGGGACGATTTCAGAGGGGCGGGCGGGGATGAAAATCTATCAATTAATTTTAATTGGCTTAATCAGTTTTCAACACTTTTTTCGTCCTGCTTGAAGATATTGACTTGATATTTGTAATATAGTTTACACCATGACAAGTTATAGATGAAGTTAGAATTTTATTTCACAAACAATGAATTTTGAACCGTTAGCGTACTATGTATTGCCATGCAATACTCACCTTGCTCACAGAATGCTTGTTAAATTTAATATTTTGTTTGTATAAACCATGAAATTTATAACTTAACAGAGTATAGACTTTATATTAGGGGTTTTATCTGTGTCATCACCAAGGAAAGAAGCTTGAGTAATCACTTGGTTCTGTTAGTCCCTCAGAAAGACCTTAGGTAGAAATATTTTATCAAAGTTGTCTTGGCTTCTGTGGAAAGAGGATGATTTTATATTTATTCTGCAGGTTGATAAAGTCTCACAGAAAATATTTAATTACCTTTTGAAAAATATTTCTTCACAGGATAGTTCTTTGTTTGGTTCTTGAGATTTTAGGGAAAACTTTATTAAAAAACATTTTGCAAACCAGGAAACATATTAGAGGCATGTTTTGGCTTTCCAAATCTTCAGTAATTCAGGAGTTATAAAAAATTTCTTATAGCACTAAAATAAATTGGAAGCATAGAATGAAGCTATTCAAAAATGAAAAAAAAATATTTAGATCTGACAAATTTACTCACAAGTAAATTGTCTTCTGGCTTGATTTGTACACCGCTGTTTTATGAGAAAATCATTTGGTGTGTTCATGACTTGCATTTCCTATTTAGTGTGTGAATTCATTTCAAGCTGGTTCTTTACTGGTGTTAGGATTATAAACATAAAGGGTATTTCTAAATATTTTTATACGACTACAAAATTTAAAAAAAAAAAATGGTCGTATATTGGTATCACGTCATTGTCGTCAACAAATGATTTCCAGATAATAACTTATTTATACTGTGGATTCATTTATTTTCGTGGATATCTAATTTTGTGGTTTTGGTAAAGACTTCATAGAAACAAATAGAAATTTTGTAGTTCGTTGAACTTTTAAATTCGTAGTTCACATGTAACCACGAAATACATGAAAATTGCAATTGGTATCCCACGAATATTAAGGAAGCCACAGTTAAAAAAAATATCAATGAAATTTTAACACAAGGTGTATAACCACTAAAGGAAGGTTGGGATTGATTTTGGGAGTTTTGGTCCCAACAGTTAAGAAATTAGGGGCCAAAAAGGGGCACAAATATGCATTTTTCTTGGTTTTTGCACAATAGCTTAAGTATAAGTGATTAGAAATCTATGAAATTTAAACGCAAGGTTAATGACCACAAAAGGAAGGTTGGGATTGTTTTTGGGAGTTTTAGTCCCAACAGTTTAGGAATTAGGGGACAAAAAGGTAAAAAAAAGACAAAAAATAAAACTTTTTTTGATTTCATCAAAAATTGAATTAATGGGGTTCTTTGATATGCCAAATCTAACTGTGCATGAAGACTAACAAACATCAGATACGTAAATTTCTTTAAAAAAAAAAAAGAAAAAAGAAAATGGCTACCTACCTACCCACTGTCTCAACCTTGGATAGGGTTTGGGCAAACCAAAATATTTTTAATTGTGGCCTTATGTGTCAGAAACCTATTCTGTGTCAACTATTTAATCACAATCCAAATTCAGAGCTGTATCAAGCTTAAATGTTATGTCCATACTTGCCCCGACTGTTCACGGTTCAACACCTCTTGGGTTGTATCAAGCTGCGCCCTGCAGAGCATCTGTTTCTTGCATGTGATGGTACAAATTAAACATTGCTTTTACTTCATACTACATTGTAACCTGTCTTATCTGACACCTGAGTATTCCAACATCCTGCTTTAACCGACATTTATTTCTGGTCCCTCAGTATATCTGATAACACAGGATACACTGTATATCTAAATCTCTGTTTTACATTAACTACAATTATATATTTTCCAGCAGTATCTTTGATGACATATCATTATACCCCCGCTTTAAAAAAGGGGGGGTATACTGTTTTACCTCTGTCTGTCAGTCCGTCCGTCCGTCCATCAGTCCGTCCGTCCGTCAGTCCGTCCGTCAGTCAGTCAGTCCGTCCCATGAAACTTTCGTCACATTTTTCTCAGGAACTACACATCCACCCTTTCTGTTATTTGGTATCAACATTTATATATGTCAGCCACACCGTGTGATGCGTTTTCAGATTCATCACTTGACAACTTCCTGTTTACCGAACACTTGTCTGATTTTACACATGATAGCCAAGTTGAAAATTTTCGTCACATTTTTCTCAGGAACTACAATACAAGGATTTCTGAAATTTGGTTTCAGGATTTATATAAGTCAGCTATACCGTGTGATGCGTTTTCAGATTCATCACTCGACAACTTCCTGTTTACCGAACACTTGTATGATTTTACACATGATAGCCAAGTTGAAAATTTTCGTCACATTTTTCTCAGGAACTACAATACAAGGATTTCTGAAATTTGGTTTCAGGAATTATATAAGTCAGCTATACCGTGTGATGCGTTTTCAGATTCATCACTCGACTACTTCCTGTTTACCGAACACTTGTATGATTTTACACATGATAACCAAGTTAAAAATTTTCGTCACATTTTTCTCAGGAACTACAATACAAGGATTTCTGAAATTTGGTTTCAGGATTTTTATAAGTCAGCTATACCGTGTGATGCGTTTTCAGATTCATCACTCGACAACTTCCTGTTTACCGAACACTTGCATATTTTTACACTATTAATATTATCCACTTGCGGCGGGGGTATCATCAGTGAGCAGTAGCTCGCAGTTTCACTTGTTTGTTTAGCTTGTGGCAATATATTTGAATTTTATGTATTTTTCAGTTGAAAAATTTACGTGATCCCACAGAGTGTGAGTTGTATTGGAAAAACTCTCTGAACCCAGCTATAAATAAAGAAGATTTTGGAAAACCAGAGAAAGATAAACTGAAAAAGCTAGTCGATAAATATGACAATAAGAATTGGGTAGCTATATCTAAGGAGCTTGGGGTAAGTCATTTAAACCAAGAGAAAGAGTTTTGTTTATGTATATTCATAGTCTAATAAAATCTGGAGTACTGTGGATTCATATATTTTCTTAAGTATCAATTTTTATAGATTTACGAAAACATGCATTTTTGTTGATATTTGAAAAAATCATGGTTTTACCATTGTTTGCATACACAGTCAATAGAAAATTTGTATTTCGTTGAACATTTGACTTCATGTTTGACCTTTACCAAAGAAGCCCACAAAAAGTAGTACCCAACGAAAGAAAATGAATCCACAGTGTAAATCGTTAAAATCTTCACCCTAAAGACTTTCAACATAACGTTCAATCAGAAGGTTAAGCAGGTGCACCTCTCTCAGTTTGTACCCTTGTTTCTCAAGAAAAAAACGTTCCTGCTACTTATTATCTAGTTAGACTTATATTGCATATAATACAGTGATGTTTAAGGACTAGAAATTGTAACTTCTTAAATTAAGCCTCTTATACTGGTCTAATAGATTTTGTAAAAAATGCAAGAAATATAGATTCTTCCATTGTGTCAAGTGGGATATGAAATTTATCTATTTGAGACAGTTAAATTTACAAATTTAAAACAAGATGCTCATCGAGCATTTTTAATATTCAAAATTTAACTGTCAAGGGTTGATAAATGTATTGCACAAGATTTGGTGGAATCTGTTCAAAAAGATGTGTTATTTCCATGCGAAGTCATCAAGCATGACATATATAACAATAGGAATTTCAGAGAAAATCAAGAAAATTTGACGTCATTATCTAATTTTGTCCAATAGAGAACTGATATTAAACCTTGATTTAATAAATAAAAATAGTCAACAAGTCAGAAAAAGGATAAATCAAGATTTAGAGAAATAGCTTCTATTTATGGATCGAAGACTGAAATGCTAAATGGATACTGTTACTCTGTAAACCAACTTATTATCATCCATACATTATTTCACTTTTAGCCCTTTTTATCTGACTTCACCAAATTTTTTTCTCACTTTAATTATCTAGATTTACAAACCTTACATATTCACTATGATTTCTATTTGTGTTATTTTTTCTACTCAGGAAAACAAATCATGCACCAAAATTGGTTGGTTATGTTAATTGTATAATTATATTGGTTGGTTATGTTAATTGTATAATTATATTGGTTGGTTATGTTAATTGTATAATTATATTGGTTGGTTATGTTAATTGTATAATTATATTGGTTGGTTATGTTAATTGTATAATTATATTGGTTGGTTATGTTAATTGTATAATTATATTGGTTGGTTATGTTAATTGTATAATTATATTGGTTGGTTATGTTAATTGTATAATTATATTGGTTGGTTATGTTAATTGTATAATTATATTGGTGTTTCCTATTCTTTTTCAGACAAACAGAACACCTTTTCAATGTTTTCAGTATTATCAACAGCATTTGAATGAATTATTTACCAAAAGGTAAGAAGTGAATAATTTTTGATCAAGGGGTAGAGGAGGGGTCACAGTACTCAAGGCTTGTTATATACACATGTAGGAGACACTTCAACATTGCGTCACTTAAGGGAGCTCGCGGGTATAAATCAATTTTTTAAAGCAATATAGGATTTCGCTGTATTTTTTTATAAATGAACTTTATCATATACTTAATAGAAAAATGAAATAAAAAAATGGGGTCACCATTCATTTAAGCTCTAAATCTGCCTCCAAAAGAAGCATACATTTTTGTTAATGTCCTTTTTTTCTGTTGAACTAATTAGAGAAATAGAGGTAATATCGAAATAAAAAAAGAACTAAATTTCAGAAATCGCTCAAATTTTACAAGTATTTGGTTAATGTACAGCTTATTTGGAAACAATAATAAAAGATATAGGTCACCGATGAGTTAAAAAAGATATTTCATTTTAATGGCAAAAAATGACATTTTTCCACCAAAGGGAGATAATTTGGAGCTTTTTCCTGATATAAATATTTTAGAAGTCATCTGGGGTCAAACCGAATCAATTTTTTTGGTTGATTTTTGTACCATATAATAAAGTAATAACTAACAGTGTAATAAATAATATTTGTAATGAAAAACAAATGTTTATTTTTTGGCTGAAATTTTTGTACCCGCGAGCCTGATTTAACCTGAAAAAGAGTTCATGGACTCCTTTTGTTAAAAATGGTATTTGGCTTGATTATGTATGCAAATTTTCCTCAAAAATTCATACTGGGACCAAAATTGCTGTTAAAGTTTATAGTTTAACACAATAAACAAACTTAGCCCATACTCTGACCTATAAGGGTTTACTTAAACAAATTACTTGGATGGAGAGTTGTCTCATTGGCACTAATACCACATCTTCTTATATCAATTTTAAAATTAAATTACCTGACTTGAGATTTATTATATTTTTTAGGGATTGGACAGAGACTGAGGACCAAATTTTAGTAGATGTAGTAGATAGCTGTAGAGTTGGCAAAATTATTTCATGGACCCAAGGTAAGGAATATTCCATTATAAAATCTCATCAGATTTTTTGAACATTAGTTATTGGTCATATATTATAGGATTTAACGCTTATTAAAGCAATTTATCGGTGTATAAATTGACCAATTCACTCACAAACAAATAAAAGTCTGAAGGACGTTACATTTATGATATGTTTGTGAGTGACTTGTTCCAGTTTATACACCAATGATTTCCTTTAAAAAGGCGTTTAATCCTTATAATTCTTCAAAAATGGAGATAGGGAAAAACATATTTTTCCACACTCATTACTTCTATCACACGTAAATTGTATATTTATGTCATTGAATAGGCCTGGCACATGGATATATTTGTTGGTTAACGCAAAAATATGTACTCAATGAAATTTGCTATCTGATAAAAAGTAAACTGCAAAAACTCTTATTATCATTCAAACGAATGTCTCTGTGTATTATATTTTTTAACGATTAAAGTGCAGTGAAAATAAATTTGATTACGTCAGTGTTATTATCGCTGTCATCTTGTTTAAATTGATTATGAAAAGAAGTTTGGTCAACGTCGTCTATCAAAAAATAACCAACGTCAAGATCAACTACTGGAAGTTCTCTTGACCAATCATATCAACGTATTCCCTAATAATGCAAATCATATAAACGTATTCCCTAATGTGCAATTCAAATGAGAATTATGATTGCATGTTCATTTGATATGTTCAATAATACTCAAAGAAATATGTTTGATTTTTAAGGAAACTGTGTAAGTCATTGCCTACTCTGAAAATTTTTACCAAAATCTGTGACAAAGCCTATTTTCTGTTACTTGACCTTTAAATTGGTTTGTTACTGCTTTTCAAATACACAGCATTAAAGAGTAAGAGCAAAGACTGGTCAGCTCAATGCCAGGACAATGTATCTGGGAAGGGTAATATGTCTTCCTGCTGATTGTTACCTTGTGAACTAGGACGTTAAAATTCAGCTCAATGGATAGGTGTATAACAAAGCAGGATTAATTTTAATATAACATTAACATGTTCTCATCCATAAATATGCATGTACTTCACCGCTGGACATTAAACAGCCGTTCATCATAATTTTCAACTGAATAGAAGACTTTAGTTATAGATGACTGTATCCTGTGGGATGAAAGATACTTTTCTGAAATAGATAGCAGTAGATCCTGTTTATGTCTAGTCCACGTTAATGATTGATAAAAGGAAACCTAAAATAGACTGAAAACATTCCATTTAGATTGGTATCAGATAATTGATCTAAATACTGTATAGTAGAAAAGAAATACTTTTTTATGGTTTATTTATACTAAATTTCTCATATGTTGATTTCCCAGTCTGGTCCACAACAATCATAACACAAGATGAGCACATTTGAATTTACATTATACAAATTTTATCCAAAAGCATACAATTATAATATATTTACATTTTTTATGTAGTATTTAACAAACACAACTTGATCAAAATACACAAATGTTTTAAAAACACATGACAAAAGCAAAAAACACTAAATGCACTACCTGTACAGCATTGTTGAAATATTAATGAATAATTTGAAATTTGTCAACATACCACAAGCTTAATTAAGGGAAAACATGATCATTGATGGAGAGATGGATTTAACTTTAATATGACTCTTAATTTTCATTTTAGTGTCATATTTTATCGAAGGCAGGAGTTCAAATCAGTGTGCATTGCGTTGGGCTCAGATAAACCCTGAAATCAAACGAGGGAAGTGGTCTGATGAAGAAGATACGGTTTGTATCAAAAATTTAGAAATCAATAACCTGAGATCAGGCAAAGATTATACTGTAAATTACGAAATTGTTTGATGTATATATTTTTCAAAACTGTTAATTTTAAATTTTGCTAGCATTATTTGTGTGCAACATTTCCAAAAATTGCAATAATTAATCTCACATTTGTGAGACATTAGCAAAAATAAATGCTCTAAAAATTTTCTAACTGTACAGTATTTGATCCAAGGATTTTTGAAGAAATCAAGATTGTTAAATTTTCTTTTTTTTTTATAAAGATCTATACACAATTATTTTTATATTTTTTTTAAGGATTGTCACATTTATTAGACTCTTAGAGTAAATTAACTCTGACAAAGTCTAATGGGGAAACCCGTTAAAATTGATATATGGTTTTATGGTAAAATTTGGGATTTTTTTTTCACAGAAATTGTTATGTGCAGTATACCTCTATGGAGAGAAAGAATGGGAGAAGGTAGCTGAATATGTACCTGGCCGAACTATCCCACAGTGCAGAGAGAGGTACAAGTCATCATTAGATCCTAAGTTACGACCTCCAGACTTTTGGACATATGAGGAAGATAAACAGTTGTTGAATATAGGAGAACAACTTAGAAAACCAGGTATTCTTATTTTTATTATAAATGTATATTGCCATAAAAATAAGAAGAGGTGCATTCATATAGGTGGGTGGTGCCTTTGTTGAAGAATGGTGTAAGTGGTTCATTCACAGGGATCACTAACCTCTGAGTTACCTCTCAACTCTAAACTTGTGTGCTTGAAACCTTGCTTGTAACTCGTATATGTGTTTTGTAGATGAATAAATAAACAGGTCATATGATTCACTTGAAAATGTTGTTTGGACAAATTGCCTTGTTTGAAGGTTTCAGAGGTTGGCGGGTATGCTTTTAATAGAAATTTGACTTATTAAAAGTGACCTCACACAAACATGAGTAAATAAAAGAGGAAGCGTTAGTATCCATCCTATTTAATACTTAATTTTATTTTAGATGGAAAAATACCATGGTCAAAATTAGCAGAAAGGTTGCCAGGTCGCACTGATAATATGGTTCTCTCTCGCTATAAGAAACTACAAGAATGGAAGGAGAAATGTGGATGGTTAGAAACACAAGATGTAAGCTGAATGATGATTGTTTTAATTTGAATCTGTGTCAAAGGTTTACATCAGCAATATCTTAGACATGTACTGTAAATCTGACAGGGCCACATAATTATATGGAGGGAAGGAGGGCAGGCTGGTCATGACTCTTCGAATTGTAAATAATACTGTGGATTCATTTATTATCGTGGGTATCAATTTTCGTGGATTATGGAAATGCAAAGAATTATATAAAAATTAAAAACCAATTGTTCAGAGAACAATTGAAAGTCTTTCCACACCAAAGAAGATAGTTTCTTCATACTGATGAGATAAATAATGGTTTAATTATATTTTTGAGTGATAAAAGGGAGATAATATGCTACTTCCAGTGAAATGAATATCACTTCCGGTCTCATATGATAGCTTATTTCACACTGATTACAAAAGTATATAGTTTCTATATACTATTGTATGTAGAAGGGGAAACAATTGGCCACTTCTGGTTTGTTGGAAGTCATGTTTCGTCTCCAGTAATCAGTGTACGTATCTATATGACAAAATATATTGATTCTGGGTACTTTGAGATGAAAAAATTGCAAAAAAAGGCTACTTCCCTTTTTCTCAAGGTCACTTCCGGTAGTCATTTTTCAAGGTCATTTGTCACCTAATCTTTTGTACAAGGTCAAATGCCTTTATAATGAACTTAGTTGAAGTCATAATCAAATAACTTCATATCAAGACATTTGAGGGGCAACAACTCCTATAAGATGCCATTAAATTGTATAACACTAAATGTAGCATATCTTCATTACAATAAAGCTGACATTTTGCACTTGTTCTTTAGTATGTATCTTTCAAAGTGTCGGAGAAAATGCAAAAACAAGCAAAAGTCACAATTGAGAACTTTACCTTGACCTTTGACCTTGACCTCATTTTCTAAGTTAGGACCTAGGGCCTCAAATAAAAACATTCCAGGGTTATTCGGTTAACTGTTTGTGAGTTAAATGAACATACCGACAAATTTATTTTCTAAAGGTAGATAACTCCTATAAAATTTCATCGAATCGTTCGATCCAAATTAGCCAAAAATTCCTGAGGATGTAAGGAACAATTTGTAAAAAGAATTTTGTCGCTATCTTTTTTTAAAGCAATTGCTTTTATGCCGTCGCGTATGGCCATCTTTGTGACCCAGATCAGAGACTCCGCCCAGATCAAGCCATAGTATTTTGTTAAACAGGCTCCTGGTCAGTCATTCTTTAACACCTATGTATGTTTTCTAATGCAATACATAGCTTGAAACTTTAAAAAAAAGTTAGTGGATTTAAGAAGTTTCAGAATATGTTCTTGTAGATGTATTTTTGTATTTAAAGGGTCAACCGTTTGACTATCAAATAACATAGAAGTCCGAGTGAAAAAAAGTACATTTTTATAAATGCGATTCCGTTTTCCGCCGTTCGTACGAAGTTTCAACAAAATATGGATTCATTTCAGTTGTTGATTTAGTATTGAAAATTTAACAGAATTATCTCCTAATAAATACGGTTTTTTATGTTTAATTTGTGTTTCTTTAAGAGGTCAGGTGCTCTTGTTCATTCATAAAATTATCGTTCATTCATACATTTATCGTAAAATCAAAATCACTACACAGGTTAATGCGTAGTGTCAAATTATTACCTGTAATCTAAAAATAGACAAACTTTATTTGCGCAAATAATTTAGCGGAACGAAACCCTTGTTGAAAACACATAACAATAAGTTCGTTTTCCTTTTCTGTCAAAACTCCGTAATATTTATCGATCACCTTACTAATGAAATGGACCCGTCCAAACGTAGTAGATGCCAAGTCGGTCCAGATGAAGAGATATTTACAATTTGGAATTTTCTAGTTTATTAATACATAGATTGAAAAAAAGTACGTCTTTTTAAATATCATGATCAAAACTGGGTTTGCATAACAAATGTCAGATGAAACCATTATCCTCGTCTTTTCAGTGAACAAGTCTACTACGTTTGTTGACACTCGACGGTCCACCGTGTTAGCAATTTTATTTCACATGTTTTCGAAATATTGAAGATCATTTTTCGCAATGTTTCATAAAAATTGATAAATATCAAAGCAACGTAGAGCTGTTTGTTCTTGTTCATATAATAAAATTGAGAATGGAAATGGGGAATTTGTCAAAGAGACAACAACCCGACCATAGAAAAACATACAACAGCAGAATTAAGGTCACCAACAGGTCTTCAATGCAGCGAAAATTCCCGCACCCGGAGGCGTCCTTCAGCTGGCCCCTATACAATATATATACTAGTTCAGTGATAACGATTTAATGTCATGTTTGTCTGTGATGACCCCCCCTTTTCGGGATTGCATGAGAATTGTAGTTATCTCGTACCCACATGCACTTGTTTCTATCCATAGGAAGGTCGACTATCCATATAAAACTATTTATATGGATAATCGACCTTCCTATGGATAGAAACAAGTGCATGTGCTCGTACCGCATCAGAAGGACACATATCAACTGAGCAATAATGTTTGGAACTTAGTTTTAAAAATGATGACAAAGTAACATTATGAAAATATTTTTATTAAGCTGAAATATACATTTATTCTTTACATGTTTATGTCTAAGACTATTATACTAATATCAATATATTATGGCCCAGCTTAATAACTTTTATATTTTTTTTATGAGAAACACTGAATTTCATACACAAGATAATTTGTAATTAAATTGTAATTGATATAATTTCTTTACATTTTTTAAAATAAATTTTTTTTTTTTAGTGCTAGATATTTAGTTAGTAGTTTCTCACAAGAACCTTAGTAAAACTTAAACAACTTTTAATTTCAAATGTTACTTTAATTGTAATTTTTTACTCATATGAATTGAACAACATAAAAAGAACATTATTTACATATGGCCCTTTATACTATTGTAAAATCCAAACATTGTAGCGCACCCGCGCGAATGAGCACTTCTCTTTCAAATCTCACCACTTCTCCCTATCAGTTTCAAAAAGAGAAGTCACTTCTCCCTATAATTCTGAAGTAGTGTGAGCCCTGTGTCTTGTAAGATATTTTATTTCTTTCCCGTTTTTTAACATTTGCGTCTGGAAAGTTGAAATGTTTTAACTTAATCATTTGTGTTGATGGTTAAATATAAATTAATAATGAAAATTGTTAAAATTAAATCAATAAAGGAAATTATTGCCCAGTTACAAACACTACCAGGGGATAATCCATGATGATTTCTTTTTGAGTTATATGTTTCAGCACATGTATATTTGACCCCAACTTTAGCCTGGTAAATGTGCTGTCTCCTTGTGAAATATAAAACATATTAAAAATGACTTTCTGCTAAAGTCTTTTATTTATATAAAGTTAAAACCTTCTTACTTTTAACTAGACAACACTCATGTCAGGTTTAATTCTTGTATATATGTGGATGAAAAATAAAAGTCCCCAAACATTAACATGGCAGCAATTGCTTTTACAGCCTTTAAGGCTTTGATTGTTACGAAGGAGATGCACACAGAGGGTAACCAGTGAAAAGGGAGATAACTCTTACATAGAAAATGGATCGGCTTAGCAGGGTGAAATTTAAAAGCGCATAAACTATACGATACCATATGAGA
The DNA here is from genome assembly GCF_965363235.1 of Mytilus galloprovincialis. Lineage (NCBI taxonomy): Eukaryota > Metazoa > Mollusca > Bivalvia > Mytilida > Mytilidae > Mytilus > Mytilus galloprovincialis. The sequence continues at coordinate 3,043,797 of NC_134839.1, read as the reverse complement.
AATATCTAAGCGACATATTGCGAAACAAACATTTATCGCAAGAACAAAATTTGGCGGAAAAAAAAAAATAATAATTAAAAACTAATTGTTCAGAGAACAATTGAAAGTCTTTCCACATCAAAGAAATTTTGATAAGATAGTTTTGTCATACTGATGCGATAAATAATGGTTTACTTATACTTTTGAGTGAAATAAGGGAGATAATGTGCTACATCCGGTGAAATGAATGTCACTTCCTGTCTCATATGATAGCTTTTTTGACACTGATTCCAAAAATATATACTTTTGTATATAGAAAGAGAGACAACTGGCCACTTCCGGTTTGTTGGAAATCATTTTTAGTCATCAGTAATCATTTTATGTATCTATATGACAAAATATATGGATTCTGAGTACTTTTATATGAAAAAATTGCAAAAGAGGCTACTTCCGGTTTTCTCAAGGTCACTTCCGGTAGTCATTTTTCAAGGTCATTAGTCACCCTACCTTTTGTAAAAGGTCAAATGCCTTTATAATGAACTTAGTCTAAGTTATAATCAAATAACCTCATATCAAGACATTTCAGGGGCACCAACTCCTATAAGATGCCATTAAATTGTATCAGACTAAACGTAGCATATCTTTATTACAATAAAGCAGACATTTTGCACTTGTTCTTATATATGTATCTTTCAAAGTGTCAAAGAAAATGCGAAAACAGGCAAAAGTCACAATTGAGAACTTGACCTTGACCTTTGACCTTGACCTCATTTTCTAAGTTAGGACCTAGGGGCCTCAAATAAAAACATTCCAGTGTTATACGGTTAACTGTTTATGAGTTAAAAAAACATATCGACAAATTTATTTTGTAAAGGTAGATAACTCCTATAAAATTTTATCGAATCGCTTCAATACAAATTAGCCAAAAATTCCTGAGGATGTAACAAACAATTTGTAAAAGGAATTTTGTCGCTATCTTTTTTTGTTACGAAGGAGATGCACACAGATGATAAACAGTGAATAGGGAGATAACTCTTACAAAGAAAATGGTTCGCCTCAGCAGGGTGAAATTTAAAAGCGCATAAACTATACGATACAATATGAGAAATAACTAAGCGACATATTGCGAAACAAACATTTATCGCAAGAACAAAATTTGGCGGAAAAAAAAAAAAATAATAATAATAATAATCAGAAGAAAAACAATAAGTCTTTCCACAGAAAATTGGAAAGACTTAATAAATGAATATCTTCATACTGTCAGATTATTTAAGTGTTACAATACTTGAAAACTGCTTATTTACAACTGCTGCTTTACCTTTAGAAATGAGATTCTTTCCGTATAATATCATTCATGAAAGTACAAATGTAGCCCTATCTTTTGCAACAACAAAAACATAGGGTCATGCAGCATTTTTTGGCATTCACAAGGCCTTGTTTACAAACACTGTAGATTCACACTTAATTCGTTTACTTACCCCCATTACTTTAAAACTCTGTAGTAAAAAAAGTGAGTACATTCAGCATTCATTTTTAAACCCTTGTTTTGATCCATCTATCAAAAAATATTTATTACACACATTTTCTACCAATCAGAAGAGCACATGACTTCAGTTTTATACAGAAAGCTCTCCCCAAAACTCCCAAATGGGCAGTCCCTGATGAAGTATATTTATTTACTGAATTTACCTCTTCATCACAACAAACCATGCGTAGATATCATCAGGTTCCGAAACAGAAATCAGGGTTTTAACTTTTAAGGATGCGCACACACTAGGACAGCTATCCAGTCACATTTTTGGTGCACTGGTTAACAAATTTTTTATTGCAGTAATAGGAACCAGAATAGGAAACGTGAATCAAAAATACCGTTTAATATTTTCTTAGTTAACTGGTAAATATGAGGTCTGCTGAAATAATTTTTAAAGACAAATTTGTGTATTTTTTTATTTGAATTAGCTAAAAAACCAACTTTTAAATGAAAACATGAGCATATGGGCAGTTCAATTATATTTGGAAGAGAACACTGATAATAAAGGAAACAGTGATAATCTCTTCCCATTAGAGTAGTGTAGACCTATCAAGCTCTTTGATTTTGCATCTTATATCATTTTCAGGAAAAGACGAAAACGGATCTTGGTTACATAGACTTGGAAGCATTGTCAAAGGGAAAAGGAGAGAGATTTGGGAAAAAATATCGTACCAAGTCTAATGATAAAGTAAGGTTATAAGTACCCTTCAGTATTATCTTTTATACAGCAAATTTAGGGAAAACATCTATTGTCTACATTTTTGTTTCTGTTGACAATCCTAAAATAATGTCATCTAAAATAAGTTCCAATATTTTTAAAAAGGTTGAAATTGTGTTAAGCTGATACATAAATCTGATAGGAAGGGAATTGAAAAATATTTTTGTCAAGCCTTTCTTGAAAATCTTACCTTTACATTTGAATATGTAACAAATATATTCATAATTTTGTTAATCTTCTGTATTTATGCATATAGGAAATATAAATCTTGAAGTTGGCAGATTAAACCTAGGAAATATAGATCTTGAAATAAGGCAAATTAAATAATCAAGTCAGATAGTTCATTTGTTGTATAAACAAATGTTGGCAAACAATCTTCTTGTTGACACATGAGCTTCAAATTTTAGGTAGTTATCCCGCTGAATTTATATCAAAAATAAATTACAACTAAATACTATGTCATAAAAGGATTTTTTTTATGTAGATCTATGTTCAAACATAGTACCCTTTTTCCTATCTAGTCAATGTCCTAAATATGACTCATTGTTATAATAGCCATCAAATCCTTATTTTATATTCTAGTTATAGCCATTCAATTATAATATGATATTTTAGCTAAAAATAGGAGCCATATTAGACCTTAATCTTAACTACTACTTTGTGAAATTATTATTAATTCTAATATGACGTGCTTCTTTCGCTTTGTAAACAACACTGTGATAAAATTCTCGATATATCTATACTTATTGACACTCGGAGATACACATAAAAATTTCATTAAGGGATGAAAATAAGTTTGATATTTATGTTACGATTTAAAAGCTATCAATATACTTATTTAAGTTGCAGTATAAACAAAATATAAGGTTAATGTCACAAAAATATAAACTTTTTTGTAACCATCTTAATTTGTATATTATTGTATTAAAATGGATTTCTGAGGTAGCTTTTGTTTTATATACTGATTTCAGCAAGTCAATATGGCAGCACTTTAGTTACGAAATGTTAATTTTGGATTTGACAGTAGCTTACGAGAAAAATATGTAAATTAAAAATGGCAAATATTGGGTTTAAGAATTAAACATATTTTTTTCTAGCGGTTATTCACAAAATAATCAATGCAAGCTAAAGATTTATTAGAATTTTGTTTGAGATTTATCGAACAGGGATTAAAACAGCAACACACGGCATATCCACCCTTGCTTCAGTTTTTATACGCCCATCGTCTTTTAGACGGGACGTATTATGGTATACCGTTGTCCGTCCGTCGTCCACACTTCGGACAATAACTCAAAAACACTTTCACCAATTTCCATGAAACTTAAGTGAATTGTTTATATCTATTGACGTAAGCTCCCTTTCGTTTTTGTCGAGCCTGCAACTTTTGTTGCAGAAAGCTCGACATAGGGATAGTGATCCGGCGGCGGCGGCTACGGCGGCGGCGGCGGCGGCGGCGGTGTTAGCTCACTTCTTAAAAGCTTTATATTTTAGAAGGTGGAAGACCTGGATGCTTCATACTTTGTATATAGATGCTTCATGTTACGAAGTTTCCGTCAGTCACATGTCCAATAACCTTGACCTCATTTTCATGGTTCAGTGACTACTTGAAAAAAAAGTTCAAATTTTTTGTAATGTTGAATTCTCTCTTATTATAAGTAATAGGATAACTATATTTGATATGTGCGTACCTTGCAAGGTCCTCATGTCTGTCAGACAGTTTTCACTTGACCTCGACCTCATTTCATGGATCAGTGAACAAGGTTAAGTTTTGGTGGTCAAGTCCATATCTCAGATACTATAAGCAATAGGGCTAGCATATTCAGTCTATGGAAGGACTGTAATTTGTACATGTCCAACTGGCAGATGTCATCTGACCTTAACCTCATTTTCATGGTTCAGTGGTTATAGTTAAATTTTTGTGTTTTGGTCTGTTTTTCTCATATTATATGCAATAGGTCTACTATATTTGTTGTATGGAATGATTGTAAGCTATACATGTCTAGCGGGCAGATGTCATGTGACCTTGACCTCATTTTCATGGTTCAGTGGTCAAAGTTAAGTTTTTGAGTTTTGGTCTTTTTATCTAATACTATATGCCATAGGTCAACTATATTTGGTGTATGGAAATATTTTATGATCTTTATGTCAGTCGCGCAGGTTTTGTTTGACCGTGACCTCATTTTCACGGTTCATTGCACAGTGTTAAGTTTTTGTGTTTTGGTCTATTTTTCTTAAACTATCAGTAATCCTAATGGGTCAACTATATATGTTGAATAGAAGCATTGTTAGCTGTAGTTGTCTGCCTGGCATGGTTCATCTGACCTTGACCTCATTTTCAAGGTTCATTGGTCTTTGTTTAATTATCTTGGTTAATGTTAAGTTTATGTGACAGTTGTAATAAAGCTTAGCTTTATGCTTAGGACTATCAACATAATATCAATGATTAGTATAGAAGGCGAGACATTTCAGCGTGTGCACTCTTGTTTTTTAATTTCAGATTTTAAGTTTTGGATTTATGGGGCTTTATTCATAAAAAAGGGGGGGATTTTCAACACTTCGGACAATAACTCAAAAAGGCTTTCACCAATGTCCATGAAACTTTGGTGAATTGTTTATATCTATTGATGTAAGCTCCCTTTTAATTTTTATAAATTTCAGATTTTAAGTTTTGGATTTATGGGGCTTTATTCATAAAAAAAAGGGGGATTTTCAACACTTCGGACAATAACTCAAAAAGGCTTTCACCAATGTCCATGAAACTTTGGTGAATTGTATACCGGTATATCTATTGATGTAAGCTCCCTTTCAATTTTTATAAATTTCAGATTTTAAGTTTTGGATTTATGGGCCTTTATTCATAAAAAAAAGGGGGATTTTCAACACTTCGGACAATAACTCAAAAAGGCTTTCACCAATGTCCATGAAACTTTGGTGACTTGTTTATATCTATTGATGTAAGCTCCCTTTCAATTTTTATAAATTTCAGATTTTACATTTCCGTGTTATGAATTTTTATGCTTAAAAAAGGGGGGATTTTCCAATTTTGGGACAATAACTAACACTTTCACAAAATTTTATGCAACTCTGATAAATTGTTTATATCTATTGACATAAGCTCCCTTTCCATTTTTATAAATTTTAGATTTTACGTTTTCTTAAGTAATGAATTTTTATACTTAAAAAAGGGGGATTTTATGAAACTTTGGTGAATATATTAATGTAACATCCCTTTTGATTTGTATATATGTTCCAGACCGTATGAGTATTTGGACCGTACGCGTACGGTCTGGACCGTATGCGTACTTTTTCAAAATACTCATACGGTCGGACTAATATTAAGAAGTTGGTCACGTTTACTATATACAAATGCATATAACAGATCAACATAACTTAACTCTCAAATCAATATAAAAAAGCTCAATTGTAATGGAAATAAAAACTTTACATTTTAACTATTTAAAATTTTAAATCTGTTAATCTCTTGTATTTATCATGTCGACCAGTACATTGATTGAATTATGATCACTGTAATTGAAGATATTGGAAGTAAACATAATGTGGGAGGACAATTGTTTTGAAATAGCAACTTTACAAAAAAATGAAATGCGAAGACCGGAACATGCATGAACTTCAAACATGTAAATGTAAAAACATACCGTTACTTGTGGTAGCAAGTGTTACATTGGGCGAGAGTACCAAATTAGGATTCAGATTTACAGTTAAACAAATATTTAATTTCAATTGTTCGTTTGTTCATTTTCTACATTTAGTTGTAATAATAACAATTTGTAAAACTACAAAAAAAGATTGTGAGAAATGTTTGTTTAGATTTAACCCACACGATCCAATAACATGTATGGTCAGCTCGTACTGGACCATACGCGTATACTCATACGGTCCGACCGTACGCGTATGGTCGGACCGTACGAGTATACGTATACGGTCCAGACCGTACGCGTACGGTCCAAATACTCATATGGTCTGGAACATATATATTTCTAGTTGATCATATACATTCATTTAAAGCATAAAAGACAAGTTAAAAGAGCAACGGGCGTATCATGCGCTAAAGCGCAGCCCTTTATTTAATGCTTCCATGAATTATTTCTTAAATGACTCATGAGTACATGTACTTTTATTTACAGTCAGTGCTGGGTATATCAAAACAAAATCAAGAGGACTACAGAAGATTATCTAAGGCACTATCTAAGTTACCTGTGGTGGAATATAGATATGATTATATAAAGCAACTAAAGGATACAAGAGAAGGTAGGTCCATTCATCTCATAGGTTAATGATAAGAGAGAAGGAAGGTTCATTCATCTCATAGATTAAGGATAAGAGAGAAGGTAGGACCATTGATCTCATAGGTTAAGGATAAGAGAGAAGGTAGGACCATTCATCTCATAGGTAAATGATAAGAGAAGGCAAGTCCATTCATCTCATAGGTAAATGATAAGAGAGAAGGTAGGTCCATTCATCCCATAGGTAAATGATAAGAGAGAAGGTAGGTCCATTCATCTCATAGGTAAATGATAAGAGAGAAGGTAGGTCCATTCATCTCATAGGTAAATGATAAGAGAGAAGGTAGGTCCATTCATCTCATAGGTAAATGATAAGAGAGAAGGTAGGTCCATTCATCTCATAGGTATATGATTAGACAAAAGATAGGTCCAGTCAAACTCATGGGTAAATATTTTTATAGAGAAGATTGGTCCCTTTATTTCACAGGTTAAGGATTTACCGTTCAACAAACAGCTTAATTTCATCTTCAAAATAGACACATTGTCTGCCGATTTTATACAAATTTTAGTAGATCTAATATCAGCTCCAAATTCTTAGATACCAAATACGATGTGAAACAGTTTTCTGACTTAACTGTAAAACAAGAAAGCTAAAACATTTTGGTGTCATGTAGAGATTTGTTTCATTGGCAATCATAGCACATCTTCTTTTTGATATTTAAAACTTGTAGCTGAATTGCTTCATCTGTTAGCAAATTACTTTCATATTATTAGCTTTAACGTAAGTGAGATTTACAAAACAAGAAAATTTTTTTAACAACCTATTTTTCTAGGTAATTTGGTTGTACCAAGACCACCACTGATGTATCGTTACACAAGAAGATTGACCAAAAATATATGGACTCGTAAAAAACACATGAAGAATTTAGTGGAGAAACATCTTTCAAGTATAAATGTTACCAAACCAGAGGATAGAGTATTATTACCAGAAAAAACTGCCCAAGAATTCAAACCATTCACATCACTGGTAAGTGTTTATAATGATTAAAAAAAAAGGTACTGTATACTGTTTGTCTGGAAAGAAGATTTTTTATGAGAATTTCTTAAAAATTTACGGAATGACTAATATTTTATCTGTCTATGAAGATATAACATTAAATATGGTGCACACTGCAGGTTATTTTAAAGTGTGCACCACATTTTTTATTGTCGAGCCTGCAACTTTTGTTGCAGAAAGCTCGACATAGGGATAGTGATCCGGCGGCGGCGGCGGTGTTAGCTAACTTCTTAAAAGCTTTATATTTTAGAAGGTGGAAGACCTGGATGCTTGATACTTTGTATATAGATGCCTCATGTTACGAAGTTTCTGTCAGTCACATGTCCAATGTCCTTGACCTCATTTTCATGGTTCAGTGACCACTTGAAAAAAAAGTTCAAATTTTTTGTAATGTTGAATTCTCTCTTATTATAAGTAATAGGATAACTATATTTCATATGTGCGTACCTTGCAAGGTCCTAATGTCTGTCAGACAGTTTTCACTTGACCTCGACCTCATTTCATGGATCAGTGAACAAGGTTAAGTTTTGGTGGTCAAGTCCATATCTCAGATACTATAAGCAATAGGGCTAGCATATTCGGTGTATGGAAGGACTGTAAGGTGTACATGTCCAACTGGCAGGTGTCATCTGACCTTGACCTCATTTTCATGGTTCAGTGGTTATAGTTAAATTTTTGTGTTTTGGTCTGTTTTTCTCATATTATATGCAATAGGTCTACTATATTTGTTGTATGGAATGATTGTAAGGTGTACATGTCTAGCGGGCAGATGTCATGTGACCTTGACCTCATTTTCATGATTCAGTGGTCAATGTTAAGTTTTTGAGTTTTGGTCTTTTTATCTAATACTATATGCTATAGGTCAACTATATTTGGTGTATGGAAATATTTTATGATCTTTATGTCAGTCGCGCAGGTTTTATTTGACCGTGACCTCATTTTCACGGTTCATTGCACTGTGTTAAGTTTTTGTGTTTTGGTCTATTTTTCTTAAACTATAAGTAATAGGTCAACTATATATGTTGTATAGAAGCATTGTTAGCTGTACATGTCTGCCTGGCATGGTTCATCTGACCTTGACCTCATTTTCAAGGTTCATTGGTTTTTGTTTAGTTATCTTGGTTAATGTTAAGTTTATGTGACAGTTGTTATAAAGCTTAACTTTATACTTAGGACTATCAACATAATATCAATGATTAGTATAGAAGGCGAGACATTTCAGCGTGTGCACTCTTGTGTTATTTTGAATGGACAGAAAAAATATTACAGTCATTTCTTATAATTTAATACACCTTATCGCTAATCCCGGCTGACCCGGCCGCTTGAACTTTTTATGCATACAACAATCACTTTTCCATTGTGGCGTCAGATATTTTGTTTTGTGACGTCAAAAATGTACGGGAACCTGTGTGATATCCAGTAATGGTGGACAAATAGCGATAAGGTGTATTCTAAATATTATGTCTATGAGCTAATAAACACAAGGTCAGCCAATCAGAAGAAGCGTTACATCCTAAATTAAATTATTATATTATAACATAGCTTTTGAGTACACATCCTTGTAAAAAATGAATTAATTGTAATGTATGTCAGCTAATTGTCAAAATCATATTTAGCAGGGTTTTCCCCATGGTCTATTTTCTTAGCAACCTCTTTTGCCAAAAAAATATATATTTTCGCTATTTCATATTTTTTTCGCCAACTAACATAAATATATTTTTCTTACAATTTTCCTTGCTAACAAAAAAGATCTGTTTGCCCCATTGCTGTCAATGATAACTCTTCAAACTTTTTATTTTAATCTACATTGTAATAAATAATCACTAAACATGTACTTTTCAAAAGATACTACAAAATTGTAATAGTGATCATGACATCATAATCTTTACACGAGATTCATCATCAATAATTTTATCAGATATATATTTTCCCGTCTAGATGGAGGAAAAAGACAGACATTTTTCTTACAATTTGATAAATTTCTTCGAGCAACAGTTTTCTTTTCTTAACTATAGTAAAAAAAAAATGTTGCTTGAAACAAGTGCGTCACCAAAATGTTTGTTAAGTACTGGTACACACTTCAAATCAGTTATTTATATCAAAGTTATAGGGGAAAATTTTAAACGTCTGAGATTTTTCTTGAATTTGAACAGTTTTTGTCATAACAACAGTTTTTGTCGAGCCTGCAACTTTTGTTGCAGAAAGCTCGACATAGGGATAGTGATCCGGCGGCGGCGGCGTTAGCTAACTTCTTAAAAGCTTTATATTTTAGAAGGTGGATAACCTGGATGCTTGATACTTTGTATATAGATGCCTCATGTTACGAAGTTTCCGTCAGTCACATGTCCAATGTCCTTGACCTCATTTTCATGGTTCAGTGACCACTTGAAAAAAAAGTTCACATTTTTTGTAATGATGAATTCTCTCTTATTATAAGTAATAGGATAACTATATTTGATATGTGCATACCTTGCAAGGTTCTTATGTCTGTCAGACAGTTTTCACTTGACCTCGACCTCATTTCATGGATCAGTGAACAAGGTTAAGTTTTGGTGGTCAAGTCCATATCTTAGATACTATAAGCAATAGGGCTAGTATATTCAGTGTATGGAAGGACTTTAAGGTGTACATGTCCAACTGGCAGGTGTCATCTGACCTTGACCTCATTTTCATGGTTCAGTGGTTATAGTTAAATTTTTGTGTCTTGGTCTGTTTTTCTCATACTATATGCAATAGGTCTACTATATTTGTTGTATGGAATAATTGTAAGGTGTACCTGTCTAGCGGGCAGATGTCATGTGACCATGACCTCATTTTCATGGTTAAGTGGTCAAAGTTAAGTTTTTGAGATTTGGTCTTATCTAATACTACATGCCATAGGTCATCTATATTTGGTGTATGGAAATATTTTATGATCTTTATGTCAGTCACACAGGTTTTATTTGGCCGTGACCTCATTTTCACGGTTCATTGCACAGTGTTAAGTTTTTGTTGAGCCTGCAACTTTTGTTGCAGAAAGCTCGACATAGGGATAGTGATCCGGCGGCGGCTACGGCGCCGGTGTTAGCTCACTTCTTAAAAGCTTTATATTTTAAAGGTGGAAGACCTGGATGCTTCATACTTTGTATATAGATGCTTCATGTTACGAAGTTTCCGTCAGTCACATGTCCAATGTCCTTGACCTCATTTTCATGGTTCAGTGACCACTTGAAAAAAAAGTTCAATTTTTTTGTAATGTTGAATTCTCTCTTATTATAAGTAATAGGATAACTATATTTGATATGTGCGTACCTTGCAAGGTCCTCGTGTCTGTCAGACAGTTTTCACTTGACCTCGACCTCATTTCATGGATCAGTGAACAAGGTTAAGTTTTGGTGGTCAAGTCCATATCTCAGATACTATAAGCAATAGGGCTAGTATATTTGGTGTATGGAAGGACTGTAAGGTGTACATGTCCAACTGGCAGGTGTCATCTGACCTTGACCTCATTTTCATGGTTCAGTGGTTATAGTTAAATTTTTGTGTTTTGGTCTGTTTTTCTCATACCATATGCAATAGGTCTACTATATTTGTTGTATGGAGTGATTGTTAAGTGTACATGTCTAGCGGGCAGATGTCATGTGACCTTGACCTCATTTTCATGGTTCAGTGGTCAAACTTAAGTTTTTGAGTTTTGGTCTTTTTATCTAATGCTATATGCCATAGGTCAACTATATTTGGTGTATGGAAATATTTTATGATCTTTATGTCAGTCGAGCAGGTTTTATTTAACCGTGACCTCATTTTCACGGTTCATTGTACAGTGTTAAGTTTTTGTGTTTTGGTCTATTTTTCTTAAACTATAAGTAATGTGTCAACTATATATGTTGTATAGAAGCATTGTTAGCTGTACCTGTCTGCCTGGCATGGTTCATCTGACCTGGACCTCTTTTTCAAGGTTCATTGGTCTTTGTTTAGTTATCTTGGTTAATGTTAAGTTTATGTGACAGTTGTAATAAAGCTTAGCTTTATACTTAGGACTATCAACATAATATCAATGATTAGTATAGAAGGCGAGACATTTCAGCATGTGCACTCTTGTTGTGTTTTGGTCTATTTTTCTTAAACTATAAGTAATAGGTCAACTATATATGTTGTATTGAAGCATTGTTAGCTGTACATGTCTGCCTGGCATGGTTCATCTGACCTTGACCTCATTTTCAAGGTTCATTGGTCTTTGTTTAGTTATCTTGGTTAATGTTAAGTTTATGTGACAGTTGTATTAAAGCTAAGCTTTATACTTTGGACTATCAACATAATATCAATGATTAGTATAGAAGGCGAGACATTTCAGCGTGTGCACTCTTGTATATTTTCAGCATCTTTTAAAAAAAAAAACAAGAGACCAGCGTAAACCCTGTGTTTTGGCTGTTCAAATTAACACCCATGTCTTACACCTTTTCTAATGAATACACACCTGCGGTTCAATACCAATATAGGGAACACTATATATCTGTTATCAGCGTTTTTCCCTCCCTCTTTTAATTAAAAGATTTCATTTGGGTTAAATGTGATCCTTAATGCATGTATCTATTTTTAGAGTGAGAGGCAAATGAAGAAAGTCCAACGTATTTTGGAGAAGAAAAATCCATGTGAAATTTCAGTTAAAGAACTGCTTGAAACAACCAATAAAGAGGCCCCAGTACCTAATGAAACAGTCACTGTCAGACGTGACAGAAAAAATCGTCTTGATGCGGAAATTGAGAAGAAAATTATGGACATATTGCAGTTTAAGCATTGTTATATCACTAAATGGAGGAAGCCTTGTGGTCGTCCTAAAAAGTTTTATTTTTGTGAGTTACTATTATTGATTTTTTTAGATTTTTGTTTAGAAAACACCAGCCCAGTTTTTGTTGAGCCTGCAACTTTAGTTGCAAAAAGCTCGACTTAGGGATAGTGACATGTCCATTGTCCTTGACCACATTTTCATGTTCAGTGACAACTTGAAAAAAAAAAGTTAAGATTGTTTGAAAAGCCAGCGACTTTTGTCACAGAAAGCTCAAAATAGGGATAGTGATCAAGCAGCGGTGGCGTTATCTAACTTCTTAAAAGCTTTATATTTTAGAAGGTGGAAGACCTGGATGCTTCATAGTTTTTATATAGATGCCTCATGTTACGAAATTTCTGTCTGTCACATATCCATTGAACTTGACCTCATTTTCATGGGTCAGTGACAACTTGAAAAAAAAAATGTTTTTGTAATGTTAATTTCTCTCTTCTGAGTTATAGGATAACTATATTTGGTATGTGTGCACCTTGTGAGGTCATCATGCCCGTCAGACAGTATTCACCTGACCTCCACCTCATTTCATGGATCAGTGAACAAGGTTAAGTTTTGGTGGTTAAGTCCATATCTCAGATACTATAAGCAACAGATCTAGTATATTTGGTGTATGGAAGAATTGTAAGGTGTACATGTCAAACTGGCAGGTGTCATCTGACCTTGACTTCATTTTCATGGTTCAGTGGTTATAGTTAAGTTTTTATGTTTTAGTCTGTTTTTCTTAAACTGTATGCAATAGATCTACTATATTTTGTGTATGGAATGATAGTAAGGTGTACTGGTCCAACTGCCATGTGTCATCTGACCTTGACCTCATTTTCATGGTTCAATTCTCAACTATGGTTTTTGAGTTTTGGTCTTTTTTTCTAATACTATATGCAATTGGTCAACTATATTTGGTGTACGGAAATATTTTATGATGTACATGTCAGTCTTGCAGGTTTTATTTGACCTTGATCTCATTTTCACAGTTCATTACTCAGTTTTAAGTTATTATGTTTTGAACTGAAGGATTGTCTGTCTGGCATGGTTCATCTGACTTTGACCTCATTTTATTAGTTCATTTGTCTTTGTATAGTTTTCTTGAAATTTTTAAAAATTAGGGGACAAAAACAAAGATTTCATGTTTCTGGACAAAAACTTGAGTTTAAGTCTATGGATCTCTATGAAACTGTACCTCAAAGTTACATTCCTATAAAAGAAAAAATGTAATTGCAATTATTAATGTTGCATTTTAGTCTTCAAAAATGGCAATAATGAATGCATGAAATAATATCTAAATTTACAGTACCACAAGACCATCCAGCCTAGACCTGTTTCGTATACTGTTGATTTGGAAAGTATTGTGATGTTTTCATTAATGCATAAAAGAGGGTTTGGATGGGGTTAAATGATTAAAGAATAATGCCCTTAAAAAATGAAGATTAGAGAAAAAAGGGGTTAATTTTTTAAAGATTAGAGAAAAAATTGGTGAAAATTAAATGTTTACAGAATAACAAGAATTCAACAAAAAATATGATTTAATTTTTTTGTCGCAAATGTTTATAAAAAAGGAATAATGAAGTAATGATTCACTATTAGCTGTCAGTTTGGATCAATGTCATATAACATGTATAAATAAGCCAACAAAATGAATTATATTCTATAATGTTTGAGAGTGACCATTGTTGGAAATATATACAAATATCTTTATATCAAGGAGAACATTCAGGAGCCTGTTATTCAGTGGTTGTCTTTTGATTATGTGTTACATATTTGTTTTTCGTTAATTTAAAAAAAAAAATTATATGAATAAGGCCGTTAGTTTTCTCGTTTGAATTGTTTAACATTGTCATATTGGGGCCTTTTATAGCTGACTATGCGGTATTGGCTTTGCCCATTGTTGAAGGCCATACAGTGACATATAGTTGTTAATTTCTGGGTCATTTTGGTCTTTTGTGGATAGTTGTCTTATTGGCAATCATACCACATCTTCTTTTTTATATAACACAGTATCTCTAGTTTTTTTTTGTTTTAAAAATCTTTTTGTCTATTTTCAGTTTATCCAAATGGAAAAAAGCCTTCAAAATTTGAACCTGAAAACACAGTACAGTTGAGTACAGTGACATCTACCTTACTTTTCAATGTAAGTGACAATTGTTTGACATACGTCAGTAAACACATTGCTTGCTTCTGATAACTTGTGTGACCAAGTAATGCTGGAAATAAAATTGAGAATGGAAATGGGGAATAAGTCAAAGAGACAACAACCGGACCAAAGAACAAACAACAGTCAAAGGCCAGCAATGGGCCTTCAACACAGTGAGAAAATCCCCCACCCAGAGGTGGTCCTAAGCTGGCCCCTAAATAAAATTGTGTACTAGTTCAGTGAAAATTGACTTCACACTAAACTCCAAAACATTTAAATGAACTTTAATAAAGAAAAGACATACAAGACTGACAAGCTTACCTGTCCTAGAAGAGAGAGCCATAAAAAAAACATGACTGAATTCAAAAAATATAATCCTTATATGAGTTTTATATAGTGATGAATTTCACCCATTTAACCATATTTTTTATTTAATCAAAAGCTATAATGGATTAGAAAAAGTATGCATAGTTCAGATCTACAAGTAGTGAATGCCATGAAATAGTGATTTCTGTACTAATCCCTATAATTTTGCAATTACTCTTAAATCAAAATTGATAGGTATCTTGTTCACAGTAAAAAGGAACATCAAATTTACTAGTACAAGATCTACAAAAATGTGTACAAATAAGCAAACAATGATAACTGACTGAAATAAAACAAAATGATATCACAATGGTATTTTCTTACAGGTGAGTGATGCAAGCTCTTATGAGCCTCGTGTTATAAAAATAAAAATATTCTGTCAGATTGAACTTTAAATGAGATATTTTGTTGTAGTTAATATAAAAGTTGATTCAAGCATTTTCTGTGTTTAGTTTAGTTCAAAGTTACTTTTGATATATGCTTTATTATTATCTCTCGTTAAAATTCCAGATTTTAGTTGACTAATACAAGGGAGATAATTTATCTCTGCAAATACTCTAAATAGATAGATATTTTGTTCACAGTAAAAAGGAACATCAAATTCAACAGCACTTTTTATCATATGTTTTTGCTGAAATTGCCAACTTATTCAAAAGTAAAAATTATTTTTCAAATTGTAGGCCTTAGAAATAGATGGGAAGAAAGCAATGGAAGTTTATCCAACTCTAATTGCTAAAAAAAGGAAGCTTTTAAAACCTGTATATGAACTTTTGGGTAGATGTTTTCCTAAAGCACTACCATCTCCTCCCCAAGTAGTACAATCAGGACCACATGGAAGCGGAACAAAAAGAAAAAGTTCAACTGAAGACGATGAAACTTATAGACCAAAAAGAAAAACACGTCTTACACCTGCTACTCCCATTGAAGAAGGAGAGCAAAAATTGCCAGATGAAAGTATGAGCAGAATAGTGAATAACATCATAGAAACTACTCGTCGTGATGTTCTCAGGCAAGATAAAGGCAAGCGTGGGTCTTCCCCAACCTCTTCAGATGAGACTCGGTCACCCTTTAAACCACCTAGGAAGAGAAAATCAACTAACTCATATGTGATATCTAATCAGCAGCCAAAAATTATAACTGTCAATGTTAATCCAACTTCAATTAAAACAACATCACAAATGAAAATGCCAAAAATAGTTCAACTGAATACACAGAAATCAACTACGGGTCCGGTTCCAACAGCCCTGATAACAAATACAAACACTATACAAAATAAACCTGGGCAGCAAATTGTTAAACTGGGGCAATCTCATCTACTCGGTGCTAATACATTGAAGCCTGGTCAGAAGGTACCTACATCCTCACCACGTGTGATAGTGTTGAAACAGGCACCAAAGGCACAAGGACAAAACCGGTTTCCTATATTACCCCCTTCTGTGACAACAATTCGTGGATATGAAGAATTGATGTGTCAGACTAACTTGTTAAAGGCAAGAGCAGGGGACAAATATAATCCCTATTTCTACTTTGAAAAAAGTCAAGTATTGGAAAATAGAGTGAACCCTGTTATGAACGAGAGAAATATTGATTCAAGACTGAACTTTGTTGATAAAGTTGATCGTGCATTAGAAACAGGAGCCAGGAAGGTAAATGCAGTATTAGCAGGTAGGAGTCACAGACCAGACAAAGCTGGTAGTTGGATGCACCCAAGGAAAGATTTGTTAAAAGACCTAAGGCAGTCAGAAGAATATATCAAACTGAAAAGACGTTTTGATGCTCTATTTATGTGGCCAGCTTTCTTATCTCTGTTAAAACCTGACGAGGAAAATTTCTTTGATAAACAAGAACAGGAAGAAAAAAAATTGGTTTCATTTGATGAGTTTATGGAATTGGAGGAGGAAGAAAAAAAACGAAAATTACAGGCAGAAGAAGAGAAAGAAGAAGAAGATATTAAACCTGCAATGGAGGTTGAAACTAAACCAAAGTCAAAGTAAGCAAAAACATATAAAACTGCATGAACTAGTAACCAAAAAGGTCTTGCAAGCAAATCATAAGTATGTCTAACATACACATTTTTGGGGCCCTTTATAGCCTGCTGTTTGGTGTGAGCGAAGGTTCTGTTTTGAAGGTCGTACCTTGACCTATAATGGTTTATTTTTATAAATTGTTACTTGAATGGAGAGTTGTCTCATAACCACATCTTCCTGTATCTACATAATGGAATAAAAACCAAAAAGGATGAGAAACCAAATAATAAATAAGTCAAAACACATAAAAATGGACTGGAAAGCAAAAAATAGTGAGTCAAACATTAGACAGAATGGATTACAAACCCCATAAAAAGGAGGTCAACATAAACAAGAATAAACTTGAAACCAAGTAAGGGACGAAATCAAAAGATCGATGTAGGATAAAAAACTTGAATCAAATAATTTTTTTGGGGGGGGGATTAAAATTCTGCAAGTTTTGTATATCTAAAATCGATTTATACATATATCCCTATTGGTAAATCAATTTTTCCCAATTTAAGTTAAGAGGGGGGTGGGGGTCATTGAAAAAACTATGTGAATTAAGTTTTTTTATCCTACATTGAACTTTTGATGTATGTTGTCCCTAAAAAGGTGAATTAAATTCCCCCGAGGGTTGGGGTTATCTCTGGCTTCATGCACCAATAAAAACTGGCCAAGAATGCTGAAAATGTTAAGACACCAACAATCAATCAATTGTTCAATCTAAACAGAGGCTTCTACCTGTATTAAATCTCAAAAGAAATGTCCTAAAACTTTAGAACTGCAAATCAGATTTATTTTAAATATTGGCTATTCAAGTTTTATTTGTTCTTAGATCATTTGTCCAAAAAACATTTGCACCACTTACAAAACTTTGAGTTTGGTTCTGGTTGTGTATGGTAATTACTATTTTAATTGATGAATGTCAAGACTTACTGACCAAGACTTAGAGCAATGATCACTTATACCACCCACACCTGCTTTCATTATTTAATTGCTATTTCAGATATGCATCAATGCGTGGAAAGTTGTTTGTATATTATAGACAGAAAGCTCGGGAAAGAAAAAAGGAAATTTCTGAAAAGAGAAAAATGGCTAAACAAATGCAGATGAAAAGTATAGCAGAAAAGGGCTTAGGTGATTTACATTATATAAGTATAACCAAGATAGTTAATATCTTCTTGTTTAAAAAAAAACTGTGGTGTAGAGATATGGACACCCTTTAATTGGTTTCATCCTATTTCATTGGTGTGATGATTACAAATCTACAAAGTTTGGCATCTCTATTTTCATTTATCCTCTTAAGAAAACCATTTGGTGGTAGATTTGCCTTAAAACCTATATCACATAAATGTCTTTGAAATTTGAATTATTCCTTGAATAAAGATCTAGACATTTTAAATCAGTTTACCAACTTTAATGGATGACCTCTATGGCCTACATTTCTTATTTAATTAAATACAAAGTGAAATGTTATTTACTGTAAGAATGTAGCAGCTGCCTACAGAATTGCATTTCTAGTAAATTTATTCAGCTTCATGTTTGAAGTTTTTGTGGTTAACTTTTTCGATTTATCTAGAGTTAGGCCATTTGACACTAAATCTAAGTTAAACTGCTTTTCTGTTAATAAAAGTGTCAATTGGTATAGCATGATAATTCCCTTGTGCAGGGTTTCCAATATACTGTATTTATATCCCCTGAATATCATGATGTTGATCACTAATATATGTTTCATGTGACATCTGACTGGATAATATATTGATCAAGTTCAGACAAAAGACTTCATTGTTATGTGGAATATAGAGCTGAAATTCTAAGTGTACTACTGTATAAAAAGTAACATCACAAATATACTGAACTTGAGGAAAATCAATTCGGAAAGTCTATAATCACATGGCAAAACTAAATAACAAAACGCATCAAAAACAAATGGACAAGAACTGTCATATTCCTGACTTGGTACAGGCATTTTCAAATGTAGAAAATGGTGGATTCAGCCTGGTTTTATAGCTCTAACCCTCTCACTTTGATGACAGTCTCATCAAATTCCGTTATATTTACATTGATGCATTAAACAGACACAATAAATAAAATAGTCAAAATATAGGTACATCAGTCATCATCGAACAACAATTTTAAAAGGAACAATTTGACAGAACACAAAAACATCTATCTACAAACACATTCATTGATTTGTGTGTCTGACGTCAGAAAATTTTATACGTCACATAGATTTGTCGTTCAATGTATTGTACTGTTGATGGTTTATCAGTGTGACTCGTCTGAAACCAAACAACAGAATTTAATGAAACTTTGAAATGAGGACATGATATGTAGATGTGCATATAAGAAATTTTATCTGCTGACTTTTGTTCTCATTATGACTCTTTGAACTTAAGAATCTGATGAGATTTGTTTGGTCAGTGACAGTGTCGAGTGTGGGGTATTTGAGCTCACAAAGCTCTTTAATAAAGTAAACCTTGTGTGTATATTTCTTCTCTCAAAATCCATAGTGGCATTACTAATTCCTGAGGATTTAAGTTATTAAACTTTCATATCTAAACTTTTGCCAGCAAAATATTATTCTTAGATGATTTAACAACAAAAAAAATCAGGTAGAAAATTGAATAATATGAATGGTATGAATTGAACCGTTTGTTTCGAAAAAGTTCTGTCAACTTTCTAGACCCTAAAACTCACTACAAAAGTTGATATTTTTACAGCATTTTTACCATATATGTTAAATAAATAAACTTTATGTTGTTTTTTTTTAAGAAAAAATCAGAGCTGAGAGAATGGCAAAGGAGAATGCATTTAAACAGAAGCAGGTTAAGAAGTGGTCAAGTTTGGTTGGTCATAAGCAGAGTGCCAGACTTATTGAGAAACAGGATGATAGTGATTATGAAGAGGATCGCAAAATTTATATACCTGAACTGCCAATGAAAAATAAGAAAAAACACAAGCTTAGAAGTCTCAAAGCACTTACTACTGTTATGGAATTAAAGAAAAAAGGATCTTCTATCACTCAAGCTTTTGCTGAAATGAGAAAGAAGAAGGCTCTTAGAATACAACTGAAGAAGTTAAAAACTGCTAAAACTGAAACTGTTGAAACATCATCTCCAATGAAAAGTCTTGTGTCTCCTCCTGGGTATGAGATGGTACCCATGATGATGTCACCAACTGCACCTGGATATATGATGGTACCCATGATGATGTCCCCAAGGGGCACTACAACTGTACAATTGCAACAACCAGCAACTACTTTGAATTCTAGTCCGAACAAAGTGCTTCAACCAATGTATCTTATGCCTCCCTCTCCCAGTAGTACTCCTACTACTGGGGCACTTCCATATCCTGTTTTCTTCATGCCAAATTTGTCTGGAATAAGTTCGTTCCAAACAATAGGACAAGAAAATTCAGGTGTACCAACAGTATCATTGCCCCCTCATACAGCCGGCCAAGCTATTCCCACATTATCATGGCCACCACATACAACAGGACAAGATGTCCCCACAGTATCATTGCCACCTCATACAGCAGGTCAACATATTCCAATAGTAGCATCACCAGATCAAACCGCAGGCCAACATATTCCAACAGTAGCATTGCCACCTCAAACAGCAGGCCAAGATATCCCTACAGTTTCATTGCCTCCTATGTCATTACAAACAATGGAAGTGGATATTCCAACAGTGCCATTACCACCTGTGACATCAGATCTTGAGCAGACGACACAAGTTAGTGCTCCTCCTGAACAGTCAATAGATACATACAATTCTATATTTCAGAGTGGAAACCTTTCTCCTAAAATTATAAGTGTTGTTGGGGCAGACAATACTATTGCATCTCCATTTAAATCAACTGTGTCAGAAAACTCTGAAACGTCACATGTTTTTCTTGGAACTGTTCCTGGACAGGGAAACAGTCCAATGTTGATTTCTGTGCCTAAAAACAGTGATATGACTGTGAAGCAACTAATTCAGATGATGGGAAATAAATCTAGACAAGTTACTGAAACCGTGATGGATACAGTTGAAATAGTACAAGATGAACCAACAATAGATGGAAATAAGACTTTGCTTGAAGAATCGGAAGGAGATAAAAACATTGAGACAAATACAAATAGAACTGATTCCACTTTAGAAAATTGATGCAGTATTTTTGATTGTTGACAGACTACTTAGTTGCCATGCAGATCATGAACAAATGAGAAAAATTGTTCATCATGTTAAAAAGTTATTATGATGAGTTATATTGTTCGGTTCAAAGAGCAATTCATTATGAATAAGATTGTTAATGAGAAGTTAACCCTGAGATTATTGTTAAAATTATTAATAAATTAATCATGAATTATTGTTCATTCTGCCAACTGAAATTTTTCATGCACAAAATAATCACAGAAAGAAATATTCCTTTCAATCTGAAATGTTTTCACCTAAATAGTTAAAATTTAAGATGTTATTGTGCAAATTTAAAAAGCTATGTACTCTCACGTTACAGATTATTTAATTTTTTACCAAATCACAGTTTAAATTCTTCTCTATAAACTGATCAGCAGGTAATGCATTTTAGCGCATTGCTGATGTGAGAGGCTATTAGTTTGTGTTCTGAAATTTGGAAAATGTAAACACCTGCTTTAAAGTAGTTGGACTTGAATATAAATACTTCTAACATAATGATGTTGCATGAAAATTTGTTATTTTTACCGACCGTGCGAGGGCTGTATAGCCAGTCAAGGTCGTTAAACACTTCCATATATATATTTTTAACTAGAATTGCACTTGCTTCCTTAGTACTATCAACCTTTCACTAAAGCTAGGAGCTTAAATGCTTTATCAGTTAGTAGAGATGAATTCAAACAGTTCAAAATGCAATTTTTTTTAACGTTTTAGCAGTTGGTATAATCCAACTTTTTCTTCACAATTCTAACTGCTTTTAAATATGATAAGAACATTGCAGTTTGAATTGTTTGATTTTAAAATGTTAATGGTCATTGTTACATATTAAAATTATCTGGAATACAAATCTTGATAAATCGTAAAATTGTTCATAAAGACTGGCATTTTTGACAAATTTAAGAAGTTATACAAAGGTATAACTTTAATGCTAGCCAGAACACCTTGATGGCATCATCCACAAATAATCAACTAATGCTTACCTTTCTATTTTGGTCCATTGCAGATTCAGTAATGGTGATAAGTTGTTGGTATTTGGCATAATGTTGTAAAGTCTACAGGAATCTCAATCATGTCAATATGGACCCTGTTTTTCTACCATGCTCCATGAATGGAGGTTTTGATATATTGTGTATTCATATTGTGTATTTATTCAATCATGTTTCAGCTGCTTACAATATGTACACAATTTGAATATTGTCAAATGTCATGTTTTCTGAATCAGTGTTGGAAGAAATTCTTACAATATACCAAGTCTGGCTATCTGGACCATGTGTTTGTTGGTTATATATAAAATGAGGTTGGTATGATTGCCAATGATACAACTATCCCACATAGTGTAAATAAAGGAATATAAGCAATTAAAGGTTACTGTATGGCCTCCAACAATGAGCAAAACTCATACTGTATAAACTGCTATACAAGACCCTAACATGATAAAATGTGAAACAATTCAAACAAACAAGAGTGCACATGCTGAAATGTCTGGCCTGCTTTACTGATCATTTAAGAAAAAATTGTGCAATAAGTATTACATAAAAATTAAGTTTTTGGATTATCTATGTTTATAAGGTAAAGGTCAGATGAATCCTGTCAGACAGACTTTTAGGCCTTACAACCATTCCATACACTAACACATGCTAAATAGTTCACATATTGCTGAAAGTATCTTAGAAATCGACTTTAACAATGAAAACATTACATTGACCAATAAACCCTCAAATTGAGATCAAATGTCAGAATAAAATCATGCCTTACTGACTTGTTCATATTAGAATCATTTCATACATCAAATGTAGTAAACCTATCTGAAAAACAGACATAACCAAGAAAACAAAACTTTGACCAATAAACCAATAAACTGAGGTCAATGTAAGATGAATTCTGCCAGATACTGTAAATACCCATCTTTTATCTGTATGGAGGAGAGCTGTACTCCTATGGCATGTATGTATCAAGAGTGAATAGACTCAAAATGAGTCCTACACTTCACCAGAAGAAGAAAAAGACAGACACATTCACCTTGCAATCATTCTATGAACCAAATATAGTTAACCTATATTGATTAAAGTATAATGGAAACAGACAACTATATAAACATAACCATGGTCAGTGAACCATGAAAATGAGGTCAAGGTAAGATGGTAACTTTCCAGGCAGACACTTTCCAATCATTTCTTACACTAAATGTAAATGATTTGCTTATAGTATATGAGAAGAACTTGACCACAAAACTTAACCTTGATCAATGATACATAACAAACTTAACATATAATCGAGTGGGTTTTTGTTTTTCATGTTTTCACCACCACTGCCTGATTTTTAGGCAGATTTGCACTTAAATTGAGAAAGGAACAATAAATGTTTAATACAGTTTATAAGGAAATAATTCGTAAATATAATTCAACATGCAGACATCCTATACGTTCAGGTATTTAACATCCAATCTTTTATGGTAATCTACTTTACAAAGCACAAAAATGTCAGCATCACCTCAAAAGCTTACAAAACATTTAAACAGACTTATTAAGAAGAAATATAGTTACGATACTGTTGTCAGGTCATTAAAGATTGCATATTTTGGCTTTAATATTGATTAACTTATAGGGTCTTTGCATCAGAACTTAACACATTTATTTAAAAAACAGTTGTTGGCATGACACGGGTTATGTTCTCATATATTTTATGAGAGTATAATACTGAACCCCTAACGGGAAGGATTGTGCCTGATATTCATATGATGAAGACATAATCTTTCAATCAGTTTAATTGATGTCTGGAGCTGTTATGTCAGTTAACTGCTAGTAGTCTGTTGTTATTTATGTATTATTGTTATTTTCTTTTGTTACATCTTCTGACCTCGGTATTCTCTTGAACTGAATTTTAATGTGCGTATTTTTATGCATTTACTTTTCTACATTGGCTAGAGGTGTAGGGGGAGGGTTGAGATCTCATAAACATGTTTAACCCCGCCGCAATTTTGAGCCTGTCCCAAGTCAGGAGCCTCTGGTCTTTGTTAGTCTTGTATGATTTTTAATTTTAGTTTCTTGTGTACAATTCGGAGTTTAGTATGACGTCCATTACCACTGTACTAGTATACATTTTTTTAAGGGGCCATCTGAAGGATGCCTCCGGGTGCAGGAGTTTCACACTACATTGGAGACCCATTGGTGGCCTTTGACTGTTGTCTGCTCTATGGTCGGGTTGTTGTCGCTTTGACACATTCCCCATTTCCTTTCTCAATTTATAATAATTTTTTAGCATAATAAGAACTCTCACAGCACCAACTCAATCTCCAAATGTAGGATGACAAATAAAGCAATGTTGAACAAACAACCAATCAATGTCATTAGTGGAATTCGATACATTGTAAGACCTGTCACACTTGGAGTCATTTAATCTTGATTTATTTTATTTCTGAATCTATCAGCTCTAACTATGTCTTGTTGCTCATGAAACAACTCCACCCTTCATTGGTTTTGGTACTTGGAAACATCAATTTTATGTAAATTATATTATATGCTTACAACTACAAATCATATGAACTTCTTTATCAACAACATATTAATTTTTCTTCCCTTCAATGATCATTTTTTGTAACCAAGTCTGACAATGCTGATTATTGCCCCCAGTCAGAATAACCTGGTCATTAGTATCCCCTGTCTGAGTACAATCACTAGGCTGATTTGATACCAATGTAGTCTGGTTACCCTGAATAATCTGTTTCTTTTTATTAACACGTTTCTTTCCATTGGCTCTCTTCCTTCCTTTTCGCATTCCAAAAGGAATGTGAATTGTTGGCAGTTGATCTAGATCTTCTTGAAGTTTTAAAGTATCTGATCTATGAATATCATCATAAGAGCTGATTGTTTCTGATTGCTTAAGGATAACAGTATCAGATCTATCCAGTGATTGGTTCATAATTATTGTATCAGATCTTTCGACTGATTGGTCAATAATCATGGTATCTGATCTTTCCATTGGTTGAAAAGGAAGTGTACCAGTTCTTTGAGCTAGGATTACTGGTTGCTCTATTGTAGTATGACTATTTCCTACTGTTCTTGATGATTTGTCTGATGTTTTTAAAATATCTTGTACTTCTTCATCTGTATCTGTCATGTTGCCTTCCGTTGATATGTCCTCATCAATCACAAGTGATTGGCTGTCCTGTCGGGACCTCTGACTTTTATATATATTGTCTGACTTCCCTGACATTTTTTTGTTGATTTGAATTTTAGGAGGCTTACTTGCTTGTGATCCCTTATCCTGCTCCATGATTAATAGTGATCCCAAATTTACTGTATTGGTTCCATATGCATTATCTCCACTAGATCTGGATACTGGATTAATCTGTAGAGTCAGCTGAAGTTGTTGATGTTCATTAGTATTAGACACTTTCTGTCCCACAGTTTGGTTTGAATACATAGTAATAACATCACTTAAGGGGAGAGAGAAGTTCATGTATTCAGATGTTAATGTTGATGATGGAACTGATACTTGATTTTGACTGACAAAATGTCCTTTATTTTTCGATGGTATTTTAGTTTTTGTACTACTGGCCATGTGATGACTTGTTGGATTATGACCTTGTGACACTGTCTGAGTTACACTAACATTTTGTGATGAATTTCTATTACTATTTCGACTTCTTTGTGATTGGGTAGATTTGGAGACTGGTTTGACAGATAATTGATCACTTATCCTCCCTGATGGGCTGTTCACACATTCTATGGATAAGTCATCAGTTTGTCCAATACTCATGACTTCAGCTGGTATATTTCCACTTATAAAAGGATTTCTGTTTACTGATTGGCTTATATATTTATCTGCTCTAACCTGACTGACCAATGGGGCAGCAGTATAAATTGTATGATTGTTTACATTGGTTTCATGTGAAGCTCTTGCAAATTCTTTTAAAACAATATCTGGTATACAAGGCATCTCATTAGATGTTTCACCATTATTCGTAAATAAAGTCATGTTAGGTGGAGATAACTCTCGATCAGATAGATTTGCATTAATTTGTGTATTTGTATAAATCTGTACTTGTGCTGCAGCTGTTTTTGATAAAGAGGAATTCTGTGTATTAGATGTTTTACCAGTATTGGGTTTTCCTCTCGCATTTGATTTCAAGATTTTATTAGACTGTAATGACTTATCTCTATTAACCTCTGTCACAAATGTTGAACCAGTTTGAACTTGTCTATAATTTTTAGCACTCTCCAGAAAATTAGGAAAACTCATTTCTACAACCTCAGCATTTGATAAAACTTCTGATACTTTACCAGCAGGCATGTTTTCCAGAGAAATTATTTGCTGATTGCCTGCCCCTTGGATTGGTAATGTAAAATTGTATATCCTGTTTCCACCATTATCTAAAATTGGGTTCATTATTATCTCCCCTTGGTCTTGTGTTGATATAACTGTGTTAGGCTGGATTGTTATAACATTTTCATCTTGTTGTGATGACATTTGACCAAACTGATAGTTTGGCTGAGTAAGAACTATTTGCTGTGGCCTCTGCATCATTTGCTGTTGTGTTTGGATCATTGGCTGTGAAGTATGGACTATATTTTGCGGAGCTTGGATTCCTTCTTGTGGATTTTGGATTACGATTTGTTGAGGTTGATGAGAAATGTTATTTTCAGGAATATAAGAAACACCTGCTGTGGAGAACATGACCTGTGAACTCTGTACATTGTTTGAACTTGTCCCAATGACAGTCTGACCTTGGGTCAAATTTGTCCCAACCAATGATTTCAATATCTTGCTTGGTTTCTGAACATTACTTTTTAATCTGGATTGTTCTGTATTAATATTAACTCCTAATTCCTGGGCAGGTGTCAGTATAATATTGCCACTGCTAAGATTTATATTTGTATTGGTTCCAGGTCTATTTTGTATTTCTTGTGATATGATTGCTGTGTTATCCTGGCTTCCCGTAGTATTGATACCTATTAGAAGTCCCATATTGTGAAGTGTATGCTGAAGATTTTTCTGTGTATTTTGGATCTGCATATTTAACTGGTTGTTGATCTGTTGTAGGAGATTGACATTCTAAAATGAATAAAATAAAAATGTAACCAGGATCTCTTGATAGTTTTCTTTATAACTATAAGCCATTTATGGTTAAATAAAGGTTTTACAAAGTATGTTTTTCACTCATTTAAATCTCTTCATTGTACAACATTTATAGCTTGTTTCACTTTGGGTTACAAATGATTGTCAACAATAAACGTTTTGCTATCATTCCCTTTTTTTCAAAATGACCCAGGGTCAAGTAAGGAGAAACAGATGATATTTAAATTGAAACATTATTCTCTAGAATTTGTAAAAAAAACTATAGCTTGTGGTTACCGGTACTTGTGAGACAAGGCTCCATGTTGAAAACCAAACTTTGACCTATAATGGGTTTTTTTTTACAAATTGTGACTTGGATTGAGAGTTGTCTTATTTGCACTCATACCGCATCTTCTTATATCTACTTACCATTTTTAATGGGTATTAAATGAATTATTTGGAATAAAAGAATGTTTCAGAGGACACTTTATACAAGGAACCCTGAAAATGTCTTAGATATTTATAATTTATAATATAACTTTCAAGTGTTATTATAAATCTTATTGCATATGCCAGTGATTGAATCTCTTTCTTTTTTTACCATCGGGAAGAAAACTAATGTTCCTGTCTTTTTCAATGATCTGTTAATGGTTGTGCTTAATTTGATGGTATAAGGCATAGTCAGCGTTTTGTTGTTGTTTTGATATTGGAGGAAAACAATGAAATTAGATGTCAAAAATTCAATTTTAACCAATGAAGAAGTCAGGATGAAGCAAACCAAATGTTATTCATGATAAATTAATACGGTAAATTAGGAATTTATTGTGTTCATATATTATTCACTTTGTCATTTAAGACTTAAATGCATTTTTTATAGTTGCAATATTAAGAAAAAATCCTGTTTAGTTCATTAAAAAATTCAAAATGTGAGTTTAATTCATTGTTATTTATAACCCTATAGCATTTCTCGCAATAACAAAAACATCGCAATAATTTCTGAATTTACAGTATACTGTTCAAGAATATTATAAATCAGCTAAGAATTAGAATTAAACTTACATCTGTATGACTTTTGCCCTGTGATGAGAATGTTTGTTGGAGTAATTGCTGTTGTAGTTCTTGTTGTTGCTGAAGCTGCATTTGTTGTTCATGAAGTTGAACTTGTAATTGCTGTAACTGCTCCCGTTGCCTATCAACCTGAAACACAATAAAACATTGCAAATGTACATTTATATATCATCTCCCTTTTATGCTGTTGATCTTTTATTGTTCATTGGATACCAATTTTCATGGAATTTCATGGGTAAGGGTGATAAATAATGAATTTAAAGTCGAACAAAGTAAACAAAATCTATAGGATTGTATGCAGACTGGCAAAACCATGAATCAAATATCCACACAATAAGCATTTTCCCAAATCCACGAAAAACTGGTAAAGACAGAAAACAAGAGTACACACGCTAAAATGTCTCGCCTTCTTTACTAATCATTGATATTATGTTGATTGACCTAAATATAAAGCTTTATTACATCTGTCACACACACACACACACACTGTTGGACCCCCCTTTTATTGGACAATCAAAAATAATGCATTTGAATGGGGACACATAGTTGGAACACCCCCACCTTTAAGTTCTGGGTTGGGAACTCCCCCTTTTTAAAATGGCTGGATCCGCCCCTAAGACCTTTTGAATATATTTAATATACTAATAAGCCACAGAAAGAGAAATTTAACCCTGTTTAAATATAAAAAAGAAGATGTGGTATGATGATTGTCAATGAGACAACTATCCACAAAAGACCAAAATGACACAGACATTAACAACTATATGTCACCGTACGGCCTTCAACAATGAGCATAGCCCATTCCGCATAGTCAGCTATAAAAGGCCTCAATAAGACAATGTAAAACAATTCAAAAGAGAAAACTAACAGCCTTATTTATGTAAAAAAAAAAAAAATGAACGAAAAACAAATATGTAACACATAAACAAACGACAACCACTGAATTACAGGCTCCTGACTTGGGACAGGCACATACATACATAATGTGGCAGGTTTAAACATGTTAGCGGGATCCAAACCCTCCCCCTAACCTTGGACAGTGGTAAATGTTTTCATCTATTTAATCTATATTATCCCAAAAATTAGCTGGATCAGTCAGATAACATATTTTGAATGATTGGGAGCGGTCATTCATAGCATATTTATTATTGCACGTGAGTGTAAAAACTAAAGTTCAATATAACTTACAACATTTGTCTGTATGTCTGAAGCTATGGTCTCCGTAGGTGCCACAGCTTTAGATTGCTCTACAAAATAAATTTGATCAATGATAAATTGAAGAAGAAAAAAGAAAAAAAAAACATATATTTTGACAGTGCATGATATTTGATAAGAGTTAGAGAATTGAATTTTCCTACTTCCAATGCGATAACACAGTAAGTTGTTTTAAAACAAGAGCTGTACAATTATATAAAAACCTATCTTTGTGTAATAAATTAATACAATATTTCACTAAATGGTTTATATGTTTTTTATGCCCCATTTACGGGCATTATGTTTTCTGGTCTGTGCGTTCATCTGTCTGTTCGTTTGTTCGTTCGTCCTTCCATTCGTCCGTTTGTCTGTTCATCCATCCGTTCTTCTGTTTGTCCCTCTTCAGGTTAAAGTTTTGGTTAAAGTTTTTGGTCGAGGTAGTTTTTGATGAAGTTGAAGTCCAATCAACTTGAAACTTAGTACACATGTTCCCTATGATATGATCTTTCTAATTTTAATGCCAAATTAGAGATTTTAACCCATTTTTAGGGTCCACTGAACACAGAAAATGATAGTGCGGATGGGGCATCCGTGTACTGGGGACACATTCTTGTTTATGGTATTCTAAATTGCTTACCTCCAACTAATAGTTAATTTTTGCAAAGTTTTCATCATTTTAGGGCATTAACTATTGTAAGGAGCCTCTAAATGGTTTCAGTAATGGAAAGTATGTAGATCTTCTAATGCATCTTTAACATGTCAGATTTTCTCTATAAATCATACTGTTCAAGGTGCTTGACAATTACATGCTATTTGTGCATATGATGTGTTTTTTTTAAAGTCATAGCAGTATTGTTGGTTGGATAATTTTAAGGTGGTACCTAACACCTTAGCTAAAATAAATTTGGCTCGTTTAATTTTCTTAAAATTTTAACAAAGTATTTACTTTGACCATTTGACAAAAATATAAAAAATTCAAAAAATTTGAACCAACCGTTTAATCAGAAAAATTACACTGGTTATATAAGAGTTTGACAAACACTTATTTTGATCATTGAGGAGCTTGATATTTCCTTCACAACACAACATAACTTAAACGTTTTGCTGATTTTACAGAGTTATCTTCCTGTAGTGTTAGGTACCACCTTAAATCCAGGATATCCAAGCATTTTGATTTGATTTTGCTTTGTGTTATTGTTTCATATTTGTTTGGCTTAAAATCCTTTTGTTTAACAACATTTCTTATTTATAAGTTTTGTCTTGTCACCTTTCAGTGTTGGTTTTGGAAGAGAGTCAAACTGGAGTCAGCTTCTTAGGCAGCTAAAGTTTAAGTTGTCAATTAAATTTGATCACAGAAGAGTGAAAACAATAGTTTTAGTCCAGTCAATATAGCGAATAACCTCAAAGTAATTGCAACAGAAATTAATTTTGTATTTTTTTATTTGCACATTACTAAAGAAGAACCATGAAAAAATCGGACAAAATCGGAAAAGGGGAAAGTGTTATAATTTCACTTTTTGTTTTTTACATGATACCTCGTAAAATCGTCACAGCTTCAGCGCGCCATACGTATTATGGGAGATAACTCGTCACTCAGGGTCAAACAAACTTGTCAAACAAATTCTAATTTATGTGAATATCAACTAATAATATGGACATATCTTAATTCACGGTAAGAAATAATGTAGATTATAATTTTTAAGGTGGAAACATTATAAAATGACATAAAAAAAAGTTTTAAAAGATGTCATTTAACACATTTTTCGTATGTCAGCGCTCAGACTCAAATATTTCCTTTAAAACATTGACCGTTCACTCTTTTCAACAAAAAACCTAAGGAAAGACAAATTATATATTGATTTTCACTTATATTTTAACATATAAAGAATTTTGAGAAAGAAAAAAATATCTTTTAATGATTTTATACAACGTTACTTTGTCGCAGAAAAAAATCTATGGAACGCCGTTAGTGCAATAAACGTAAATTAATTCATATACGCACAATTACGATGTTTTGTTCTTACAATAACTTTACAAAGTTCTACTTTGAAATTTAAGCTGGCTGGTGTTAAAAGACTGCGTTAAGTGTGAAATTTATCCAAATCTCCTTTTATTTATATTTATTGCATACAATTATATTTATCATTGAATGTGTAATCAACAAACGAAATGGCATAAAATATTGTCAGAAAATGTGTACACATTGTTTAATATAAACGTTTATTGTTTTCCATGGTCTTTTACCATTTTGTTCCATTTTTGTCTTTTCAACACTTGGAAAGACCCTCTCATCCTGAACAATTACTTTCATTATTACGCTTTATAAGGTAGATTAACTAGTTTCATTCTTTGCAGAGTATGTCCACAGATTTCAGTAGAAAGCAAACCAGTGTGTGTACCAAACAAATGATCCCAACTAGTTTAAACTAAGTAAAGGTAAGAAATAAAAATAAAATCTTATTGGATTTGGAAGAAAATTAAAATTCCTTTAAAGTGAAGAACTTACGATACGGGAACTGTTGAACAATTGTTAGAAAATCAATGACAAAAAAAAACAATAACCGACAGAAAATAAATCGTAAACGTAATAGCACATGTCCGATCCATAATGCATATTTCTTTTTAAATTTCTAAAACAGTATAACAATTGTTGCAAAAATATAAGTATAGACCTTTACTGAGGGGTTATCCATCCCAACTGTATGCTTTTTATTGAATAAACTGCTGATACATTAAAAAATTTCAGGTACTTTTTGGTTATATAACTTCTCACGTTTTGGGGTATTTATATATACGTTGGCTTTAGATATTTGTGATAAAGCAGTCATAATGAGGTAAATCAAAATATACGCGTTGGGCTTAAAAATTATGAAGTGTTGCATTCGACACAATGTAGTATAACATATGACACACCAACACACAAATTATCTATATCGCTTTGAATATGTATTCATGACTATGTCATGAGTGTGATAGCTTTTGTTGTAGCTTATTTTTTAAGTAGTTTTCTTTTTTGCAGGTACCAATGGAAGGGTGCTTTATTTGCAAATTATCCATAAATGACGGAAGAGCAACTGTAACATTAAGAGAAAAAGGAGCCCGAAATATTAACGAGTTCAGCAAGCTACGAAATGATACCAAAGTTGCTAAATCTGGGGACGTAGTACACCAGGATTGTCGCAGGGACTACACAAATGCTAAGTCTGTCAAACAAAAAGAACTAGATTACAAGACTACTGAAAATCGGGTTTTAAGATCACAAGAACAGTTCAACTATCGAGATAACTGTCTTTTCTGTGGACAGTTTGCAGATGTTAAGGATAAGAGGAAAGGTACTGATGTTTTTCCAGTCCGAACAAAGGATTTCCAGAGCAATATAGAAAAAATCTGCCGTGAGCGAAACGATGAATGGGCTACACATGTATTAACCAGAATTGTATTTGTACATGATTTGCATGCTGCAGACGCAGTTTACCATCAGCGATGCAGTGTAAATTTTCGAACAGGAAAAAGCATTCCATCTGGAACACCTAAGCAGAGCAAAAATAAAACCGGCAGACCCCAGCATCAACAGGCACAAGCTGCATTCTAGAAAACTGTTGAATATCTCCTACAAAACGAGGATGAACAACTTACGGTTATTGAGTTAGTAGAAAAAATGAAAGATTACTGCGGAGATGCAGCTTATTCGACTGTTCATATGAAATCAAAAATCCAGAAGTACTTTGGAGATGATGTGATTATAACAGAAATAAATGGGAAACCAAATGTTATTACACTCCGCAAAACTGCAACATCAATACTTCATGATTTTCATCAGAAGCAAAATGCAAGTGACCCTGAATCAGAGAAAATGAACATTATAAAAGCAGCAGCAAGTCTAATAAAATCTGACATCAAATCAAAAATTGGCACGAAAACTGAGTATCCATCAGTTTCTGATGTTGAATCTTTGGAATTCAATGAACACTACCTACCTGACAGTTTACGGTTATTTCTGAATAGTTTAATAAGTACCTGTAATCACAGTCTGAAACTTTCTGCTATTGGCCAAACAATAATTCAAGCTACAAGACCAAGATCATTAATAGCACCTTTACAAATAGGCCTTGCTGTACAAATGCATCACCATTTCGGTTCCAGATTTTTGATAGACTCTCTGTACAATATGGGATTCTCATCATCGTATTCAGAAGTACAAAGGTATGAAATGAATGCTGCAATGTCCCAAGGAACTGATATACCGGAGGTAACAGAAGAAGGAAATCTTCAGTACATAGCAGACAATGTTGATCATAATTTAAGAACTATCGATGGTCATGGTACTTTTCACGGCATGGGAATTATAGCCAGCGTCACACCAGGATTTATGAGGACAAATTGTATACCAAGAACAGATGTTAACATAGAAGAACTCAAAGAAATTGGAAAAATTGATATTAGACCATATAAACTGGATAAAGAAACTCACACATCATTGAAATTCATGAAATTAAACCAAGTAAACGCAACCAGTTATTCGGAATCATTAAGTCTACTCTCCAGGACTGTTTGGCCAATAAAAAGTACTGGATGGTCAGCATTGTGTCAAATGGTATATGATGGAGTATTTCCGGGAAAATCAAGCATAGTTTATTTGCCAATGATTGACATGAACCCGAGTGACCTTACATGCATAAACTCAACGCTGCATTTCATCTCTAAAGAAGCAAGACGACACAATGCAGATCCTGTTGTTACATTCGATCAGCCCTTATACTGGAAAGCAGTAAATATTATCCTGAATGAAGCAGAAAGTAGTACCTTGAAATCTATGGTTGTCCGACTTGGTGGATTTCACACTGAGATGAGTTTTCTAGGATCTATTGGACACATTATGAATAGCTCCGGTCTTTCAGAACTATTAGAAACTGTTTATGCTTCTACTGCTGTTGGTCATATGCTTAGTGGTAAAGCCATTTCCCGTGCTGTTCGTGGTCATTTTCTTACTCAAACAGCTTTGACTCTGCTCATTACATCAGAAATATATGATTTTCCACAATATACACCTGGAACTGATACTGACGATCCTTCTCAATCATATTTAGATGACAAAGAAAACTTTCCAAAAGCGGATACAACTTGTGTTGATAATGAAAAGCCGTCAGAATCGAACCAAATTCTACCATCTGAAATCGAGCAATTGATAACAGTTTTTGAAGGTATCATACAAAGTAATATCTCGATCGAATCATTGAATGACAACCAAACTTTAAATATTATATCTGAACGCATCAGATTATTTAGAAAATCTTTGAAAAATTGCCGCACTGCTTCCCTTTGGTTCCAGTATATGGATATGGTTGAACTTCTCCGTCAATTTATCACTGCTGAAAGGACAGGAAACTGGAACTTACACTTGAAAAGTCTCCAGCAGATGCTTCCTTATTTAGCTGCTTCAGGACACAACCTATATGCAAAATCAGTTCACATTTATTTACAACAAATGCAAAATCTGCCTGCAACGCATCCTGCCTTAGACAATTTATTCAAAACAGGACACCATGTTATCAGACGAACGGATCGTTTTTGGGCCGGTTTGTCTACTGATCTGGTAATAGAGCAAGCCCTTATGAGAAGTTTAAAGACAACAGGTGGTCTGACCAGAGGCCGTGGTTTGAGCGAATCGCAAAGACTTCTATGGCTGTTATCAATGCCACAATGTTCACAAATGAATGAAGCAATGCAGAAACTTACTGATGTGAACTATAATACAAGTGAGCAGCACAAAGAACTTGGGAAAAGTAGGATAGATCAAGACAAAAAAGACGTTCAAATATTCAAGTCATTTTTAGGGGAAAGAAATCCCTTCAGTTCTGATATTAATTTACGGAATATTGAAACTGGTACACTAGCTGATGAGAAAGTTAACGTAGAAAGATCAGTGGATATAGGAAAAGAAATATTAAAGTCTATGGAAGATCAGTATGCAGACGATTTTGTTTTCAAAAAGAACAAACAGGTGGTAACTTTAGCAAGTAAAACCAATATAAAGATTGATGGCGAAGAAGTGGTTGTTGACCCCCAGTTGCTATTTCAACGACTTGTTGCAGCGGCAAACAACATTTTTCCAGATATTTCTGAAGTTTTCAAGTTTGAACTGTCAAGTACTCCAGCGGCATTATTCGAACCGTCAGGACTAATGCGACAAGCTCAAAAGGCAACATTAGGTGATGCCTTATGGAACATTGGAGACTGTGCTGTAAACAGAAAACTTGACTCTGAGCTACATTATGTCATTGACGGAGGTTCTTTAATTCAACGCCTACCATGGAATAAAGGGTCAACTTTCGGAGAGATCTGTCAACAATATGTGGATTACATAAAACGACGATATGACCATGCAGTTATCGTATTTGACGGCTACACATCAGGGCCTAGCACAAAAGATCATGTACATATGCGCCGGACAAAAGGAGTGGAAGGAGCTAAAATCATTTTTAAAACAACGACCCCTTTCAGAAGTAAAAAAGAAAATTTTCTAACTAACAATGAAAATAAACAAAATTTCATAAATATGTTAAGTGATGCCTTAGTAAAAAACGACTTTCAGACAGAACATGCAGATGCTGATGCTGATGTTCTAATAGCAAAGACAGGTGTCAATCAATCAATATCACACCCTACTGTGGTCATCGGGGAAGACACAGATGTTCTAGTTCTTCTTATATTTCACTGTACACTTAGTTCACATGGACTTTTTTACAGATCTGATCAGAGCAATCGAAAACTCAGTTCGAACAAAGTTTGGGATATTCAAAAAACTAAGCTGTTGTTGGGACCAGAAGTTAGCAAATTACTTCCGTTCATACACTCAGTTACAGGATGTGACACGACCTCAAGACTGTATGGTATTGGAAAAGGTCCCGTACTCAAAAAGATGTCCGAAAATGAAGAACTTCGTCAATTAGCATTACCATTTCTTAGCAGGTGTTCATCTGTAAAAGACATTGTAAATTGTGGTGTGCAGATAATTGCTTATTTGTATGGTGGCGTTCCGCACGAAAGTCTAGACATCATTCGCTACAGAAAATTTGCAAACAAAGTACTGTCGAACTCAGTTACATTTCTACAAGTTCAAACGCTACCACCAACATCAGCTGCAGCAGAACAACACTGTAAGAGAGTGTTCTACCAAATAATAGAGTGGACAGAAGAAACAAATCTTAATCCTTTGGACTGGGGTTGGTCAATCACAAATGACAGATTGACACCTATAAAAACTACCCTTCCAGCAGCTCCGGATAAACTGTTAAACATAATAAGATGCAAGTGTAAAACAAATTGTGACACACGTAGGTGTACATGTCGAAAGCACGGTCTAGAGTGCACAATCGCCTGTTCTGAGTGCAAAGGACATTTATGTACTAACGCAGAAAAGATAGTATTTGAAGAAGACCAAAACGAATAAAACTATAATTGATATCAAAGTTCGTTTTTATTACATTATTATATTGGTCAAAAGACAAGATTGTTCAACATCTGTTATACTTGGTATTTTTTAACTAAAAGTGTTCAATTTTAAACCCCAACAATTACAATTTCTGAACGAATTTGATGTTATCATTTTTTTTAAACGTAGAAGACTCTATTCTACAAATTGTACGAGACACATGTAAAACATTATGTCAGATTAAAAGAGAATTTTTAAAAAATCCAGCGATTTTTCACCAAAAAAGTCTCAATTTACCCCAAAATTACAATTTTCTTAACGAAATTGATGTTTATCGTTCTTTATATCATAGAAAACTCTATTCTGCAAATTTTACGAGACTTGTGTTCAAAAATTATGTCAGATAAGAACAAAAATAATATTTTCCGGTTTTCAGCGATTTTTCATCAAAAAGCCAATATTTACCCTAAAATTACAATTTTCCCATGGTCTGACACTTGCCGATTTTTTCTATGTCAAAGATATGGGGTGATACTGCCTTGTAAGCATAAAATAGTTTCTGTTGCAATTACTTTGAGGTCGGGTAAATTTTGAGCTAGAATGACTGGACTATTTATTATTCCATTCAAAAGGATGTAAATGGTATTACATACAGACTGACTTTACAAACCTTTCTTTTTACTTTTATGGTGGTATTTTTTAAGTCCATGGGTGGGCGGTTCTCTGTCACCATTGGTTTGTGCCATTTGTTGGTTCACTTGTACTATGGTTGTCCGTGAACATCCAGTTACTGCTGTCACAAATGTATAACAATTTTTCCTGGCACATGCTGTAATAAGAAAAATAAATTATTTTTATTTTAACGTTTCAACTTCACATGCATGTGCAGAATTGTTTTATGAAACACAGACAATCTGATGTGAACAAACAATTAATCCTTCTTACAGATTATAACAAATTGCTGTAATATGTGTTCCTGTTGGAATTGATATAAATGTGTTCCTGTTGGAATTAATATTTTATATCATATTTACCTAAGGACAAATATCCATTTTTTTTCCATAGGAAATTTTTCCTGAATATTTTTGGGAATTTGGAATAAATTTCTATTCCATGAGACTGACACCATATCAAAGAAAGACATATTACACCATGATCTTTTTAGTACTTCTCTTCATTTAAGTTAAAAATGTGTTCATGGTTATTAAATTTGTAACTATTTCCATACTATTCTAAAATAGAACAAGAGTGCATACGTTGATAGTCCTAATATAACACTTTATTTCAACTGTCACATAAACTTAACATTAACCAAGAAAACTAAAGATTGACCAATGAACCATGAAAATGAGGTCAAGGTCAGAAGAACCATGCCAGGCAGGCATGTACAGCTAACAATTCTTCAAAACAACAAATATAATTGACCTTTTGCTTATAATTTAAGAAAAACACCAATTCTTAACACTGAGCAATAAACCGTGAAAATTAGGTCACGGTCAAATTAAACTTGCGTGACTAACATATATATATATATATATAACTCGTCTAAACATCAACCCAACAATGTTAGATCTGTAAATTTGCTTTCGCAAATTTTTGGTTCTTCCCTCGCCTGGATTCGAACCCATATATATATATATATATAGATCATAAAATATTTCCATACAACATATATATGGTTGACCTGTTGCATATAGTGTTAGAAAAAAAGACCAAACCTCAAAAATGAACCATGAAAATGAGGTCAAGGTATGATGACACCTGCCAGCTAGACATGTACACCTTACAATCATTCCATACACCAAATATAGTAGACCTAATGCATACAGTACATGTATAAGAAAAACAGACAAAAACACAAAAACTTATAAACTATAACCACTGAACCATGCAAATGAGGTCACTGTCAGATGACACCTTCCAGTTGGACATGTACACCTTTCAGTCCTTATTTATATATAATATATAATAGACCTATTACTTATAGTATCTGAGATATGGACTTAACTACCAAAACTTAACCTTGTTCACTGATCCATGAAAACTGTCTGACAGGCATGAGGACCTTGCAAGGTACGCACATACCAAATATAGTTTTCCTGTTACTTATAATAAGAGAGAATTTAACATTACAAAAAATCTTAGCTTTTTTTTCAAGTAGTCACTGAACCATGAAAATGAGGTCATGGACATCAGACATGTGACTGACGGAAACTTCGTAACATGAGGCATCCATATACAAAGTATGAAGCATCCAGGTCTTTCACCTTCTAAAATATAAAGCTTTTAAGAAGTAAGGTAATGCATCTGCCCCTGGATCTCTATCCCAAAGTAGAGCTTTCAGAGACAAAAGTTGCAGGCTCAACAAAAACAGTGAACCTTGGAGGAATTGGGTAAATCCTTCTTTGATGTTGGCAATATTTCTATAACAGACCTGTTATTCCTTCTATCTTACCCATCAACAGTTCATTTCACAAAATAAAACTAACTGGGATTTGTTTTGTGAAGAATGTCACCATTCAAACTATATAAATTGCTTGTAGACAAATAGCAGTAATATTCTGTAGGATGAAATAGTTCAAAAAAAATCTATTGAAAAACAGTTTGTATTAACTAAAATCTGCAATATCTAACAACCTTCATTAAGTCTTCATTGGACATTAAACAAAACAAATGGCATTACAAGG
Source organism: Mytilus galloprovincialis (assembly GCF_965363235.1). Taxonomy (NCBI): domain Eukaryota; kingdom Metazoa; phylum Mollusca; class Bivalvia; order Mytilida; family Mytilidae; genus Mytilus; species Mytilus galloprovincialis. The sequence continues at coordinate 3,004,327 of NC_134839.1, read as the reverse complement.
ATGAACTTAAAAATTGTTTTACATGTATCCTTGAAATATTTATGAACCTCAATAATTCTATTTCAGTATATCCTAAAATGTTTGTGAACTTCCACAATTTCAATTGATGCATATCCTGAAATGGAAGTATGGAGGTCCTGAAATATGTCTAGAGTTCCTTATATACAATAATTTTGATTATGACCTCTTATGATTAAATTTAACAGACCTGTAGGTGTAAGCATTTCAGCAATAACCCTTCTAGCCTCCAATTGACCTTGCATTGCCCTTCTCCTCCATTCTTCTAATAGGGTTCTGTGTGTCAAAGCCATCTATATCCAAGAAAAAACAATATCTGCATTATTTATTTAAAATAGGAAAATATGGTATGCATTTTAATGTAACAACTCTCCATAAGAGACCATAATAAGTAGAAGAAAACAACAATAGGTCACTCTACAGCCTTCAACAATTTGCAAGGCCCATATTGCAAAGGTAATAAAAGGTAAAACAAGAATGTGTCCTCAGTACACAGATGCCCTATCCGAACTATCATTTTCTATGTTCACTTCAGTGGACCGTGAAAATGAGGGAAATTCTCTAATTTGTCATTAACATTAGAAAGATCATATCATAGGGAACATGTTCAAAATGTGAGTTTTAATTATTGCGTTTTTAACACTGTCGCATTTTTCGCAATAATTTCTGAATTTACAGCATGTGACTGTACTGCTGGCTTGCTGTCTCCACATCTTATATTCTTATTAACAACAAACAAATTCTAAAACTAAAATAAATTAAACCAGTTGCTTCGCAGGGCCCAGCATTATACGACCGCAGAGGTTGAACCCTGTACGGTTGGGGCAAGTATGGACACAACGTTCAAGCTGGATTCAGCTCTAAATTTGGATTGTGATTAAATAGTTGACACAGCATAGGTTTCTGACACAGAATGAATGTGGTCTAATGAACTTAAACAAAAAATTTTGCCTTTGAGCAATTCACTATGCTGTTGAATATTAATCATCTCAAAAAAATGTTTGAAGAAATTTTCTTTTTATTTATGAAATCTGAAATGAAAAAAATTGACCCCCCAATTTTTTTTTCACATCCCCCTTTCCCTTATTTCAAAACTGATCTCAATTCAAATTTCTAATGAAGTTTGCAACAATAACTACTCATTTAAATACATCATAAAATATTAAAATGTAAAAAAAGTGCTTGTTATTACTGAATGGTAAAGATTGTTTTAATCTATCAGTTGGTAGTAAAAGTGAATATACATTGTATATTGTATAAAACAATGATTTAAGTTGATTCAACTACTATTCTGGACAAAGAAAGATAACTCCAATTGAAATCCAATTGGAATTTCTTGCTATTGCACAATATTGTGCAATTAGATATTTCTTGCTATTGTGCAATACTGTGCAATTGAAAATATTTGCTATTGCACAATACTGTGCAATTGAAGATTTCTTGCTATTGCTGAATACTGTGCAATTGAAAATTTCTTGCTATTGCACAATACTTAATATAATAATTTTGGATCCTGATTTTGACCAACTTGAAAACTGGGCCCATAATCAAAAATCTAAGTACATGTTTAGATTCAGCATATCAAAGAGGCCCAAGAATTCAATTTTTGTTAAAATCAAACTTAGTTTAATTTTGGACCCTTTGGACTTTAATGTAGACCAATTTTAAAACGGGACCAACAATTAAGAATCTACATACACAATTAGATTTGGCATATCAAAGAACCCCAATTATTCAATTTTTGATGAAATCAAACAAAGTTTAATTTGGACCCCGATTTGGACCAACTTGAAAACTGGGCCAATAATCAAAAATCTAAGTACATTTTTAGATTCAGCACATCAAAGAACCCCAAGGATTCAATTTTTGTTAAAATCAAACTAAGTTTAATTTTGGACCCTTTGGACCTTAATGTAGACCAATTTGAAAACAGGACCAAAAATTAAGAATCTACATACACAGTTAGATTCGGCATATCAAAGAACCCCAATTATTCAATTTTTGATGAAATCAAACAAAGTTTAATTTTGGACCCTTTGGGCCCTTTATTCCTAAACTGTTGGGACCAAAACTCCCAAAATCAATACCAACCTTCCTTTTATGGTCATAAACCTTGTGTTTAAATTTCATACATTTCTATTTACTTATACTAAAGTTATGGTGCGAAAACCAAGAAAAATGCTTATTTGGGTCCCTTTTTGGCCCCTAATTCCTAAACTGTTGGGACCTCAACTCCCAAAATCAATACCAACCTTCCTTTTGTGGTCATAAACATTGTGTTTAAATTTCACTGATTTCTATTTACTTAAACTAAAGTTATTGTGCGAAAACCAAGAATAATGCTTATTTGGGCCCTTTTTTGGCCCCTAATTCCTAAACTGTTGGAACCAAAACTCCCAAAATCAATCCCAACCTTTCTTTTGTGGTCATAAACTTTGTGTCAAAATTTCATAGATTTCTATTAACTTAAACTAAAGTTATAGTGCGAAAACCAAGAAAATGCTTATTTGGGCCCTTTTTGGCCCCTAATTCCTAAAATGTTGGGACCAAAACTCCCAAAATCAATCCCAACCTTCCTTTTGTGGTCATAAACCTTGTGTTAAAATTTCATAGATTTCTATTCAGTTTTACTAAAGTTAGAGTGCGAAAACTAAAAGTATTCGGACGACGACGACGACGCAGATGACGACGACGCAGACGACGACGCCAACGTGATAGCAATATACGACGAAAAATTTTTCAAATTTTGCGGTCGTATAAAAACTTATAAAGATCTACAGTACCCACAAGTGGGAGCGTAGCTATAATCCGACACCCCGAAATTCCGACAGTCCAGTAGTCCGACAGTCCAATAGTCCGACAGTCCGTTAATCCGACAATCCGATGGTCCGACACGAAGCCGTGCTGCTGCAAAGGATGATTGTCTGCTTAAAAGCGTATTAGCATGCTGCTGAAACGCGAGCAGTGTTTAAATTTAAAATAAAAATGGAATGCATCGAAATGGGATATAAATTAAATACCTTCTTGACCCCCCTTCTTGTTTGAACAATTAATATAAAATTCCTTATATCATCATGTCGATGTTGATAACGAGAATGTCTATTTACATACATTTTGTACATGCGAAAGCGCACGCATGTAACCAGGAGCACATATATTGTTAAATATACATTTCCAAGATTTAACGTATAATCTGGTTGAATGTGATATGTCACAAGTATTAGATGTATGCTTTTATATCTGAGGGGTTTCGCCCCGAAGATATGAAACGACTACTTCGGATAGAATAACATAGAAGTATCAATATTTTTTTTTATCTTTTCTTTTGTTTTCTAAAACAAGCAATTAGTTTTGATAAAATAGGAATATTAGTGTCATTATCTCAAATTTCAGTCAAGATGCAAAACCACTTTCAGAACGGTTTCAAAGTTAATGATTTGGAATTAAATCTTAACTTAAATTGCGTCTATTTATAATACCTTATCATTGCTCTAGCTTGTATGGCAATATAAACCTCTGTACAATCTAGTATTTTTTTGGTTTACTGATTGCCAAAACCTGAACTCTTTGCTGATAAAGGATAACACTTATATGTAAATTATTATAAGGACCTGAGCATCCCTAGTCATAGAATCATCACGACATGACACCAATTATGTGAAAAAGATTGGAATGAAGATGGACAATGACATGAAGACATTACGCAGACAAAGCAGATAGCGGTTAAGACCTATGACTGCAGTGCTGAAATTTTAAAAATGACAGCACGAAATAATAAAGGCATTTTATTAAGAAACAATGTTTTTTTTTTTATAGCAATACAAATACACTAACCAAAACATGATTAAGATTTATTCAACACAAAACCGTTGCCAGAATGCCTCTTTATTTTGAAATAATGAAAAAAATATATAGTCATTGCAAGTCTCTAACCAAATCATCAACACAAAAAAATGTTTTTAGAATGTCAATGTATTATGAAATAATGAAAAAAAATCGAGTTTTGGTTAGAATATTAATTGGCCAGTAATAGTATTGCTATAAATATGTTTATCATTGTTTTCATAATAGACAAAAGCAAACGTATAGGGTGCAAACAGACTTTTGGTAAGAACGTGTAGGGTGTGAAAGTGGGATTATTGCGATCCTGTACAAGACTGGTTTGTTAATTTTCTGTGTGAAAAAATATACCAACTTACAAACGCTCCATGTCTATATAGGCATACTTTTCAGAGACAAGTGACCGAGCGTCGGACTATCGGGCTGTCAGATCATAGGACTGTCGGACTATCGGGCTGTCGGATTAAAGGACTGTCGGACTATCGGACTGTCGGAGTATGGGACTGTCGAATTATAGGTCTGACCGCCCCACAAGTAACAGCTAATACTAAACCTTTCATTCCTTATTCATGGCATATATTTTCTATACAAGTAGAAACGTTGTAGGTAGTTAAAGACCTAATAAAATATTTCACATTCATAAGAATTGAATGTAATGACCATTCATACTTGAAAATTATTGAAATAAATTATAAAGATAAAGACATTTTACCATTACACAGTTGTCAACACAGCATCTATTTTTGGCTAAGTCATCAAATGATTGCAGTAGTCCGAGTCGAGCTTTACCTTTTACTGGCAGGGCACGAAACCTTTTCTGAAAATTATGAAAAAGTATAAAATTTTGATGTAAAGTAGACCTAGTGGGATGTTTCCACTCGATTCAATTTTTAGTGGAATTATTCCTCTGGATTCAATTTAGTGTATTGTACAATAGCCCTTTTAGGGTACAATTAATCAGTAATGAAATGATTATATGTTTATCATATTATTCTAATAAGAACTAATATGTTATAATAAATTAATATTCTATAGATGGGAGAACTCTATTCATGTTTAAATATTATGGCTGATGTACCAATTATTGTAAATTACAATCAAGTCAAAATGGTTTGATGTTTTCGACTTATGCATAAATTTAAAATATGATTGTGCTTGATTTATCAATATCTAATTTAACCAAATACAGTATATCTAATTCTGTAAACTGTTTTCTCAGCATAAGGAAACAATTAAAAAACAATAAAATACCCTAAATCTAACAAATGTAACAGGTATTAACAAATGTAATAATGTAAATGTAATAGGTATTAACAAATGTAATAGGTATTCACAAATGTAATAATGTAAATGTAATAGGTATTAACAAATGTAATAGGTATTCACAAATGTAATAATGTAAATGTAATAGGTATTAACAAATGTAATAATGTAAATGTAATAGGTATTAACAAATGTAATAATGTAATAATAGGTATTAACAAATGTAATAATGTAAATGTAATAGGTATTCACAAATGTAATAATGTAAATGTAATAGGTATTCACAAATGTAACAGGTATCCACAAATGTAACAGTTATTCACAAATGTAATGTGTATTCACAAATGTAAAAGAGAGACGAAAGATACCAAAGGAACAGTCAACTCATAAATTGAAAACAAACCGACAATGCCATGGCTAAAAATGAAACAGACAAACAATAGTACACATGACACAACATAGAAAACTAAAGAATAAGCAACACGAACCCTACCAAAAACTAGGGTGCTCTTGAAGTGTAAGATGATCCTGCTCCACATGTGGCACCAGTTGTGTTGCTAATGTTATAACAAATCCGGTAAACAGTCTTATTCTGTAGGTCACATTCATGACAGGGAAGGGGATTGTAATGTGTTTACATTTGCAACAGATATCCACAAATGTAACAGGTGCATAAGATATATTAGGCCAGACTTTTTATTTTATCTGTTTAACGAGAAAATTTGTAAAAAATTAGGGTCGAGGGGGGCGAAATAAAAAAAAAAATAAAAGTGCAAAATTGGTCCAGTCGACACTAAAAATAAAAATAAAACCATTATAAGTGACTTTTTTTTTTTTTTTTTTAATTTATCAAAATACAAGAACAATAAAATGAGAACAGACCAGTATATTAACCCAGAGAAATATAAATACATATAGTTTATATATGTCTCTGGTTAACCCTTCTATTAATATAAACATAAAAACTATGTTTTGATTCTGTATTTCCACTAATATAGATCCATGGCACCACTCAAATATATCAACCTCGCTGCATATACACTATATATGTATATACCAGTCACCCACGGGCCAGTCAGGAACCTCTTAGTGTATGCAGAGACATATATATATACACATGTGTATATATGTCCCTGGTGTAATAGTCCCAGAGTTAAGCAACTTTAACCTATAAATTGAAACAATGCTTATACATGGAAATATATACATTAATCAAGAAGATCTAACCAAAAGTATGTAAATGCGTGTGGAATGCGTAATTTTCCCTTTTTGGGTCAATTTTTGTCTGTCAGCAGTGCCATTCATGCGTCTGTAGTCATTATCGCAAGAATCCGAATTTCGGTCATAGCGGGTCAGTTTCAGATGAAATCCCGATTCCGATCCATAGTTCTACAAATTTAAATGTCGGACGAAGAAAAATTTACAAAAATAAACGATGTTTGATATGCTATTTGGAAAGGAATATGACGTTTTTAATGCAATACATGGATGACAAGTTTACTTTAGGCTAATTTCATCAAGTTCTGATGAAGTAATAACTGATTTTGCCGAAAGTTAGAATGATTTGATGTACGCTCTCGTGTAACAAGTATGAAAAGCATGCCACCAGCTTAAAAATCTTTCAGAAGAAAATATATCATTTATGCCTTGAATTTCTTTACTTTTAAATGAAAATTGCTGTTTCATTGACTTGGTAAAAATTAAATATTACCGATAACGAAATTGACTGAAAGCGAGTATCGTGAACAACACATTTTATTTTTTTCTGAGGATTTCGTAACAGTCGGCGGGAAAAATAATAATAAAAGTAAGAAGCACTACTTTTATTTTTATTCTAAAATCGGGAAAGGTGGAGTCAGCGGATCTCGTTAAACAGATAATAAAAAAAGTCTGGCCTTACCTCCTCTGTTTTCAATCTTTTATGTAAGAAGTTGTTGGAGTAACATAGAATTTTCTGTGTAGCACGTTCACAGAGCTGAAGTTTTCTCTTTAAGTAATCTCTGTTCATTAATACAAATTCAGTAAATTTCTCTGACTTTTTGTGCCCATTTCCAAGTCCAATGATAACATTCCTGAAATAAATAAACCCTTTCTGTGTTGATGTCATGCAATATTGTACATTATAAAATTAATAATTGAGTTGAGTACTTTATAAGCTTTTAACAAAAATAGCAATTTAGTACTTGAAGAGATGATCATACATTCTGTAAACTGGAGACATGGCATAAGTCTTAGAACAAAAATATCGCTCTCATTCATACTTCTCTTTTTTAATAATATTACTGTGCTTATCCAGTGACTTTTGGGGTATCACAATAGCAATGGCTCAAACAGTTTCCAAATTGCAGTTAGATTTCTTCTCCAACTAACTGATCAACTGGTATAATATTTCAGCAGATTGCTCAAGTGAAATGTTGTTACCATCCAGATCCAGTTAGTTGATATCTTTGTCATATGTTTCAAACACAAAAATGACTTACTATAGTATGAGTCACTGAATAAAAAGGTCTTATTTTGACATGGAAACTTCTATCATAAATAGATTTTATAAAAAAATAGTTGAAAACATTGTTTTGTAAGTCTATAATGTATAGCTCTGTTTTCCAACAACAAGTTAGTGCATAATTGTAATTTGGATTTTTTTTTCTAAAGCAATTACTTATCTGCTACATTTGTACCATTAAAGGGAAATAATTTACATTACTGAAAATCAGAAAATGTTGTCACAATTTTTGTCTGACAAATATCAACTTTCCTCATTTAATTTGTTTGTAACATTACTTTTATGATTATTAAACTTTTTTTATCCTCTGTTTTGAAAAGAAACAATGAAATTTATTTTTAAGATGATTAAAATTTTGAAAAAAATTGTAGGCAAAATCAGAAGCCAGGTATCATCATGATCATTGATTAATTTTTTAGTGTACAATAACTCAATAAAAATTATTTCCCTTTAATGCCATCAGATCAGTAATTTGTATGGAAAATATTATACGAGTCAGAATTACACAATAACTTTGTCTTAGAAGACATTCAAGACAAAGCTATAAAATATACATCTACAAAACAATGGTTTGAACTATTTATTTATAAAATCTATTTATGATAGAAGTTTCCATGTCAAAATTTGACCTTCTTATTCAGTGACTCATACTATAGTAAGTCATTTTTGTGTTTGAAACAATTGACAAAGATATCAACTAATTGGTAGGTATTACTTTTGATTTCACAGCACTCACTTCATACTAACAACATTTCACTTAAGCAATCTGCTAAAATATTTTACCAGTTGATCAGTTAGTTGGAGAAGAAATGTAACTGCAATTTGGTAAACTGTTTGAGCCATTGCTATTGTGATACCCCAAAGGTCACTGGATAAGCACTGTAAAACCTTATTATTTATGGAAAAAAACCAATTTTCTTGGAGTTCATGGTTAAAATTTTAACACATAAATATTCAACAAAGTATAGACTAGTCATAGGCCGAATGCACAATTTGGCAAAACCAAAAATTCTTATATCAACCAACGTTAAGTTTGCTTAATCCATAAAAATAGGTACTAAGGAAAAAATAACAGAAATCCATAAAAATAAGTACAGAGGAAAAAATAACAGAAATCCACAACAACTTAAGGGAAGGAAAATCTGTCCACTTTGAAAATAAATTACAATAAAGAAAACATCTGCAATAAACTATTTTTTCTTATGCATTGAAAATGGCCATTTTGTTGGTTAAACTTCATATTACCTGTAACTTTTTATTTTATTTTTATGTATTGTTTCAATCTTCAGGATTTTACATCACTCTTTCAGCACCACATGACTAAGGTGTTACAGTTAGGGTTTTATGAATATACCAACAAAAGACTAGCTTTACCAAGTTATGAAAAACTAAAATATGAATTTTAAAATCTCTTTTCATCTCTGTCTTTCTCTCCTTCTCTCTCTCTCACTCACTATCTCCCTCTCCCTTTCTTACTACCTATAATTTACCTCTTGACTTTTTTCGCTGGACTATTATCCGAGTTTTGATCTGAACTAACTTCAGTGTTATTGTCTTGCTGCTTTTCAGGACTGGTTTCTGAAGTTTTCTCAGGTGTTCTCAGACTCTCAGCTTCATTTCTATCATAACATTTTAAAGCACTCAGACGCCTAGCTTCTGATGCCATAGCACTTAGCTGTGATGCCCTTTTTTGCTTCTCAGCTTCCTGTCCTTAAATAAAAAACAAGTTCACATGTTTATCACATCACACAAAGTTTTATATGAAAGAGATCACGCATTGTGTTTCTTACTGTTTAATGTAATCAGTTACAATATTTTTTATTGTCTTGAAAAAGCAAAATCTATGAACGCCTGCTTTACTGACCATTAATTTCATGTTTAATGTCATAAAAATAATGGTTGTACTACACGTATCACATTAACTTAACAGTTGATCTATTGCATATGATAATTGAAAATTTAAAAAGACCAAAACACAAAAACTTAACATTGACCAATGAACCATGAAAATGAGGTCAAAGTTACATGATACTGGCTAGACAAACATGTACAACTTACAGTCATTCCATATTCCATAACCAAATAAAGTTGACCTATTTTTTTAGTACTTGAAAAAGACCCCAAAAATATATATAACTTTGCTCAATGAACATTGAAAATAAGGTAAAGGTCAGATGAACAAGAATGTGTCCAAAGTACACGGATGCCCTACTCGCACTATCCTTTTCCATGTTCCATGGACCGTGAAATTGGGTAATAATCTAATTGATTTGGCATTAAAATTAGAAAGATTATACTATAGAGAACATATGTTCTAAGTTTCAAGTTGATTGGACTTCAGCTTCATCAAAAACCTGAACGGACGCCCAGACGAACAGACGGACGGCAGACGGACGAACGAACGGAGAACAGACCAGAAAACATAATGCCCCTCTACTATTGTAGGTGGGGAATAAAAACTGACAAACTGTCATCTATCCCTAAGGCCTTACAATCAATCCATACATCACATATAGTTGACCTATTGCTTATAGTAACTGAGAAAAGGAACTAATCATGTTACTTAAAGACCAAACAGCCTATTTATTTCTACCAGTGATTTTTCCTTAACATTTTGTGTGAAGGTATTTCATGATTTGAGGAACAAAATATGATGAAAAAAATTGGGGGTCACCGACTTAGTTTTGTCGCTATAGCAACCTCAGTTTCGTGTTTTCCCGAATATTAACATATATTTGCTTCTTATTTAAACTCTCCAAAAAATCTTTTATATCAAACCTACAAGCATAATTCTTGTTTCACATTAAACAGTCGATTTGTAGCTATCAAATACAGGTTCAAGAATTTAAGACTCATATTGTTTTGATCTTTAAAAATATGTTTTATTTCATTCCCGCCAAAAATAAAACGTAGAAATGAAAGACGTTTCCAGTATTAAAAAATATCTACCAGTGATTTCTACATAATAATTTCAAGAAGGAAAGTGCCATGTGCACTCTACAAAATAAAGCCAAAAAAAGTGTATGTCACCGACTTTTCAAAAAAGTTATTGGTAATTTTCATGTTTTTTTCTCGTTCGTTTTGAAGAAAAGAGTTGTCTTTCTTCAGAACATTGCATCTGACGTCATAGTACAAACTTTCCTTGCTGGCGCACTATTTGAAAACAATCGCAAATTGGACGTTTGAAACCCACATTTAAATTTCCAAGACTAACAACTATATTCACCTACTTTATTATCCGATAATACAAGAGATTAAATGCACGTGTCAGTATCAGATCTTATGATGTTGTTGCCTCACAATAATAACCTTCAGAAACCCCATCTGTCGGAATGGAAAATTGTTTGAAATAACCTTTCTCGCCAATTTTGTTAGGAAAGTCTGTTTTTGTCCTCTGCCCCTCATAAGCAAAATTATTGAAAAAAAGAAATGAAAGATGGCACTGGCTAACTACAGAGTACTGTGTGGTTTTTTTTTCGCATCAATTTCAGAAGTTTGCCGTAACGAACTCATTTACTACTGTTGACAGACAGATATACAAAAGCATGGACAGACTTCTTTATACCATTTTATTTCCCAACTAAGATGAACGTATAGAAATTATTCCATCTAGTTTGTGAACTCATTATTTCTGAATATTTAAGATTTAAAGGAAATTAAAATTTATAGGTATAATATATGAATTAAAGTTTTTGATTCTAAAACGTTATACATCTATCATGAAATACAATCCCTGTTATTGCTACCTCACGTGTTTTGAATAAACCAGAGAGTAATATAAATTACAAAAAGTTTTAATTCAAAAATTAATTTAGAAATAATTTTCTGTTGAAAACTACAAAGTAAGATTTCTCCAATGGGATAAAATATTATAAATCTAAACTGCTAATTTTGGAGGAGAAAAAAAAGTCAAAATTGTTGCCGGCATTGAAAATCGAAATTTGTTTTCAATCTTTCCGGTCATAGTTTTAGCTAAATGAAAGGGAGGGATTTTATGTTGGATATTATCCTTGGAAGCAATTGTTTTTGTCATATTAAGTTAAATTTACAACTGTTTTATATGTTTTGCCTTACAGCTAATTTTCTAATGCATGTAGGGTGAAACTTTGGTTGGCTTCCTTGCTTTGTATGTATAAATGTTTATTCAAGCTTTGTAATTAATATTATCTTCATATATAGGTATGTAAACCTTATATGATATTTAAATTCAATTGGACATTATCACAAAATATACAAACAAAGCAAGCAACTAACTAAAGTGTTGATCTACTTACATTAGGAAATTAGCTGTAGGATCAGTGGGATCAGGCGAAATGTTTACCATTACTTCTTAAGACAATTTAAAATGAAACAAATGACAAACGACAATGACCCTTTGTCATAATTATAAGATTTTGTCAAATAAGCAGTATAAATAAATTTTAAATTCATTGCAAGATCTGACATTATTTAACGATAATCATCCAGATATTTGGATGATATTTTGGCTCTCAATAATGACGACTTCAGTATGTATATTAATGAAATTTATCCTGTTGAACTTACTTTAAATAAAGCTAATACTAACAATGACCACTGCCCTTTTCTCGATCTTGATATCTATATCACTAATGGAAAGCTGAATACTAAAATTTATGATAAAAGGGATGATTTTTCATTTCCTATCGTTAATTATCCGTTTTTAGATGGTGACGTTCCCTTGTCACCATCTTTCGGTGTTTATATATCTCAACTTGTACGATTCGCTCGTGTATGTAACAATGTTTTAGATTTTAACGAGAGAAATTTATGTATTACTGAAAAATTATTACACCAGGGTTTTCAATATCACAAACTAGTCAAAACATTTACTAAATTTTATTATCGGTATAAAGACATCATTCGTAAATGTAGCTCAACATGCAGACTTCTAATACGTTCAGGTATTTCACATCCAATTTTTTATGGAAATATTCTTTATAAAGCACAAAGGTGTCAGTATTCACCTCAGAAACTTACAAAACCTTTGAATAGACTTATTAAGAAGGGATATAATTACGATTCTGTTGTCAAGTCATTAAAGATTGCATATTTTGGCGTTAATATTGAGTCACTGATAAGGTCTTTGCATCGGAACTAAACACATTTATTCTAAAAACAGTTGTTGGCATGACACGGGTTATGTTCTTCTCATATATGTTATGATGGTATGATACTAAACCCCTAACGGGAAGGATGGTGCCTGATGTTCATATGATGAAATCATAATCTTTCAGTCAGTTTAATTGAAGTCTGGAGCTGGCATGTCAGTTAACTGCTAGTAGTCTGTTGTTATTTATGTATTATTGTCATTTTGTTTATTTTCTTTGGTTACATATTCTGACATCAGACTTGGACTTCTCTTGAACTGAATTTTAATGTGCGTATGGTTATGTGTTTACTTTTCTACATTGGTTAGAGGTATAGGGCTCCGGAGGGTTGAGATCTAACAAACATGTTTAACCCCGCCGCATTTTTGCACCTGTCTCGCTACATTGAAGACCTGTTGGTGACCCTTTGCTGTTGTTTTTTATTTGGTCGGGTTGTTGTCTCTTTGACACATTCCCCATTTCCATTCTCAATTTTATCAGTTACATGCATACGTTGCCAGTATGTCAAAACTTCTAGGAATAATTTTTTATCGGCCTGACCTTCTGAATACTCAATTTTTAAAAACTTTGAAAAATTGACATTAAAATTATAAGGATCAAATCACAGGGAACATGTGTACTAAGTTTTATATTGATATGACTTCAACTTCATCTAAAACTACCTTGACCAAAAACTTTAACCTGAAGCGGGACAGACGGACGAACAGACGGGCCAGAAAACATAAATTGAACATAAAAAACTTTCACCTACAGATCTAATAACCCTGGTACCCTGTACACAATTGAAAGAATAAAAAAAAACGAAATGCAGATCGGCGGAAATATAAGACAAAATCTACACATGTGAAAGAATAAAAAAAAAAATGCAGATCGGCGCAAAAAAGTCGAGATCAAAATTTATATGTTATTGTTTTTATTAGAACGAATGTTAAATATAGTGTCTGTATCCATTTGTGTTAAATTTCCACAAGCTATCAGCTCGACGTTTAATTCCTCTTTTCTTGGGAGACGTACTTTTTTAAAAGCGTACACCATGTTGGAATCCGTGAAAAACGCGAAATAGGACGTTATACTTTGACGTTTTCTCATTGCTAGAAACAACGTCATATAGCTTTTATGTCACTACCAAGTTGCTTTAGTTGATGCGCATAAACAATAGGCTGTTTGGTCTTTAAGGTGGTACCTAACACTACAGGGAGATAGCTCTGTAAAATCATCTAAGCGTTTTAATTACATTGTGTCGTTAAGGGAATATTAAGTTTTTCAATGATCAAAAATATGTGTTTGTCAAACTGCTATAAAACCAGTGTAATTTTTCTGATAAAACGGTTGGTGCAAATTTTTTGAAGTTTTATATTTTTGTAAAAGGGTCAAAGTAAATACTTTGTCAAAATTTTAAGAAAATTAAACAAGCCAAATTAATTTTAGTTAAAGTGTTTGGTACCATCTTAACCTTGACCATGTATCTATAAAATGATGTCGAGGATGGGGTGAATCTATCCAACACACATGTAGACGTTGCAAGGAACCCATATATACCAAATATATACAAATTTAGACAAACAAACAATGAACACTACATGCTCCAGATAGGTCAAACTTGGTACTGTGCATGCTCATCATTGCCTTTACTTACCATTAGCCTCAATATATATCTGTAGACAGGAACATTTCTTTTTTTTAATTACAGGACAATATAGATGTATAGCTGGAAAGAAAAAGTCATAAGAATTATGAGTTCTCATCAAATGCCTAAATATTACAGGATTTCTCTGAACCTGAGCTAATTTGAACATTTATTAACCTACCGGTATATCAATTCTAGCATTCATTATAACATAAGGTTTATATATCATCCTCTGGCAATGCATTAAACTGGATCTATTCTGGACTCCAAACAAAATGAAAAACACATAAACTTTCAAAAAAATAGTTTTATAAATTGATAATTAGTGTCAAAATTGTAATATGTAGTATCAACTGAGCACATATATCATCCCTATATATCAAAAGTTTTGAATAGATTAAATTTTATGTCATTTCCTTGTTATTTTTTTCATAGAGACTGAAGTATAATGATTTTTAATGGCAATACAATTTCATCTTCTCACTGTTTGACTCGTCATTGTCAAAAAGGAACTCACCTTATAAATTAGCAAGTGAGAAACCTGAGCTATAATTGATTATGTAGAAATAAGATGTGGTATGATAACCAATGAGACAACTCTCCATCCAAGTCACAATGTATGTGTTTATTTTTTTTTTGTCTACTCACCGTTAGGTAGATCATACTGATCAGCTAACTGTTTTGCCCATGATTTTGCCTCTTTGATGTATTTCTCTCTCTCCTGTTCATTCGAAACAGAACTAGTATTCTTTTTCTTTTTAGGTCGATCCAAAGTAAGACCTGCAACAAATAGAAAAAGAGAAAAATTTTAAATTGATGTGGAACAATTTTCATAATTCTATAAACCTCCAAATATTCCTTCAATGAAACTGTATTGTGGAAAAACAGGCATATTGATAAGGTCACTTGAACCATATCCTAATGAGGGGCTGTAATCCAATAGTTAGATAGTCCAATGTCACAGTTTCAATGGTCCAACAATTCGATAGTCCAACAGTTCAATGGTCTGATAGTTTAATAGTTTGACAATTCTCCCCTTATGATGGCCATTTAAGTCAAAAAAATTATAAATGTTGTATATCAATTCATAATTAATAATTTTTTAAAGACAAAAGAATCTGCGACACTTGCACTACTAGCATCATACAACAATCCTTTTCTTATGTGGCATCATACAACAATCCTTTTCTTATGTGGCATCATACAACAATCCTTTTCTTATGTGGCATCATACAACAATCCTTTTCTTATGTGGCATCATACAACAATCCTTTTCTTATGTGGCATCATACAACAATCCTTTTCTTATGTGGCATCATACAACAATCCTTTTCTTATGTGGCATCATACAACAATCCTTTTCTTATGTGGCATCATACAACAATCCTTTTCTTATGTGGCATCATACAACAATCCTTTTCTTATGTGGCATCATACAACAATCCTTTTCTTATGTGGCATCATACAACAATCCTTTTCTTATGTGGCATCAGACATTTTCTCTTGTGACATCAAAGTTTTACAAGAATGCAGTAACGGTAGCCAAAGCTCCGTGTTGAAGGCCGTACTTTAACCTATAATGGTTTATTTTTTAAATTGTTATTTGTATGGAGAGTTGTCTCATTGGCACTCACACCACATCTTCCTATATCTATAAATAGCGATTACTAGGTGTTTGAGATAATATCAAATTTTCTATTCTTTTCTATCACTTACCACAAGCATTACATAACAGTAACATTTTCTGTTTTACTGGATCATACTTCTGTTTGGGTGCTGGAACATGCTTTGAACGCCTATTCTTCAAAGACTTCTTAGAAAATCTGTTGATTACATATCTTGACTTGCACAAATCACAACAAAAAGGAGTTCCTGCAAAATGATAGCATTGTTTTGTTATAAATATAATCAAGATGTTTTTTTGTAATCCAATATATCAAATGTTCTTTATCATGAAAAAAAAATTAAGAAAAATTCTATTCACATAAAAAAAATATTTCCAAGTACAATGTAATTATTTTTATCATTTGTGGAGTACAATTTACCCCAATTCATTAATTTAGGTAAGCCCTGAATTTAAATGTGCAACAGAGTACAAACTTTTCGATATGTTTTTATGCTTGCAATGCTTATAACTTTGAAAAACCTTTAAATCTAATATCCATAAATTTACAATTTTTTCCCTCACCCACAAATATTTGTATGCTTATTAAAACAAATAAATTTACAATATGAACAAACCACTAATTTACTTCTATGTGTCATACTATTCCAGAGTAAAACTTACCATCTTGAAGAATATCACATGGTCTATCTGGTGCTGTGGAAGAGAACGGAAAACGTTTTGGTTTCTTTTGTTTTCGTCGTGAAAGCTGTGAGTCATCATCAGGTGAGAACATTTGTCGTGGTCTTTTCCTACGTTTACTCCTTCCTCCATTTTCTGCTTTACCATCTTCAGTTAAATCAGTTTTTGCCTACATAATAAATCAATACATTTTAGAAATGTGAAGGCATATTTTGTAATTTAATTTAAAGAAATTATATACATGTACTTGATGTAAATGATTTATTCTAAGAAGTTAAATAATGAAAAAATATATATCCTAATTTTCAATGCTCAGCCTGTAGATTCAGTAGTTGTCATGTTATCTGTGGATCACATATGTTTTTCCTTTATTGTTTTTGCATAAATTAGGCAGTTGGCTTCATCACTTGAATTGTTTTACATTTCGTCTTATATCTAAAACTTTTATGGCACTGGCTACAGTTACATGGAAATGTAACAATAATAAAATTATTATTGTTACATTGGAGACTAAAAGCCGGAATGCATGGTTGGGTAAGGACCTGTTTAATTACGAATGTAACAATAATTATTGAGGCTACGGTTACATTGCGTTATTGTTACATGAAAAAAAGCAATGTACGATGGGACTAGTAATATGTACTAAATAATAAAAGTTGAGGACATTTATTCAAAAATTTATAACATACAATTTATTTACTGTAATTTTTTATTTACAATGACAATTTCTACAAATCCAGTAAGTTGTTTTTAAAGTCCGACACATTTTTGATGAACGAAATTACGTCCT
Organism: Mytilus galloprovincialis; assembly: GCF_965363235.1. Classification (NCBI taxonomy): domain Eukaryota; kingdom Metazoa; phylum Mollusca; class Bivalvia; order Mytilida; family Mytilidae; genus Mytilus; species Mytilus galloprovincialis. The sequence continues at coordinate 2,986,852 of NC_134839.1, read as the reverse complement.
CCACGGATACGTGTACATACAGATTTTCTTAGTATTTTTAAGTTACAGTTAGCAAACTTTGCTTTTGATTATCAATTTACGTCAAGTTATAAAGCTGTATGAAATGTATGTCTTGATATTGTTTCAGTTTCGTTTAAAACGCATCCCAAGTTTTATTTTTTTCACCATAAACAAAATTGGTCCAAAGTATAATGACACTTAATAACAGTAGGTGTGCAGTTAAATACTTTAAAAAAGTGAAACCATTGAACTATATTTTTCGCCTTTGACAGTCACACTCCTAATCTTGAGTAGTATCTTTAAGAACATCAAAACCATTAATACGTAGTAAAACTATCAAGTTGTACACCATTTGTTGAATAATAATATTTTATTATTTATCAGTATTAAATTACAAGTATTCTTTAGTACATATGAAAGAATGAAGCAATACAACTATAGAAGATTTAAGTTTAATCAATCTAGCGTACATTGCTGTTTTTCATGTAACAATAACGTAATGTAACCGAAGCCTCAGTAATTATTATTACATTTGTAATTAATCGGTTCCTCACCCAACTTTGCATTTCGGCAATTAGTCTCCAATGTAACAATAATATTTTTATTATTGTTACATTTCCATGTAACCGTAGCCAGTGCCAACTTTTATAGGTGACTATACCATATGGATTTGTCATTGTTGAAGACCATACAGTGACCTATCATTTAGAATCTAATGGATATTGTCTCATTTGCAATCATACCTTTTATCCTTATTTCTTATTTATTTTTTTCCTTCCACTGATTTGTATTCCTTACCTGAACTGACCAATTTTTTTATTTTTCATTTATGTGGAAGATCCAAGTATGAAAATTCCTTAATTCAGATATATAGTCACTTCATGTATAGTTTTATATGATAAAAGTTTCACATACATGTACCATTCCTAAATGAACAGAATGAAAGCTCTGAAGACTAATACCAGCTTCATACATTTCTTTACCCTTTATTTTGTGGATTTACCAAAGTCTGCCTAAAAAGCTGCATTATTATTGGAGATTAGTACTTCTTTGAATATTTGAATTCCTGGTTCACTTTGCCCACAAAATCCATAAACATTGTTACCCTGCAATTTATAATAAATGTACTGCGGTGCACAATGTCAGATTGCTGTCTAGTAAATTAAATGTGTATCAAACTTCTCCTTTCATTTATCTTGAATTCAGAACTATCACTTAATTACTTGTTTAGAAATCTTTGATCTTTCTTCTTCTGGAGATACTTTACTCATTTTTTCTCCTTTGTCTAGAACAAAATATAACTGATTAAAGTTTATCAATAAACCAATCATTCTAAATGCATAAGCTAGGTACAGGTACTTACAGCTCTATGAAATCTTCACAAATAATATTTTTTTCATTTCAAATGTTCTTTAGTGTAGTTCTTGTGACAAGCTGCAAGACCATTTGAATTATAAGATGAAGGGTTTTTGTTAGGGTCCTGTATAAAAGCATAGATCAGTGAAAAGAATTTGAGACCCCTGACTATATCTCATACTATTTTTTTTTTTTTTTTTGAAGTCATGGCAATGTCAGTGTGGTGAGTCTGATATAGTTGTTTTGTATCTTCTGCAGTATACAATCTGATTTATAGATTTACGTCCCCTTTCAAAAATCCTGGATCGGCCCCTGATCATCATGAAGATATTCATTTATAAATATATGAATATATTTTGAAATTTTCATATCAGATTGCTAGAAATTTGTACTTGTTAGCTGAGACTACTATAACACATGTGTTATAGTAGTCTCAGTTGTTAGTATACAGGTATAGACTGTTGGTTGTTGCCTGGGTATTTCTTACTATGCAGAACCATTATAATAAAGTTTTATATACGAAAACTGTTAATACTGAGAATTAGTCAATAATTTGGGAGAAATTGCCAAAGCATAACGCCATTAAATCCTTGAAAATGTTGTGATATTTACATTTGAAAAACAATTCGTGGTCAACAAAAGACAACTCCCGTGTCTATATTAATTGGGTCATCTTATTATGCTTACCAATTAGACGATTTGGTTCATAGAGATTAAAAAAACCTCCATCTACAATAGCAAACAATCCCAATATTTTAGAACGCCATTTTCTCCTAACGGTACTTCTATGCGTATGGATAAATCCCAAGAGCACTTGTCGAAAGTTTTACCGCGGGAAATTTGAACTCTAGTGAATTTTTATCATGCATATCTGTCAAATTGTAAGGTTTTTTTTGTAAATAATCTGCTTTTTTATTCTTGTCCATTTCAATACGATATATCGATTAATTAATTGCATAATTTTCTGCAAATATTATAAGCATATTCCAGACAAAAACAGAAGCTAGGTTTATATTTGATCGGTGGCTGTCGTGTGTAACTGTAACTATACTGTAAGTAATCTTCACCTCCAATCAAGGACGTATAACTAACATATCTAGTAAACGTCCTTCCTCCAATAGTTGGTCTCATTGGGGTCTAAGCGTGACACAGGATTGTCCTATTTCTTGTAAGCGTGACACGTGAAAGTCATTTGAATTATTGTGTGTGAAAACGGGAAACGAAGTCGGGAGGGACTCGTGAAATTACACTCAAATGAGTCAGGAATCCGGGGGAAATCATCAATTTATTAGTCGGGAGGGACTCGTGAAATTACCCTCAAATGAGTCAGGAATCCGGGGAAAATCATCAATTTATTAAGCGTGAAATCAAAAATTGGTGTTAAATATAGTGTCTGTATTCCTTATGGGATATAGGTTTACAAAGTTATAAAACTTAGAGTTTGTTTATCCACTCACTTGAGCGATTGCCTGATACTTGATGGAGATATCATAGTATGACGTTTCCATGCAAAAGTTTGAGGGAAAATGAAGCATGATACCGACATAAGGGTTCGAAATAATAATCTTGGCAAAACAAGTGTAAGTATAGAAAAACGAGGGGGAGGACAGGGGTAAGGGAGACAGCCGGAGAAAGGGGGTAGGAGAAAGGAGAAAAGGGGTGGGAGAAAGGATAAAGGGGATAGGAGAAAGGAGAGGAAGGCTGGGAGAAAGAAGAAAAAGTTGGAGAAAGGAGAAAAAATAAAATATCTCTCCTTTTAAATTTTTTTCTAATATTTCAAGAAAAAGATCTCAAAAGGAGATGTTTTATTCTAATGGGAGAAAGGAGAACGGGGGTAGGAGAAAGGAGAAGAGGGTGGGAAAAGGGAGAAGGGTACCCCCTGTCCTCCCCCTCAAAAACCGTGGCCTAAAAACCACATAGGACTAAAGCATGGATGACACGAACTGCATAAAAGAAACGAGGAGTGAAGATCATCTTCTGCCATACATATGTCACCCGTCGTGACGTCCAAATTATCAAAACAAGTATTATATGTATACGTACATTCAGGGTACCATGTCGCATTTGGGAAACATAAATCTTGAGGTCATATATGATGACACATCAACAATTAGAAAATATAGTATATAATTTTAAGGTAAACTTTTATTGGGAAAAATACCCTAGCTATATATTTTCAGGACTAAAACTTGGTTGTGGCGTCACTATCAAAGTTAAATTGCTCATAATTTTCTTTGACCTGGTAATTTTAAACTTGTTCCAGTCATCTGCTGTCACTATTATTTTTTTCATAAAAAACATGGTCAAAGAAAACTTTATCCAAGTCATAGGTTGCCATTATCAAAGTTTGGTTGTTTTTTTTTTGTTGTTGTTTTTTTTAAACTTGGTAAAAGAATAAGATGCGCTGTGATAGAATGATATTTCCCGTCAAAATTTGTCTTTCATAGTTGTCAACATAAAAAAAAATCTATCAAAAAACTTGTATAAGAAAACTTTGATAGTGACAACCGGGCTTAAAACTGACATTAAACATTTGAATATATTTCGCACGGCAAAAATTAACAAAATTTCGAATATTGAAATATTTCTATTCTATAGCTACATTGTTGATATATATCATTATGTCTTTGCTTTAATATTAAGATTCGCCACGCACTTATGAAGTATTGATTTGCATAGCGACCTCGTTATTAATTTCAGGAGTAAGTTCGATAAAAAATCATGTGTATTGATTTGACAAACATATGTTTGAACTCCGATGCAAAGCTCCATTCAACGAAGAATGCCCAACACATTTCGAATACACGTCCAAGTTTTTACGTTATAATATCGATGTCATATAATACCATTTTGCCACAAAATCATGGTCAATATTTACAACCGAATTCGGTTCAACTTCAGTGGCGGATCCAGAGGGGGGTTCCGGGGGTTGGAACCCCCCTTTTTTTTTGGCCGATCAATAAATTTGTATGGGGACATATAGTTGGACCCCCCCCCCCTTTATCCTGGGTTGGGAACCCACCCTTTTTAAAATGGCTGGATCCGCCCCTGAACTTGACATAAAAAAAAATCAAACTTGATGTGAGTTTTGTCAGGTAATACCGGTAAGCATTTTGTATAAATTTCATAACATTTGCATAATTTGGTTGAGAGAGGCAAACTAATTTAGAGACGGAAACTAAAAATTAGCAATTTTTCCATTTGTTCCTTTGTAAAAGGGCATAATCTTGAACGGTAAACTAGAGGCTCTAAAGAGCCTGTGTCGCTCACCTTGGTCTATGTGCATATTAAACAAAGGACACAAATGGATTCATGACAAAATTGTATTTTGGTGATGGTGATGTGTTTGAAGTTCTTACTTTACTGAACGATTTTGCTTCTTACAATTATATCTATCATGAACTTTGCCCATTAGTAACAGAGAACTATATTTGGTAAAAATTTACATAAATTTACCAAATTAATGAAAATTGTTAAAAATTGACTATAAAGGGCAATAACTCCTAAAGGGGTCAACTGACCATTTTGGTCATGTTGACTTATTTGTAGATCTTACTTTGCTGAACATTATTGCTGTTTACAGTTTATCGCTATCTATAATAGTATTCAAGATAACCAAAAACGGCAAAATTTCTTTAAAAATTACCAATTGGAGGGCAGCAACCCAACAACCAGTTGTCCAATTCATCTGAAAAATTCAGGGCAGATAGATATTGACTTGATTAACAATTTAACTTCTTGTCAGATTTGCTCTAGATGCTTTGGTTTCATAGTTATAAGCCAAAAACTGCATTTTACCCCTATGTTCTATTTTTAGCGGTGGCGGCCATCTTGGTTTGTTGACCAGGTCACGCCACACATTTTTTAAACTAGATACCCCAAAGATGATTATGGCCAAGTTTGGATTAATTTGGCCCAGTAGTTTCAGAGGAGAAGATTTTTGTAAAAGATTACTTTAATTTACGAAAAATGGTTAAAAATTGACTATAAAGGGCAATAACTCCTAAACGGGTCAACTGACCATTTAGGTCATGTTGACTTATTTGTAGATCTTACTTTGCTGAACATTATTGCTGTTTACAGTTTATCTCTATCTATAATAATATTCAAGATAATAACCAAAAACAGCAAAATTTCCTCAAAATTACCAATTCAGGGGCAGCAACCCAACAACCGATTGACCGATTCATCTGAAAATTTCAGGGCAGATAGATCTTGACCTAATAAACATTTTTATCACATGTCAGATTTCTTCAAAATGCTTTGGTTTTTGAGTTATAAGCCAAAAACTGCATTTTACCCCTTTGTTCTATTTTTAGCCGTGGCGGCCATCTTGGTTGGTTGACCAGGTCACGCCACACATTTTTTAAACTAGATACCCCAAAGATGATTGTGGCCAAGTTTGGATTAATTTGGCCCAGTAGTTTCAGAGGAGAAGATTTTTGTAAAAGATTACTTTAATTTTCGAAAAATGGTTAAAAATTGACTATAAAGGGCAATAACTCCTAAACGGGTCAACTGACCATTTTGGTCATGTTGACTTATTTGTAGATCTTACTTTGCTGAACATTATTGCTGTTTACAGTTTATCTCTATCTATAATAATATTCAAGATAATAACCAAAAACAGCAAAATTTCCTCAAAATTACCAATTCAGGGGCAGCAACCCAACAACCGATTGACCAATTCATCTGAAAATTTCAGGGCAGATAGATCTTGACCTAATAAACATTTTTATCCCCATGTCAGATTTCCTCAAAATGCTTTGGTTTTTGAGTTATAAGCCAAAAACTGCATTTTACCCCTTTGTTCTATTTTTAGCCTTGGCGGCCATCTTGGTTGGTTGACCAGGTCACGCCACACATTTTTTAAACTAGATACCCCAAAGATGATTGTGGCCAAGTTTGGATTAATTTGGCCAAGTAGTTTCAGAGGAGAAGATTTTTGTAAAAGATTACTTTAATTAACGAAAAATGGTTAAAAATTGACTATAAAGGGCAATAACTCCTAAACGGGTCAACTGACCATTTTGGTCATGTTGACTTATTTGTAGATCTTACTTTGCTGAACTTTATTGCTGTTTACAATTTATCTCTATCTATAATAATATTCAAGATAATAACCAAAAACAGCAAAATTTCCTCAAAATTACCAATTCAGGGGCAGCAACCCAACAACCGATTGACCGATTCATCTGAAAATTTCAGGGCAGATAGATCTTGACCTGATAAACATTTTTACCCCATGTCAGATTTGCTCTAAATGCTTTGGTTTTTGAGTTATAAGCCAAAAACTGCATTTTACCCCTATGTTCTATTTTTAGCCGTGGCGGCCATCTTGGTTGGTTGACCGGGTCACGCCACACATTTTTTAAACTAGATACCCCAATGATGATTGTGGCCAAGTTTGGTTTGATTTGGCCAAGTAGTTTCAGAGGAGAAGATTTTTGTAAAAGTTAACGACGACGGACGACGACGACGACGGACGACGGACGACGGACGACGGACGCCGGACGCCAAGTGATGAGAAAAGCTCACTTGGCCCTTCGGGCCAGGTGAGCTAAAAAGTGACGCCACGAAAATTCAAACTTGATCTGTTTTATGTGGTAATAAATATTGTGTACAAGGATCTATAGGTTTCATTACCTTTGGTTTGGACAAACTAAGGTAAGAGAACAGAAACAAAATAATCAGGATTTTTTTTATTTATTTCCAGTTACAGAGCATAACTCAAGAACGGTAAAAAAGTGACGCCAACAATATTCAAACTTGATCTGTGTTATGTGATAATTAACATTGTGTATAATATTTGCTTGAGGAAAACTAAAGTAAAATAAGAGAACGGAAACCAATTTTGGGATTGGCGGACGGATAAGGATAAAACCATGACTAGATAGAATATTTACAGCCATATATTACACAGAATATTATAAATACACTGTTGTCGTGTTGTGTTATAAAAACAGGTGTAACGTTACACACGGTATAGTTGGTCGAAAAGGGAAGTTTTCTTATCAAATTCATACAAAAACAGAGATTTTATGAAATGCTAAGCTTCAGTGAAATTACAAGTAAATGCTCCTGATGATGCAGATGTAATCAACATCCGCAAAATAGTCATGTTACAGTTATTGGAGAAGACAACAATTTGCTATTGAAAGTTATTTGTTGTAATTGTAAGCAGAATTGTGATAACCAACGATTCACTTGCTTGCAGGTTACTTGGAATTGGCTGTTCACAAGACTGTCACAGTGTTGAATGGTATAAAAATACCAATTTTCAACGATTTTTTGACAAAATCACCAATGTTTACACCAAAAATGACTTGTGATTGTTAAATTTGATATATGCCTTTTTGTGCTTCTTTGTTGAATATTTGTTTGTTTTTACTGTTATTAAGATACTTGTGGTACTTGTTCATTCTGTCATTATATTGTTTAGTGATATTCTCGTATTCTTGTCTTTCGCTTATGTGCTTTGTCTATATGCCATTTGGTGTTACTTCGAAAACTTGTTTGTTGCTTGTCTTTCATTTCTGCTATAAGTGCTTTTTCTGTTTGCCTTTTTCTGTGTCTTTGTACATAATATATGACGTGGCTCTGTACTTATACATCCCGTCAATGTGTTATTGTACTATGGTAAATTTGTGTACTCTTGTTTATAATTTTTGCTATATGCCATTTTGTGCTTCTTTGTTTCATATTTGTATGTTTTTTTAATTATTTAGATTATCACTCAATGTTGACTGCTGTATTTTTGAAATTTTCATCTACATTTGTATTATGTCTGTTTGTTTTGTTCACGCGGCGCCTCGTTGTCAATATAATGGAATTTGTTGCGACTGTCATACTAGTGAGAGGTTTAGCTAGCTACAAAATCACAATCAATCCACCATTTTCTACATAATAAAATGCCTGTACCATGTCAGGAATATGACAGTTGTTATCCATTCTCGTTTGATGTGTTTGAGCTTTCGAATTTGCCATTTGATTAGGGACTTTCCGTTTTGAATTTTCCTCGGAGTTCAGTATTTTTGTGATTTTACTTTTGACTTGGTCTAGCGCCTGTTAACACGCTTATATGACATGATTAAAGAAGTTATAACTATTTGAAATCATATTATTTGAAGATTTAATTCATAATTTTATTATATACAAACTTGAAATCCAGTTTTCAGTGATTTTTCAATAAAATTACATTCTTTGGCAGGCAACTCTGATTTCTTAGGACTTTTGATAATTGATAAATGACATGTGAAGATTTAAAATGGAATCAAGATAACTTTTAAAACTAAAGGCAGATATGTCTTCTTTTATTTTAGTGGACTTTACACTTTACCAAAAAAAAGTGGCCTTTAATTTAGAGGGCTTAACAGAAGTATAAGAAAATCTATCGTCGAACTTTTCGACACCACGCCTGTGTACCTTGAATAAAAACATTTTGAACCTCATCCATTTTATTACGCAGCAAAATTAAATGTACGATTTACCAAACATATTTATAATTTACGTTTTTTCGTGTATTGTTTTGTGTATCTGTGTTGTTCTGTTCCACCACTGTTCCAGGTCTACTGGTGAGTTTATAGTCAGCCGCTATCTTGTTTAACCCCTGCCTTTTATTGCTAGTATGGGTTTCGTTCATGACCGTAGTCCGTATGGTGACCTGTACGCCATTTTGGTCTATGGCAGAGAGTTAGTTCATTTGCAATCATACCATAACTTCTTACTCTTATATATACCATGTGTATCGTTCCTATCATAATATCTGCCCTGCTCAAAATCTACAAAACTGTCTTTTATTTTATCCGAAATAAATGCATGAACTATTTACCACTGGACGCCAAACAAACAACATTCTAATAAAATTGTACGAAGTGCTGAATACATTTTCATGGTGCTTTCAAAACTTTGTCGAGATTTTTTTTCGTTCACATTTTTACTGAAGTGAAAAGCTTTGGTAGTACGACGTTCAGAATTTCTACATGTTAGAAGGGTGCATAGATATCTTCTGGAACAGTTTCCATATTAAATCTGAGGCGAGAGCACCTCCTTTATCTAATCAATCATTGTTAATGACCTTTCTGTAATAATCAAAGATGAATAAGAATATTGCTAAAGCTTTTCCATTAATTTTTTCGTTGCAAGTACACTGTGTTCAAGTTCATTGATTAGCCCATAAAAACTTGTCTCCGAAAAAAACCCACATTTATAATGCATTAAAATAACCAGAGACATAAAATACAAATTTAATTACTATTATAGTACATTTTTTTAATATATCTCTGATATGACAAAAGAAGAAAGAAAGACATTGAGAAAGTTCAACATAATATATTGATAAAAGTATTACTATGTTGTGCGGAATATACAGTATAAATGTATTAGTGTAAATAAGTAACAAATGATGTCTTTTTAGGTTAAATTAGCAGCAGCATAGAATTTGACAATGATGTCTTCTTCCGATGTTAGTTATCTTTGTACCGCAATGGAGTTCTTAAACACCTCTTTGTTGCAGAATCAGAACGGCTCCTGGTCGTCATTCCAGAATATTCTTTAATTGGTGTGGTTAAATCACTAATACTATTTCTTCCTCGCTTTACTGCGTTGTTTGAAGCATCCTGGTTGCGAACTGTGATAAATAATGTCACTAATGCTGCAAGTGCAACTGTCATTAATTGAAATCCCTGGCAAGGTTCCTCAAAATCGATGTCTAAAAGTCCAAGTTGGAAAATACAATCAATCTTTGTTTGAAAAGGAAACCACATGTGATACAAGAATGCTACTGGCGCGCACATTGTTATGATCATTTTAGCAATGAACCTCGTTCTTCTAAATCTCAGAAATCTAAGCCATCTGAAGTTTGCCAAAACGTAGTTATGTAACAGTAAATAGAGTATGGCAACTATCATGAATCTTGTGTTCAGCTGTCCAATGTACGCTGAATAATTGTTTTTCTTGTATAGCACAAAAATGCAGGACCATATAAACACACACAAATGCCATAAACTTCCTACCCTTTTCACGGCATCCTGGATCTCCGAACCAATAGTTGAAATAGCCGTATGCAAAACACTGAATTTATACAAAGTCCCAATCATCTTGATAAGAAATATCCAGTTTGTCTTGTCGACGTTGTTAGAATATATAGTGGAATGACGTCACACAAGAAAAAAAATCGGCGCTAACGTCTTTGACGTCCATCCGAGGGCAAGTGAAACAACTATTCACTGGAACCAACTACCAGATAAAGTTGTGCATGCAGGTTCTGTAGAGGCATTTAAGACCGCTCTACAAGAACACCGCCCATAACAACGGCGCTCTTCTCCACCGTGTATAAAAGCCTTAATAGGATTCTACACGTACCACTACAGATACAGATACAGAAGTTTGCCGCAATATATTAAGTATCTGACCAGTTCAACATATTTTTGAGGATTACAAATTTATGTATACACCAATTCACATTAAAAAAAACAATTTTAAAGGACAATAAAAGGAGATTAAGGGTTTGTTTCTAATTCAATTCAAATTAATTTTATGAAATATTCTTTCGGAGAGGGAAGCTTTATGAAAGGTTTTTGAAAGGTCTATTATATAGGTATAACATTATCATAGTAATTTTTTCCCAAGGGAATTTATTAAGAATAAAAAGGTAGTCTATTGGAATGAAATAGGCCAGTTGAGTAAAATTAATATTTATTAAACTTAAAATAATCAAGAAAAAAAGGGAGATTTACATAAGGTGAAAATAAAAAAAATTACAAAATAAGTTTGACTGTAAAAATACATATACATAGACATTCTATTCAGAAATGTACTGTAAGTGAATTTTTGTATTCCTGTACCCTTATTCACCGACAGTTTTTCCATATGCAATGACTTAACCGTTATGGCAAACTTTCGTTAGAAATACGGCAACTGCAATAGCAAGAGCGTGAATGGGAAAACCGTCACGATGAAAGAAAATGTAAACAATTATGGAAGAGAAAATATCGTATTAATCGACTTTGACTTTGAATGAATATTAAATTAAAACATCAAATAATTGAACAGCTTTTATATGAACAAGTTGAATTTACTAAAGTTTGAACGCATTTGTAATTTAAGCTAAAGAAGAATAATAAATCATAATTCCGGAGAAAAGTCGTTTCCTTTTCGGAGTTTCTGTCAGATCTTATTTAACCATTTTGACTTCCGGTTATTTTTCATTTTGAGTAAATTTTTGTTTTTAGCGATTTCTAGGGCATAAACAATGTAGATGTGATACAAAAATATCGATGGGAGCCGAAACAAGTTCTTTAGAAGAGTGTTCCCTTGAATACCCTGTAATCACAGGTTCAGAGACTCAATGGGAAGTCCGACATGGTATCACGTTTGAGAACGACACCCCGATAACAGTTTTCAGTGAGAGATCTAAGAAAAAAGACAACTTCAGAGTATTTGAAAGAAATATAAAAGTAATTGAAATTGCTGTCCTTGTCTTTAAACTCATCTTAGGTTGTTCAAAAGGCTGTAAGATGTGAAATGGGTTCCAAAATACATGTACGACAATCTTTATAAAAAAAGAGTAATACATTCACCATCTTACGGTGTTTATATATCTCAACTTGTACGATTCGCTCGTGTATGTAACAATGTTTTCGATTTTAACGAGAGAAATTTATGTATTACTGAAAAATTATTACACCAAGGTTTTCGATATCACAAACTAGTCAAAACATTTACTAAATTTTATCATCGGTATAAAGACATCATTCGTAAATATAGCTCAACATGCAGACTTCTAATACGTTCAGGTATTTCACATCCAATTTTTTATGGTAATATTCTTTATAAAGCACAAAGGTGTCAGTATTCACCTCAGAAACTTACAAAACCTTTGAATAGACTTATTAAGAAGGGATATAATTACGATACGGTTGTCAAGTCATTAAAGATTGCATATTTTGGCGTTAATATTGAATCACTGATAAGGTCTTTGCATCGGAACTAAACACATTTATTCTAAAAACAGTTGTTGGCATGACACGGGTTATGTTCTTCTCATATATGTTATGATGGTATGATACTAAACCCCTAACGGGAAGGATTGTGCCTGATGTTCATATGATGAAATCATAATCTTTCAGTCAGTTTAATTGAAGTCTGGAGCTGGCATGTCAGTTAACTGCTAGTAGTCTGTTGTTATTTATGTATTATTGTCATTTTGTTTATTTTCTTTGGTTACATCTTCTGACATCAGACTCGGATTTCTCTTGAACTGAATTTTAATGTGCGTATTGTTATGCGTTTACTTTACTACATTGGTTAGAGGTATAGGGGGAGGGTTGAGATCTCACAAACATGTTTAACCCCGCCGCATTTTTGCGCCTGTCCCAAGTCAGGAGCCTCTGGCCTTTGTTAGTCTTGTATTATTTTAATTTTAGTTTCTTGTGTACAATTTGGAAATTAGTATGGCGTTCATTATCACTGGACTAGTATATATTTGTTTAGGGGCCAGCTGAAGGACGCCTCCGGGTGCGGGAATTTCTCGCTACATTGAAGACCTGTTGGTGACCCTCTGCTGTTGTTTTTTATTTGGTCGGGTTGTTGTCTCTTTGGCACATTCCCCATTTCCATTCTCAATTTTATTATGTAGAGACAGGTGCTACCTAATGATCCCATGAATGTTTTTTAACAAGCCCATTTTATATATTTGTTTGAATTGTTAATATAGAGCAACATATGACCACCACTCACAAAATATACTTCTGACTTGCTGGTGCAAGTAAAATGGGAATAAAAATGACATATATCAATGCAAATGTTAACACCTACAGCTATTTAATCATACTTTATCGAGGGAAATAACCTAAAAACAGACAGCAAGATCCATATAATGAGAAACCAAAATTAGAAAATTAAAAGAAAACATTTTATTATTACATTGTACTGTGAAATGGTCCCCGCTTGTAACCAGGCACTATGACTACATGGACTATAGCTACATGTAGTTACATGAATGTGTCTCCCATTCTGTATTGCCTATATATATAGTACTGATAGTACAGTGCTGTGTGTAAACAATGGTACACAGAAAACAATCATTACAAACAGAGGTCGAATTTAAGCTTTTTTGTGTACTGGCAACACAGACCATGACCAGTAGACCGTAAATCTACTGGTCCGGCTCCAAAACTACTGGTCCTGCAAAAATGACATTCATTTGACAAACACTAATATAAATGATAGATATTTACTTTTATTTTCATGCTTTCTTTTACATATGTTAGACAAGAAAAAGAGAGAGAACTTTGGGCTTGTGGACTCAAAAGTTAATCGTGAAGGCTGTACATGTGTTCCACATAAGCCAGGACCGGATGAAATGATGATACATGTATATCTTTAGTGTGAAACATTATGAATAATAGATCTGACAAAACCAACTATATAATTTAAACATTAGTGATCTTTTTCCCCAATATTTTTTTTTTAATGTTTACGTTTTCTTGTAAATTTCATAAACTTTATTCTGATCCTTCTTAAGTTTTGAAGGTCACTTATTTTAAAAAAATTGTCTGGGTTTAACTCCTTCCAAATTGGTAGAGAAATAGTACTTGATATCGCAGGTAAATTTTTTGGTAAACAAACTAAGATTGTGATGCAATCAGATTTTTATTGACAAATTTCTACTGGTCCATCGGACAACCAGATGACAAAACCTACTGGTCTGATGCAAATTCTACTGGTCTCGGACTACCAGACCAGGGCCAATTTTGACCCCTAATTACAAAGTATTAAACCCTCTGTCGCAGCAATGGTGAAACATAAGGTTTTCATAGAAATATTTATTATGCATATTACATGTATGTAAGTGATTGCCACATTGAATGATCTACATTTATGTTTATAAACTTTCAGTTTTTGAAGAGTATTCGTCATCCAAATATCCTTCATTACATCAGAGATGGAAAGAATGATGATCGTTTCCTCGTAACAGAAAGAGCAACACCATTGTCACTTGTTCTCGGAGATTTATCGTCCATGGAAGTTGCCTCTGGCATTTGCAATATAATTTCAGCTTTATCATTTCTTCATGATAAGGTGAGTATTTAGAAAAAAACATGAATTAATTATCTGTATACCTACAATAAACATGTCCAGTGTAACCTGCCTAATCTGACACCTGAGTATTCCAACATCCTGCTTTAACCGACACATTTTTCTAGTCCCAAAATAAACCTATCCTTGCAGAAAAAACCTGAGTATTCAAACAGCCTGCTTATCCAACATTTTGTTTTTGTCCCCCAGTGTGCTGGATAACACAGGTCACACCATGTACACTGTAGTAAATTATTAACAATTGATTCAAAATATAGGTTTTCATTATTCTGGGGTAGAATTTCTGAAAAAGATTTTTCAATACCAAATAATATTTTAATATCTTCCTTTTTCATTACAAAATATCTGATTGAAAACAAAGGAAAACACTCATTATAGCTTCCATTGATTAAAAAACAAATGAAGATTTAAATGAAATAAAGTAACAAAAATCTGTGTATTAACAGCACCTGAAATAAAAACATCTGTCAATTGGATGTCCTAATGAGTTTGTATGTGCATGGCGGGGGATGAATGCACAGCAGGAGACACTGACACGGTTGACCCACCCAGTCTCGCTCCTTATGGAGTTCATATAATTACCTGAGTATTTGAATGAACCTTCTTTATTGATTTCAGATTTAAAAATCAGTAAATTAAAGTATGAATCTTCTTTATTGGTTTGATTTTAAACATCAGTAATAAGTAAATCATTTGTAAATTACTGTCATCTAAATTTAAAATGATGCTAGAACTAAGATGCCTAAATGATAATGATGATTATAAGATAATAACATTTATTTTCAGGCCAATATTTGTCATAACAATATCTGTGCTGATACAGTTT
Source organism: Mytilus galloprovincialis (assembly GCF_965363235.1). NCBI lineage: Eukaryota > Metazoa > Mollusca > Bivalvia > Mytilida > Mytilidae > Mytilus > Mytilus galloprovincialis. Next base: position 2,971,569 of record NC_134839.1, on the reverse strand, counting down.
ATGTCACTGAGAATGGACATTGGAAACTTGGTGGCTTTGAATGTGCCTGTCGTTTTGTAGAAGCTACCCCTGAATTCTTAAAAAGTGTTGAAAAATTTAGAAATGAAAATAGCAAAGTCCCTGAGGAAAGGGTAAGTGATCAAAATTATAAAATCAGCACATGGTGAAAACAAGGAGAATTGGAAGGTATACAGTTTTCAAATGAATTCAAAAATAATCAACAATGCACATGATACATGATTCCAATATGGCTGAAACCAATTGAAGAAGATCTAGATTTCATGTTAATATTCTTTAATGTGATTTTTAAACATTTATTTAAATACTTTTTTTGCCTAGATTCTTGAAAATTAGAATATAAGAAAAGACAGAAAGAAATTGAGAATATAAAAAATTGTCATGAATACAAGATAAAAAAATTTGATATTACTAAATCCCTCCTGATAAGCAAAAGAATTGAAATCTCTGTGTTATTTTTAGGGAGAAGGATTGAATTTAACGGCAGAATTTGGTCATGTCAGAGATGTGTATAGTTTTGGTGTACTTGTAGACTCCTTACTAGAACAGTTAGAAGATTTAGGTATGGCTTGATAATTGATGGTTACTCGTTATAAATTTATTTATTTCCATGAATGACTATATCATTCAAATAAAGATCTAGCCGAAATTTGGTTTGATTGTGTACCATATATCACATTAGCAATCGCTATACTTTGGCAACCTTGATTACTATGGCCTTGGAAACTGGAAAGTCAATTAGCCGCCATTGTTTAAGATAACACTCACCTAAAGCAAGTGAATCTTTTTTTTTTTCAATTGTACAAACTTGTAATGAAAGCTTTAAATGTATTCTGAGGACTTAGTTTAGAATATATGCATGCATTGGTTTAATAATTTCTTGAACATCACAGTTACAAGAAACACTTTTCATATGACTTTAATTTTATATAGTTACATCCCTTGTATATATTTCTTTCAGATGATATAATAAAAACTTTTGAACTCAGAATTCAAGATGAGTGTTTAAACAGTGATCCAAAACAAAGACCAAAGCTTCACACTTTTTTGGAGGATAAAATATTCAGGTATGATTCTCGCTATAAGATATTTTCATTTTACAGTAGATTTGTGCTACAATGTTCTTTACCTAAGAAACTTTGTTAATATAAAAATTGTAAAATTTATTTATGAAAATTATGAAAATATTGCAGGACAAATTACGTTAATTTGTTACCATTTACAATTTATTGGATGTTATGAGGACAATATACATATTTATTTCCAATCTAGCTAAGTTACTTTAAACAAAAACTTTTAAAAAAAAAAGGGTTCTTTTGTTAATCTTGTACGTGTATAAAACTTTGAGGATATTAAGTGTTGACATTGAAGTGATCCATTGTGTGGAAAATAGTTTCATGGCCTTAAACAAAGTACAGTAACTAAATAGCATATTGATTTATGGGCTATATCATTCAAAAAATTATGTTAAAGGGTAGGAAGTGATTTCAAATTTCACATTCAAAATCCTTTCAGTAAATTATTTTGTATACATCAAATGGACATAAATCAAGATGACCCACACAAGACCAAAGGTCAAAATCAAAACTTCTCTTGCTACCCTTGCACATTCATTTTTTATTGGAGTAGCCCTCACATATTTCTTTTCTTGATTGCACTTCTAATATGACGTCCTTATTACACATTGTAAACAAAGCTGTGTTCTAATAAGCACAAAGTGTGTTTAACACATGTGCATAAATTTATTGTTCATATTCTCATTATTTTTATTGTTATTCTAATTAAAATATATATATTCATATTAAAATGAGCATAGAGCATGACCTGAAGGAATTATTTCTTAATTATTAAATGTTGTATTTTCAGTAATGATCTATTATCTTTATCAACATTCCTACATCATATTACATTGAAAAATAAAGACGAAAGAGAAGATTTCTACAGGTAATTTGAGAATTCCACAAATAGAAATTAAATAGATTTGTGAAACTTTTAAATCCTTTATTTCTTTAATCTCAATATTAGATATGATGAAAACATTTGGGAGGGAATTGAATTGTAAAATTGTGTAACTTAATTATAAGGCTGCAGTGACATATAGTGACCACTTCTGTTGTCTTGCGAAGTTGACTTTCTCAAAATTTGGTGCCATAAAGTAAAACTCTTTTGAAAGATCTTAATAATATTCAATCAAACTTGCACAGATTCTTATACTTGATATGAAGTTGTGCACCTGATACTTAAAGATTTTTGGGGTTTCCATATCAATACTTGGACTCTTCCATTTCGGCATATATTTTCTGGTAGTTTATGCTCATTTAAATTAGAGGACTACCTAATATTAGGGTTTATTTAAATATAGCTGAATACTTTAGTAATAAAGTATTCATAGTTAATAAAAAAAAACTTATGTCTAGTAGCTAATTTTTTACTGAATCATATTTATGAGAAGTATTTTTATGTTTTGAATCATATGCAAAATAGAATACAAATTTACCATTTGAAAGGCACATTTTTGAATTACTCTTTTCTCTCAGAAATTTACTCCAAAGACTCCAGTCTCTACCTGAAGAAACTGTAGGAAAACATCTAGTCAAACCATTGTTATGTAGATTTGTATTACTAGACAAAACAGCAAGGGAAATTGTGGCTCCTCACATACTGACTCCTCTCAGAGGTAAATATATGTAGATTTGTATTACTAGACAAAACAGCAAGGGAAATTGTGGCTCCTCACATACTGACTCCTCTCAGCGGTAAATATATGTAGATTTGTATTACTATACAAAACAGCAAGGGAAATTGTGGCTCCTCACATACTTACTCCTCTCAGAGGTAAATATATGTAGATTTGTATAACATAAAATTGAGAATTGAAATGGGAAATGTGTAAAAGAGACAACAACCCAATAAAGGGCAGAAAACTGAAGGCTCCCAATGGGTCTTCAATACAGCAAGAAAATCTCACACCTGAAGGCGTGCTTCAGCTGGCGCCTAAACAAAAATATGTACTTGTTCAGTGATAATGGACGTCATACTAAACTCTGAATTGTATAGAAGAAACTAGAATTAAAAATAATATGTGAACAAGATAATTAAGGTGGTCAAGAAGTTTTGACTGATGGTACACTGATGCCTCAGAAATTGAAATGGAATAAAATAGTAGACAAAATAGAAATAAGTTTGTTTCTTGTTGCCCAATTCATCCCTTACTTGATTTGACTACACATTCAGTTTAAAAATGAAAAATTCAATTTATGTCTCTTTTACTAACCTTGACTTTAATGGAAAAAATTAAGGTACTTCTAAACTAGGTGTGTATTTTGAGTTTCATTATATTTCTGATGAACACAAATTATATGCTTCTGTTTAATTATTTTTATGTATTTTGTAGATTTTAGCAATGGAAGATTGTCTCAGAGAAGGGAGATAACTCCCGTATTTTCAGAGTCCATTTACAGATCATGTGTCATTCCAGAGTTATATAAAGCTTTCTGTTGCCATGAAATAAACATAAGGACTTTATTACTCAAGTATTTTCCATGTTATGTAGATTTATTTGATAAAGAAAAGTTGGAAGATATTATTTTTCCACAGGTAATTACAAATCTACCTCATTTTTTCAGCAAGTTCAAAACTACTATTTTTTTCAAAAATTTGTGTATTATGAAAAATCTGCATATTTATGAAGTGTTGTTTTCAGCTCAATCACCATGTAATTATACAGTGTTCTCCCAAGGGCCTTTTTAAAAGTATCATGGTACCCGTGTGCTATATTTTCTACCATGGTGCTGTCTTAGGATTTTATTATAGAATGTAAAGGGGCCAGGGTGCTATATTGTTTTGGAAAACCAGTGATATGTTAATTTCAATGGTTCTATTTAAAAATTCTGTGGAGAACACTGTTACTGCTATATGCATTGTTCTCTTGTTTTGAGGTCTAGGCATTCTTCTAAGCTCAGCTAATTATAAAAGGTAAATGTTGTACACAGTACAATTCTAACAGTGAAAACTTTTACTGTAACTTAACTAAAAAATTAAGATACATCTCTTTTTTATCAAATTGCCATTACCAATGTCTTTTGTAGATTTTACTAGGTATAAGAGATACAAATGAAGAGTTAGCTGCCCTTAGTTTACATTGTCTAGCAGACATGATACCCATACTTGGTAGAGATGTAGTTATTGGAGGGCGAAGTAAAACATATTTTATTGAAGGCCTGCCAAAGGTAAGAGACGGTTAAAATATGCAACTGATTTCATCAGTTCAAATCATATTGCTTAAAAATACAGTGTAATGTTTTTAATTTATTTGTTGTGAGTGTAATAACAACATGTATGTAAAATGTTGGCCAGTAATTATGTCAGATTAAAGTTATCAGTGGTTGATTCTGTGTTGTCAGAAACTTCTTCATTTCAAAGTAATTAAATTAATTTGTTAATTGGGGGCATATCCAGGTCTAGAAAAGGGTTTAATTGTACATAATGGTAAATGTACACATACTGTGGATTCAGTTATTTTCGTGGGTATCAATTTTCGTGGATTGCTGAAAACTTCCTTATTCCTGGATATTTGATTTTGTGGTTTTGCCAATCTCTATATTCAAAGCCTATTAAAATATGTTATTTGTTGAACATTTGAATTCTTGGTTTAACTGAACCAACGAAACCCAAAGAAATTGGTATCCTATGAATAATAATGTATCTACAGTGCACATACCACAAACAAAATTTTTTTCAACCAAAGAAGTGGGATGCTACTGATCAGAAGATACAATATTCAGAGATAAATCTTTAGAAAACCCTTTTTTCACTTTCAGAATGTAAATACAAATCTTCAAGAAAAAGATCCTGCCAAGAATATAAATGGTGTGATTGGAAATGGCAAGGTGAAGTTAAAGGATCTAGCTACAATGAGGTATATTGCAAAAATAAGACAAAATAATTGTAAATTCTTGTCCAATAACGCACAAAGGAAAATGACAAAGCCAATGGTTTTATTCCGTGAATTACTAACATGTTTGCTTTCAATTTGGATAAGATGCCACCCGTAAATGCACCTTCCAAGAAACCAACGGTTTATTAACCAAAAGTTGTACAAATACATAAGGGCTTACTTGTTTAAAAGATTCATGAAGTTCCTAGCTACTAACAATCTTATAATATCCATTTAATCTCCAGAATCATTAAATACATGTTTCATTGTGTATACCCTATGTTTATTGGAATAAGTACAGAACTTCTACTACAAATTGAAAGAAGAGTGTCAAATTAGAGCTATAAACTTAATTCACCAGTGTTTAGCTCTATTCATTATCTTTTTATTTGTCTTCAGCAAAACCAAGACAGAAAATAATCAAAGCTCACCATCAGACAATAAAAGTAAAGAAGAAAAAATGAAAGAAGCAAGAGAAAGAAGAGAACAGAAAAGACTTGAAAGACAAAACAGAAAGAATTCATTTACAAAAGGTGAAAATCATATAAAGAAATCTTCTGCTCGTAATATAATGGGATAAAGGAATAAAAGAACATGTAGTTATAAAACCAGGTTCAACCCACCTTTTTAGCTCACCTGGCCTAAAAGGCCATGTGAGCTTTTCTCATCACTTGGCGTCCGTCGTCGTCGTCGTTAACAATTTTTCAAACATCTTCTTCTCTGAAACTACTGAATGGATTTGAATGAAACTTAAAATGATTGTTCCTTAGATTATCCTGCACAAAGTGTGTGCTTCGATTTTTGATCCGTCAAAAAACATGGCTGCCCTTACTTTAAATAGAACATAGGGGTCAAATGCAGTTTTTGGCTTATATCTCAAAAACGAAAGCATTTAGAGCAAATCTGACGGGGGTAAAAATGTTCATTAGGTCAAGATCTATCAGCCCTGAAATTTTCAGACGAATCAAACAAACCATTGTTGGGTTGCTGCCACTTAATTGGTAATTTTAAGGAAATTTTGCAGTTTTTGATCATTATCTTGAATATCATTATAGATAAAGATAAACTGTAAACAGCAAAAATGATCAGCAAAGTAAGATCTACAAATAGGTTAATATGACCAAAATTGTCAATTGACCCCTTAAGGGGTAAATGTCCTTTAATGACAATTTTTCACAATTTGTTCATCATATTTGCTAACTTTAAAAAATCTTCTCCTCTGCCACTACTGAATGGATTTGGATGAAACTTAGCATGATAGTTCCTTAGATTATCCTGCACAAAGTGTGTGCTTCGATTTTTGATCCGTCAAAAAACATGGCCGCCCTTACTTTAAATAGAACATAGGGGTCAAATGCAGTTTTTGGCTTATATCTCAAAAACGAAAGCATTTAGAGCAAATCTGACATGGGGTAAAAATGTTCATTAGGTCAAGATCTATCAGCCCTGAAATTTTCAGACGAATCAAACAAACCATTGTTGGGTTGCTGCCACTTAATTGGTAATTTTAAGGAAATTTTGCAGTTTTTGGTCATTATCTTGAATATCATTATAGATAAAGATAAACTGTAAACAGCAAAAATGATCAGCAAAGTAAGATCTACAAATAGGTTAATATGACCAAAATTGTCAATTGACCCCTTAAGGGGTAAATGTCCTTTAATGACAATTTTTCACAATTTGTTCATCATATTTGCTAACTTTAAAAAATCTTCTCCTCTGAAACTACTGAATGGATTTGGATGAAACTTAGCATGATAGTTCCTTAGATTATCCTGCACAAAGTGTGTGCTTCGATTTTTGATCCGTCAAAAAACATGGCCGCCCTTACTTTAAATAGAACATAGGGGTCAAATGCAGTTTTTGGCTTATATCTCAAAAACGAAAGCATTTAGAGCAAATCTGACAGGGGTAAAAATGTTCATTAGGTCAAGATCTATCAGCCCTGAAATCTTCAGACGAATCAAACAAACCATTGTTGGGTTGCTGCCACTTAATTGGTAATTTTAAGGAAATTTTGCAGTTTTTGGTCATTATCTTGAATATCATTATAGATAAAGATAAACTGTAAACAGCAAAAATGATCATCAAAGTAAGATCTACAAATAAATTAAATATGACCAAAATTGTCAATTGACCCCTTAAGGGGTTATTGTCCTTTAATGACAATTTTTTCACAATTTGTTCATCATATTTGCTAACTTTAAAAAATCTTCTCCTCTAAAACTACTCAACCAAATTCAACCAAACTTCAACTGAATGATCAGTAGGGTGTATAAAATAAAGTTTGTGTTTTATTTTCTATTTTGTCTAAAAACATGGCCGTCATGGCTAAAAATAGAACACAGGGTAAAATGCAGTTTTTGGCTTATATCTAAAAAACTCCAGCATTTAGAGCAAATAAGACTAGAAGTTAAAATATTTATTAGGTCAAGGTCTACCTGTCCTGAAATTTTCAATTTGCAATTTGCAAAAAAAATAATTTGTTGTGCTACTTCCAAAAAATAGAAAATATTCTGACCAGGAAAAAAACCATGTCCCCTACAAGTTAAATGGTCCATGCCTAACTGTTATTAATGAAATCATTTAACTGTTTTGCTGTTATTGGAGCCCCTTGCCCCTTCTCAGCAGTGGAATAAATCCAAATCATGAATGAAGAAATTCGAAAGAATAACAATTTAATAATGTAACAATAACAATTTTATTGTTAAAATTCTTTTATTGTAACTATAATGTAATAAAAATAAACTCATTTTCTTTATTTATAAACAGTAAGTCATATATATTTGTAATATTGAAGAATTGTTAGCTGTACATGTTTGCCTGGCATGGTTCAATATGTTCAATAAGGCATTGCTTACCAGGTGAGCGATTCAGGCTCTTGAGAGCCTCTTGTTTTTTCTTAAAATGTCCTGTACCAAGTCAGGAAAATGGCCATTGTTATATTAAAGATCTTTTCTCTGTGTGTTACATTTTAATGTTGTGTTTCTGTTGTGTCGTAGTTCTCCTCTTATATTTCATGCGTTTCCGTCTGTTTTAATTTGTAACCTGGATTTGTATTTTTCTCAATCAATTAATGAATTTCTAACAGGGGTATACTACTGTTGCATTTATATATAACTAGTTTACTGTAAATTGGCTCTTTCACTGTTTTCATTTGTCCAAAAGAAATGATTGAAGAACAGCAAATTTGATTTGACTTAACATTAAATTTTGGATGCTGTGATAATATCTATAGTATTTTCTTTTTAAATTTCAGCAACATCTGATGAGAGAAATAAAATTGACACCAGAATTTCAGAAACAGAGAGTCATTTAGATAATTTAGTCAAAAGTCAACCTGTTGACCAGGAAATTAACATGCAACCAAATCTTATAGATGACATTCAACCAGAAGTGTTCAGTACAGACAAAGATGATTGGTCAGATTGGGAGGATGAGAATCAATCTCTTAATGATGATTGGTCAAATTCATCACATGATCGTGTGACATCACCAACAAATTCTAGTGTGGCCATAGAGACAACACAGTCACTTTCCTCAAATAAACTTCATTTCCCCAATAAAATTCCTCCTACTGATAAAAGGACTGACTCCATGAGATCAAAAGATAATGGCATTAATGAAAATACAAGTAAATCCTCCAGCAAAACTAATCATTCTGTAAAAAAATCTGGAATGTCGTTAAAAGGGAAAGTGAAAACTATCAAACCTCAAGCTAACAAACCTCTTGGTGCTGAATTTGATATTCACAATGTGGAGATAAAAGTTCAGGCTCAGAAAGAAGAGGATTTTTTTGCAGATATGATTCCTGAAATTAAACCTACTACTCCAAAAGAAAATTTGTCATTAAGTTTACCTAAAAGTCCAGTCAGTGGCAGTAAAACTGAGAAATCCTCCTTATTTGTTTATACAGAAGCTGAAGTTGACAAGGTTGGTATTGATTATATATTTTAAGCATACACAATTACCATGCTAATTGTTATGAAAAATTGGTAATTATTTAATTTAAGAAAAAGGAAATATGGTATGATTGCAAATGAGAGTGGTTGTATGAATCTTCAGGTGACCTTACTGCCTGCAACAATGAGCAAAACCTATACCGTAAAGACTTTGACATTATAAAAATGTTAGATAATTCAAACTAAAAATGGCAGCCTGATTCATGCTGAATCAATAAACAAAAAAACAAAATATGACTGAGAGCAATGAACGACAACCACTGAATTACAGGCTCCTGTCAAGGTAGAGCCACAAAATGAAAATGGTGGGCTTACACATGTTTGTGCTCATGAATGCTCAACCTTCTCGCTACCTGGGATAGAAGTGTAACAGCAATACAAAATAAAATGTTAATATAAGTTGGAAATGGCTTGATTTATCAGATTGGAAAAGCACAAAAAACTAACAAAAAGACACAAAGAACTTATCAAAGAGAATTAACAATTACTAGAATCTAGCTTGAAGCAATTTTTTACTGATGAATAAATCTTATTTCCCAAAACTAAAATATAGCTATCACTATCACATAAGCTATAGCATGATAAGGAAGCATTTATAACCAGGTTCCTGATAGATCATAACACATTGCCAGTAAAACTGCATTTACAACCCCCATGCAAATTTATTGATGGTGGCAACTCTGGTTATGATGTCATAAAGGAGTCTGTAATTTAAGATTTCCATATTCAGAAACATCTTTAAAACCCCATTATTGCTAGATAGAGGCAACAGCAGTTTACTACTATCCAAAAGTCATAATTTGATGGAGAGAAAACAACCGGGTTGCAAACTAAAACCGAGGGAAACACATTAACTATAAGAGGAAAACAACGAAACAACAGCAATGCTAAAGTGCAACAAAAAACAAAACGACAATGCAACATACATATTGAAACGAACAATTAAATAACAACTACCGGTAGTATATTCCTGACTTGGTACATGACATTTAAAACAAATATGGTGGGAACCTAGAAAATGATCATCCATAAAATAGTTTAAATTGTACAATTAATAAAATTTTATTTCTTTTTATTAGGACACAAGTGCTAGCGGATGGGGTGATGATGATGGTGGATGGGATGTGGAAGGATTTTAAAATGAAACTTGTGGGCCATTTTTAAACCAACTGCATCAATTATTGTGATTCATGAATATTTGTGGTTAATGATTGGATAATTTGTCCTTATCTGAAGTATTTTTGGTATCCAAATAACGTTGGTATCTTTTGGTATTCAAATATTTTTGGTATCTTTTGGTATTAAAATATTTTTGGTCATTTTTGGTATCTTTTGGTATTCAAATATTTATTGGTATCTTTTGGTATCCAAATTTATTTTTATTTACTATTAAGCCAAAAGTAGTCAGCACAAAATGTTGCTGCTCATTTATGATACATGTCTGTCATCTTTTATCCTAGTCTTATCATATTTTTATGTAAAACATGTTTATTTTAAAAGTATTATATTCTTTTTTGGTTGCCAGCTTTATGTAAAAAAGGGTTGAAAATAATCAAATTTTAAAAATTGTTTGAAAAAAGAAATCCAAAATTTTAAAATGTTTAAAATGATGTTTCTTATTTTACTGTATTTGTAATCAAATAATTTGTGGATGAAAACCTTGATATTGTACTTTTACAGGCAGTTGAAATTACTGCAGATCTTTAGAAAGGATAAAATGACTAAATATTAATCAAAAAGTCATGACAATCTTCCCTGTTATGTATTTATTTTTTTGAAACAGAAGAAATTAACAAATAAACATGATAAAGATTATTTTAAAATAAGGCTCTAGAAAAAAAGTTATCAAAACTCTTTGTAGGACATAGGACCTATAAATATTGCAAATTTTAACCTAATCTTTATCCCCCAAAATTAACCTAAAGAGTGTTTCATGGCATTAATAAGTTGAAACATAGGTATACTATTTTTATCATCTAAGGATTGTTCATTAAACAATGGTTCCAACCTTTCCAAATAACTGTTATGGCTCAGTAGCAGATCAAGGGGGAGGGTTTCAGGGTTGGAACCCCCACTTTTTTGACGATCAATGCATTTGATTGGGGACATATGATTGGGAACTCCCTTTTGAAAATGGCTGGATCTGCCACTTTGGCTTACCCCATGAGATAACCATTATGTACTGACAGGGCATTTAGTTAGAAAAGCAATTATTCAGTAAGTTGGTACTGTGTATTGAAATGTTATGTTATTGTGTAATGATTTATTTTCTTACTCTAGTATTGTGATACTGTCAGCTGAGGGAACAGCAATCATTTATTTGCTTGGTTATTTTTAAACTATATAAAAAAAACAAAGATCATATCATGGGTCAATTATGAGTCATGGTTATCAGGTTTCATCTGTTTTATAAGAATCAGGGGAAACTTTTTAATTTTTATTATGTTAAATTTCTACTACACTATTTATAATTTTACATGAATGAGCCCCCACAAAGAAAATGATACATTCATAAATATTTCTCTTCCTTCTTTACCAAAGCAAGTGAGGTAAAATTAAAACAAATTTCTTGAAGTCTTTTTTCATGGGGATCCTTGAAGAAAATCACGGTTATTTCAATGGTAAAACACCGAATTGTGCTGGTCGTTTACTAAATTATGGTAGTCAAAATCTTTGAGGTTAAATTTTACCAGAAACTTGCAAGTAGATGTAGCCTAACTTTTTAAAGATTGGATCAATTTTTCCTAATTTATGAGAAATGAAGTTCCTGCGTAAGAAAACTGGACAGGATTTTAAATAGGCAATTAGTTATCACAATAGTAGATTTAAGCTTATCCTGTACTTATGGATGGAAAATAAAATTATCATGCAGCTTTTATTAATAGAACAGCTCAAAAGGCTATTTGCCAATTCCCGTAATTGACCCTGTAATTAGAGATCCCTTCTTTAGTTGTCTCCCTTATGAGGGACATTAATTTTTATCTACAACGGAGAGCTAGCAGAAAGAGCAAATCTACCTGTGCCTAATGTGAGAAATCTATAAGGTTTTCAAATCTTTTAATTACATTAATTTGTTGTTTAACTAAATACGTTTGACATCAGAAATTATTTTTCATGAAAAATTAGTTAAACCGCCGGTACATCACTTTTAATTCATTATGCTTTGCATTGGCAAAAGCCAATTTTGTCCGTCATGGAACCAGTCTACGATTGACAAAGGGAAGTAATTTGTTTAAGAATTGTGTAACAACAGAGTCAAATCGGTAATTGGCAAATGGACTATTGATTATTCTTTTTATACACATGCCAATTGTTATTGGAATTGTACTGTACACACGGTTTGCTCCTAAGCATTATTATTTACACTGAAAATTTATTGAATAGATAAACAAAATGTTTGTCTTATAATTTTTAGATTAAATAAAGGGTTGCCTTCAATAAGTACCACTATTTACCTTTCTTCTTTGTAAAGAAAATGATGACGATGATGAGTTAAATTATGAAAAGTAAATCCAGAAGTTATTTGTTTTAGCAAATGTAGATCAATTTACCAAAATATGTTTACCTAACTAATGAAATTGTAAGAACATCTCCATATAAGTGATGTGATCAGAAAATATGTTTGGATTTCTTTAAATAAAGTAATATTACGGTAATCATGTCAAATATTTTGCATACCGCATATATAAATATTGTAAATAGTACTAATTAAGAGTACATTTACTGAATGATACAAGATTGTAGATTCTGCATAAGTATTTCATTGTAACCATATTAGAATGTTGGTTATTATGTCTTTTTTTTCTATAACTAATAGAGAAGGGTAAAACTGAAAAACAGATAATGTGTTCAGAATTCATTTAGCATGCACAAAAATTGTTTATATAATGGTTCTGTTTTACATTCATACAGTTAAATTCTATACACTTGCATTTATTTCCTGTGTGTTCATGTCTTCATAGTGCTTTTTTAAATGGCACCCAAGGCCCCAGAGAAAAAGATTATATCCAGACAAAGAATGATGTTCATAAGTTTAGTTGAAGATGATTATTTTTGTATTATGCACTGACTTTTTTTCTTTGAAGAATATCAATAAGAAAAAAAAATATTTTACTCTATAGAAGATAATAATCTAAATGCTAATATAATACAAAAAAAAATTATATAGATAGGACTTTATAGGTTTGAATTTTGAAAATAAAAGCAGTAAGGCCATAATAGATTATTTCCATACACATTTGGTGTATTTTTCTCATTTTTTGTTAAATCTTTTTTAACTCTATGCTTGCAATACTTAGAAGATTTTATCATGTTATCACGAGGCAATATATGTTTCTCGGGAATTGTTCTATACATATTGTAGGTACTTTCTGTTCTTGTTAATAAATATAGAATTATGTGAATTTGAGTGTCCTGATTTACAGTCAACACCATAATAGTATGAGGAAGTAAATTCTGTAAATTCAGAAATTTTGGTGCTCATTTATTATTGTGATTGTTGCCCAACGACGAAAATGTGGGATTAATTATTGCCATTACACATGTTAAAGGAAATGCTGCATGAAATTCAAAATTCAATTTTTTATTATCTATTAAAACTGAGAATAGAAATGGGAAATGTGTCAAAGAGAGATTAATCCAACTAAATAGCAGAAAACAGTTGAAAACCACCATTGGGTCCTCAGCACAGCAAGATAATCCTGCACCGGGAGGTGTGATTCAGCTGGTCCCTAAACAAAAATGTGTACTAGTTCAGTGATAAAGGACATCATACTAAACTATGAAATACACAAAAGAAACTAAAATTATACAAGTCTAACAAAGGACAGAGGTTCAGGACTGGCGCAAAAATGCAAATGATCTTTGACACATTTCCCATTTCTATTCTCAGTTTTAATAGATAATAAAAAATTGAATTTTGAATTTAGTTATACACAACTAATTGTCCTGAAACTACATAAATGCTTGTTTTGGGCCCCTTTGGGTTCCTAATTCCTAAACCTTTGGGACCATAACCCCCAAAATCAATCCTAACCTTCCTTTTGTGGTCATAAACATTTTGTTAAAATTTTATTGATTTTTATTTACTTATACTAAAGTTATTATCTGGAAACCATCTGTCTAAGGACAACGCTGACGATGACGACATGATACCAATATACGACCAAAATTTGTTTAACTTTTGCGGTCATATAAAAAGGTGTTTATAAAGACCACAGACTTTCAAAGATATGCAATCAACTCCAATCCAAGGAAAAGGATTTGGACAAAATACAGTGAGCAAACTTGTATGTCTCAAAATACAAATTGAAAATTGGTACACAATGTAGTTGTTTTCCAAGTTCCGGAATGAACAATATATGACAACGGTTTAAATATATCTATACAGAATTTTCTATGCAAAGTAAAGAAACCATAAATTTGTCTTGTTTCACCCAATAAATTAATAGATACCCGGTAGATGTTGAATACAACTTTTTATTTAACCCCTGCAGGCTGCATTAGGTAGAAAATCTAATATATGTTCATATGACACCATGCCAATGCTTACACAGTCACATATCAATGTTCTGTAAACAGTGAAAATGTAAATCCATACCCTAATTTGAAAAACATCTTCAAATTTCACAGCATAATGAACAGTGTAAGAACTCAAGTTTTCATCAGATTTAAGAAAAAAGGAATTCTTCTTTTGTTATAAATTAGATCCATTAGTTTTCTCAATTGAATCATTTCATAATTTTTTACACTTGTCACTACTGTAGGTGTAATACCACAAAATCACATCCGGTTGTATACAAAAATAGGTTGAAAAAAAAAGATTCCCTTGAATTTGACAGTTGTATGTAATTAACCCTACATTTTATTGCAGTAAAAAATTTCTGTATCATAAACATATGTCTTGGGTATTTCAAAGCACCATTATTTTTTTTATTTGGGATTTCTATAGAATATTTTATAAACTTGAAGTTACATGGTTACTAAACCTTGTACACAGATTAAATAAGGGGAGAAATTTGATTGGTTAACTTCCAGTGATGGTTATTTTCTTATATGCAATGAAATGTTATGTAAAAATTTTTCCATAGTACTGGACAGGATAAAACTTTACTCATGTCAAGTATTTCTTTAAATTCTGCACATTTTTTGCAAAAGTGCAAATTCAACAAAGACTAATAGGGGAAATCAATGGTGGTGTTACACCTGTAGAGGTT
The DNA here is from genome assembly GCF_965363235.1 of Mytilus galloprovincialis. Classification (NCBI taxonomy): domain Eukaryota; kingdom Metazoa; phylum Mollusca; class Bivalvia; order Mytilida; family Mytilidae; genus Mytilus; species Mytilus galloprovincialis. The sequence continues at coordinate 2,956,438 of NC_134839.1, read as the reverse complement.
TTCTCATTGCTAAAGGTTGTTTTTTTGCTTAAATCCACTTCATTTGAACTTTGGAGGAAAGTTTTTTCATTGGCAATCATACCACATCTCATATTTGTATTAAACCACATTAATCTATTTTAACCTTCAAAGTGAGCCACAAAAACTTGGTGGAAAAAGTAAAATAGTAAAAATGACAAAACCCTGAGGAAAATTTAATAAGAGGCTATAAAGAGCCTGTGTCACTTACCTTGGTCTATGTGCATATTAAACAAAGGACACACATTTAATATAGAAAAGAATAGAATTCATGGCAAAATTCTCTTTGTTAATGGTGACTTGTCTGTAGATCTAACTTTACTGAACATTCTTGCTGTTTACAATTATATCTACCTATCATGAACTAGGCCAAGTAGTTTCAGAGGAATAGATTTTTGTAAAAATTTACAAAAATTGCACAAAAAAATACTTTAAACATGTTAAAGGGCAATAACTCTTCATGGGTTAATTTACAATTTTGGTCTTGTTGACTTATTTGTAATTATTTGAATCTGGAATAATTTTGAATACTGGAAAATTGATAAGAAATCTATGACAAAAAATTACCCAATTTAAGAGGGTTAGCTATGTATGCATGCATGACTTTGGGGGTTAAATTCACCCTGAAAATTACTGAGTGTAAAATTAACCTTATCCATGGGTGTATGGCTTACCCTTGCTAGTATGGTTAGTTTTCATCTTACATTTCTTATCAATTTTCCAGAATTTAAATTTATTTTTATTAATTCCTGGTTGTTATTGTTCTCTACATAAATCAAGCAATTAAATTTCTAGTTTGAATTGCTTTGCAGTATGCCTAATATACTAGGCGGCCTTAACAAGTGAAAATGTGAGCTACTGCTCACTGATGATACCCCTGACAAAAGTGTACCGTAAGTGTTCGGTAAACAGGAAGTTGTTGAGTGACGAATCTGAAAAACCATCACACCGTATTGCTGACTTATATAAAACCTGAAACCAAATTTCAGAAATCCAAGTATTGTAGTTCCTGAGAAAAACATGACGAAACTATTCAACTTGGATGTCATGTGTAACATTATGTAAGTGTTTTCAGTAAACAGGAAGTTGTTGAGTGATGAATCTGAAAACGCATCACACAGTTATCCAGAATAATAAAAATAAAGGCAACAGTAGTACACCGGTGTTCAAAAATCATAAATCAATTGAGAGAAAACAAATCTGGTTTACAAACTAAAACCAAGGGATACACATGAACAACTATCAGAGGAAAACAAAGGAACAACAGGAACACTGAAGTGCAACAAAAGCAAACACCAACATACATGGAAACCAACTATTTGATAAAAACTGACATATTTCTAACTTGGTACCAGAGGTTTTGTATAAATCCTGAACCTAAATTTCAGAAATCCTTGTAATGTAGATACTGAGAAAAATGTGACAAAATTTTCAACTTGGATGTCATATGTAAAATGATGTAAGTGTTAAGTAAACAGAAAGTTGTTGAGTGATGAATCTGAAAAGGCATCACACGGTATAGCTGACTTATAATGTTATATAAACCCTGAAACCAAATTTCAGAAATCTTTGTTATGTAGTTCCCGAGAAAAATGTGACAAAAAATATTCATGGAACAGATGGACAGATGGATTGACGGATGGACAGACACAGGTAAAACAGTATACCCCCTCATTTATAAAGTTGGACTTTTTCAAGTGGGGGTATAAAAAGACAATAATGATTATAAACTATAAGTTAGAATAATACTAATGTACAACAAAGAGATTTTGGCTCAAGACTTGTCCATTTCATAAGGATGGTTACTGGATTTTGAAAAACAGATACCGTTAATTCAGAAATTATTGTGTGGTTAAAATTATTGGATAAATGCACTGAAATAGTTCTGATATATCTATAAATTGTGAATGATGGATTTAAACTTTCCAAAATGTCTTGACACCATAACAAACTGCTCTTTTCAAAAGCAATCAACTGGCCCTTTAATAGAAATACACAAAGAATGATATATAAAAAGAAAGTAAAAATCAAAATTAAACAATTTTTATTTTTTTTGACACTATTCATATATATCAATGCAAAAGCAGTTACAAAAAATGGTTTTATAGTGTTGTGCAGTACATATAAAATGGAGTCTGACAAATAGATAAAGCACTTGACATTGATTGAGCCTCGTGCTACTAGATGTTTTAAGAATTATTTCAGATATTGCTGGCTTGAGAATGTCTGATGCAAAGCTAGGTATTTATTGTGATGAACTTATTGCCAGATTTCATCCTTCTGCTGGACTGTATGGTAAAAGACTACCAAATAGAAAGTGCTGGATGACAGGCCACTTGGCTAAAACCTAAAAAAAGAAGAAATAGATTTTTTTTTTTAAATGAAATGAATTTAAATCAAGCCATGCAAATGGTTGTTTTGTTTAACCATGGAAGTATTATATTGACAGGAACTCCAACAAGCGGACTTCACAAGTTTATAGTGCGATGCCGCAAAATCATTAAGCATGTATTAATTAACTTGACATGACATCTGGATATATGGGTTCCGATCAATTTTTTGGAGCCTTGTGATTGATCGTAATTACGGAATATACCAAAATAGCAGGATGTGTACTTAATTGTCAAGGAAACAACACTAACCGAACATGTCAGTTGACAAATATGTCAGTTTTTCTGGTTTTGCTGAGTAAAAACAAATACAAAGAAACAAATTCTCCGCGACTATTTTCACCAAAAAAACCCAACCCAAACAAACAAAAAACTGAAGAGAAAAATACTTACAAGCCATACAAACTTCAATTTAACTTCAATCAATTTAAATAGTAAGATGTTTAATTCATGACTGGATCATTGGCTAAACACGCATAAAATGCTTAGCTTGAAAATCATAAAATTCTCATAGAAGTAAACGGAAAAGTATTTTATCAGCAATTATTATCGCGTTACACTACTAACTTATAATATTTTAATTCTGAAGTGTTTCAGAAAAAATAAATTCAAAGGTGGTTCCCTGTAGCGACGGGGGCAGGAAATGTTAAAGGGCTTTAATCGGAAAAAATATCATAACATTTTCATTTGATTAATTGTTTACGTAAAGTCCTATGGCAAATATTTCATGCAATTCAACAAGAAACCAAAACACAACTTCCTTAATATACGGTGTAAGATGTTTCAGAACTGTTAAGCATTTCCAAACATAAATAAATTCAAATTTTGTTTCCATAAATTAATAAATGCCATTCGTAAAAATTAATCTCAGACTAGGTTGAATTTTAAGGTTTGTTTACAACTTTGCACTTATTAAAAAAGATAAAACAATTCATTTGTCTCGTAACCTGGTATTGCTATGTAGAGGTCATCACATGTGTGTAATTATAAACCTCTTTTAGTCTTTGAACCATATTTGTTAAATACGTTTAAAACATTTTTCAAATTGAGATGGATAGAGAAAACAATAGATTTTCTTGTAACAGTCGATAAAAATAAACAATCTTAAAACTTGAATTTAAGCTATCTGGCAGCATCCGGCACACTACATGTGCATCACATTGCTGACCCAAACACCAACTTGTACATGTAGTTTTTAATACTGGATATTTCCCGATTTCCAAGTTCCAATAATTAAAACATATTAAACAACATTAAAAATAAGCTTGCCTATTATGGACTAATTTCTTTGATCTTTTCAGCTTTTGTCTTCATTTATTAAATGAAAACAGGTGTTGTTATTACTTTGGCAATTCACAAATAACCACAGGAGTTTTTGTGTTTATTTTTCTTGGTAGGTAGAAAAGGCACTCAATACCAAATCATGTGAAAAGACCAGCTTCAGTTAACAGAAAAGATGAAGGCGGCATCACAGATACCCCACAAAGGAGTTATCATGTACTTGACAAACTGAGTCGGAACCTTTTATTTGCCAAGAAATCAGTGGGATGGGAAATGTGCTAATTTTTTGTTGGGAGTTCCTGTCAATATAATACTTCCATGGTTTAACTCATCCATTAAAGTACTATGCATATACATGTACATGTATATAAATGTTTTGTATGCACCTATGAATTGAAACAAAATGTTTCATAAAGTATTTTACTCATTCGAAACTATATAAAATATTTTTGTGCAGCCTGTCATTAAGTTAGTGTCTTGTGATTCTTGCATCTGGATTCTGCAGTCAGTAGATTTTTGTCTCACCTATGACAGTCACAGACTTTGAAATTTTTTATCTAGCCACAGCAGCTTTAATAATTTTTCAGTTTTGTGATGACCTATTGGTTTGTTTAAGGTGTACCTCTGACTGAAACTTTTGCATAGTTTGCATGCATATGTCTAAGGGTTGCCATACTATCTAAATTACACCTAGGACTAGGAGAGACAAAACTTTGAATCTATTTTGATATTTAACCCATAACATACCTCAGCTTTATACATTTTAATTAAACCTGAATTAACTTTTTCCCAGTGAGGAACTGCACTTATATTCCACAACTGATTGGAATGCTCAGCAAATGGACCAGTTTTTACCTGTAAAATGATATACAATTTAATCATTTCCTGTTGTTTATATAAACTAGATAATAATAAAAACAAACAAGGCTTTGACGTGATCTGTAGTTAAGCACTGTGAACTTTATCAAAGTAGAGCTTATATCCTAAATCCTGTTTTTATGCCCCACCTACGATAGTAGAAGGGCATTATGTTTTCTGGACTGTGCCTCCGTTTGTTCGTTCATCGGTCCGTTCGTCCTGCTTCAGGTTAAACTTTTTGGTCAAGGTAGTTTTTGATGAAGTTGAAGTCCAATCAACTTGAAACTTAGTACACATGTTCCCCATGATATGATCTTTCTAATTTGAATTCCAAATTAAAGTTTTGACCCCAATTTCACGGTCCACTGAACATGGAAAATGATAGTGTGAGTGGGGGCATCCGTGTACTATGGGAACATTCTTGTTTAAAATATTTTTTCCCCCATTTTTCTCCAAAATTTCAAACCCTATATCCAACATCCCCATTTTTCTTTAACCTAAAATATCCCACAAGTCTTTCATCCCCTCTAATTTCCAATGTTAATTAAAGAGTTCTTTCTAAATCTTGTGGACTTTGATTTCTAGATGTTGAAGGTGTGGAATTTATGTTATCTTGTTGACTATATGATTTAGGTTTACTTGAATATTTTTTATATGTTACAGTGTTGTCTTTTGGTTTTAGCTCAAATACTTTTACTTGAACAAGTACAGCTATTATGGTCCTTATTTTCATTTCATGTGTAGACCAACTCACTAGTTGGCACAAATGATAAATCAGATTCAATGTGGAAAGTTTACAATGATTTTTTATAAAAGCATTAAAAAATGGACTTGAACCAGGAAATGGAGTATTCATGAAAAAGATATTTTTTTCAATTCAAAATAATGTGTTCTCATGAAAAAAAATTGATCAAACATATTTATCTCAAAAAAGAATCTCTTACCTGATTAATATATTGTATACAGCCTAAAAACATATAATCTTTTGAAAATCCTTCAGCTATTTCTGGTTTGACGAATGATTTTGGTAAAATTCTTTTATGACCTGAGAAAAAGAAGATAGTGTATTACTAGTAAGTACAATTAAAAAAAAAGTGATAAATTTCTGGTTTCATTAACTACTTGTACTGTGGAAAATACTTATCCTAAAATGCAAAATAATCATTTATACTGGGACAAAGCTTTTAACTAGAGAATATACAATAAATCAAACCAAAAGACATGTTTTTTATATTTTATTACAGTTCTTCTATAAAAGCATGCAAATCAAAACATTGATCAACTTGCTTGCTACATGTGCTATGTTTGCTTGGTTGTTTGTAAACAATAGGTAGGTGGATTTTCTGTCTGTTTTTATATATACTGGGATTTGATTGGACAATAAAAATTGACATGAAATGAATTTGATGTTTATTGTCCAATCATATTCCAGTAGATAGTAAACAGACTGAAATAGACTACATACCTGTTGTTTACAAACATTCAAACAAATATAGCAAGCAAGTTAATCAATTGTTTGTTTTGCATGCTTTAATAGAAGAACTGTAATGTACATGATTAGTTTAAAAATATTTTGCCATTTCTATCAAATGAAGAAAACACTTGCTGACTATTACCTATAAGTTGTGCACTTCCCCATATAAATGCTATAAACTGAAAATCATCTAAACTCCATACTCCTTGACTACCAGCTGGTTCCATTCTGTATGTTACTTGAAGTTTTCTTACCAGCTTTAAATATCTGCAATAGCAATTATTCTGTTCAATATCAAAAGACATTGTTTATCCTAAATTTATTCATATAATATATGCATGTGCAACTATAACGATAACAGTGAATTCATTTCTATTCCATGTTCCTTAGAATCTACTAGTTTCTTTCAGATTCAGATTTAGCTGTGGAACCATAACTCTCAGGTCTGCAATTAGTCAAAAATATCACAAGGACCTTAAAAAATAAAATCAGCAGCTAATTCAGATCAAATCAAGATTTTTCAACAGAACCAGATGGCGGAAAATGCTCTTGTTGACTGTTTGACTAGTAATCGTATAAAAAATTATGTATCCTTTCACCAAATAAATGAAGTCTATGACGAAAAACATAAAAGCATTTTATTCAAAACAAAATATCCTAGCTAATCTATGCTACACACTTCAGACATTTCCAGGAATTCAATAGAACTCTGTGTGGGAAATACAGGTAAAAAGCTTCTTTCTGAAAACCATTTCAATGATTTGAATATGTTCCTTAGAATCTTTAGCTTCATTCAGATTTAGCTGTGGAACCGTAGCTCTAATGTCCACAAATTGTCAAAAAATATCATAAGGAACTGAGAGCTATGATCAGCATCTAATTCTGATTTAATTCAACTTGGTTTTTTCATTAGAACAGATGATCGCAACAGCTCACATAGACAGGTAGACTTTTAATGCTCTAAAAACCATATACTGTAAATTCAGAAATTATTTCATGCAATTGTTATTGCAATTTTGTCATTTTAGACTAAACTGCTATTTTAATTTTTGCTATATTGATACAAGTTTTGTTTAATTCATATAAAAAATTTCAAAATGTGAGTTGAAATTATTGGGATTATTACGTTGTTGCATTTTTTTCACAATAACAAAAACATCGCAATAATTTCTAAATTTACAGTATCATGACACCAAACAAATGAAAGTCAATGATGAAAAAAAATATTATTCCATTTGAAACAAATGTAGCCTAGCTTATCTGTGCTACACACTTCTGACATTTCCAGAAATGTAATGCTTTAACTTTATATTCTGGAGAACTTACTTTTCAAATATATTTAATGCAACTGCAACGGCATCTTTTTCTGATAAAGCCCCTATCTTGAATAGACAGCAGAGGAATGCAACAAAGGATAATTCATGGCCTAAAATATAAGACATAACTTTATAATTTAATTTTGGATGTAACACGTCTTCTGATTGGCTGACGTTATTTTGTTATCAGACCATAGACATAATTTAGTCATGTGACCGTGACATCATCAACGTTTTTTCAAGGTTTTTTACAGTTTAAAATGGAATTTAGAATTAAATTATAAGAAATGACTGTAATATTTTTTCTGTCTATGAAGAAATAACATAAAAAATTTGGTGCACACTGAATAACGCGCGTAGCGGGTTATTTAACAGTGTGCACCACATTTTTTATGTTATTTCTTCATAGACAGAAAAAATATTACAGTCATTCCTTAAATATATCTAAATCTCTTTCTAACAGGGAACATAATATATAATATCAATTTAATAACATTAACGGTGTCAATTATTCTGCACCAGATGTGCATTTCGACAATACATGTCTCTTCAGTGATGCTCGTGGCCAAAATATGTAAAATCCAAAGCTTATATAAAAGATGAAGAGCTATAATCCAAAAGTTAAAATGTTGCATTACCATTTCAAATTAAAAATCTATTATATCTTCTTGCCTGTGAATATTATTCTAATTTGACAGATAAAAAAATCTGTTATAAAGCTTACAACTTCAAGTAGTTCTTTGTTAATTTATGTAACATTGTCATTTTGCTTAGTTTCTTTGGTTACCTAGTTGACATCAGACTCAGATTTCTCTTAAACTAAGTTTTACTGTGTGTATTGCTGTGTGTTTGTTTTTTCTACATTGACTAGAGGCCAGAGGAATAGGGGAAGGGTTGAGGTCCACTAACATGGTTAACCCTGCCACATTTATGCACCTGTCCCAAATTAGCTTTTGGCCTTTGTTAGTCTTGTATAATTTTGAATTTTAGTTCATTTATATGTTTTGCAGTTTAGTATAACGTCAATATTCACTGCACCAGTTCACATTATTTCTAAGGGGCCAGACGAAACCTGCCGCCAGGTGCGGGATTTGAAGACCAATTGGTGGCCTCCAGCTGTTTTCTGTTCTTAAGTTGGGTTGTTGTCTCTTTGGCACATTTCCCATTTCCATTCTCAATTTAATTTTAAGATATTAGTTTTATTCATGTCTATTAGTCTGAAAGTATATGAATAAACATTATTTGATTATTTTTTTCATACAGCTGACCTGTTCCATAGTCAATTCTTGTACTATTACCAACACCTTCTATCAAGTACACAGCAACTTCTGGTACAGCTTTGTGATATTTCTCATCTAAGCAGGCTTTAATCTCATCTTCTGCATTCTGTAATATAATTCATGACCAATCAATTTCAAATCAATGATTGTTTCTTTGAAATGTACTACTATATCAAAATCTGGTTAAGGTGTATTGTCATCATAGAAAGTTTTAATGTAAGACAACAGACAGTAACTAGAACATGTTGAACAAAACACATACAATGACTCTAATTGCAAAGAATGGATAAAATTACTAGAGTTACTGATTGAAAATAGTTTTCTTAGTTAGATAAATACTTCTATGTGTTAATTTGATTACAAAATGTTTTCTGATTTATTTTGGTAAGAAAAATACTTTTAGCTAAAGATGAATTGGATGGGGGTTCTGTGTATTCACACTATCTATACAACTCTAGATCTCCTTACTGATGCCATATTTTGGAATTTCCGTGACCTAAATGGTTCGCGAAAATTAATATTTTTATATATAGTATAGTAAATAACAAACTAGAGGTTCTCAAGAGCCTGTATCGCTCACCTGACTCCACCTGGGTTTTTGAAATCATATAAAAAAAGATAAAATTTGGCTACAAAGTAACAACACTTGGACAGCACCTCATTTGGAAAGGAACATTTATGCTATGTAACAACACTTTGTCAGCACCTCATAAGGAACATTCATGCCATGTTTGGTTTCATTCCATTTAGTGGTTCTCTAAAAGGAGTCATTTGTATGTATTTCCCATAGGGTCCTATGTTAAACTGAGTCCCCCGATGGTGACCATCTTGGATAATGGATCAGCTACAAAGTAACAACACTTGGTAAACACCTTATAAGGAACATTCATGCCATGTTTGATTGCATTCCATTCAGTGGTTCTCTAAAAGAAGTCATTTGTATGCATTTCCCATAGGGTCCTTTGTTAAACCAAGTCCCCCACTTGCGGCCATCTTGGATGATGGATAGGCTACAAAGTAACAACACTCAAAAGGACCATTCATGCCATGTTTGGTTTCATTCCATTAAGTGGTTCCCTAGAAGAAGTTCAAAATGTAAAAAGTTAACGCTGACAATGGACGATGACGACAGATGCCAAGTGATGAAAAGCTCCCTTGGCCCTTTGGGCTAGGTGAGGTAAAAATGAATAAGCAAAAGAAATAATATGCTTTGGATTTTTTTTTCCTAAGTGAACATAAAAAAAATCATATCTCATATTTACATATTATGCAAATTACTGCTTTTTTAACAATAAATAAAAGTTCACAGATGTGTGATGAAGGGAATGAGAAGAAAAATTACACTACCAATACAGGATTTTGATGGCATATCTGTAATATCTGACTCTGTTTAAAATTGTGAACAAAAAGTTACGAACACCCTACTCCCCCCCTGCACTTTTATTTTCTAGTGTACTCACATCTTTTAGTTTTTTGTAGAAATCTCTAAAAGCTGTGTTACCAAATCTCTGTGGTTGGTCTGTTGGTGGTATTTCATCAACCCAGCCTATAAGCTTATCTATTAAATCTGATAACTTTTGGACTGTCTGAAAAAGGTATATAAATATTTTCATAAATAAATCATACAGACAATTTCTAATATAAGCTTGTTAAACATGTCAATGAAACTAGAATCTAAAGCTGATGTCAAGAGTTTAGTCAAAGATGTACATGTACTACACAGGTTATTCACAGGTTACACAGGTTAGTCAGTGCTTCGGTACTGACATGATTATACAAACTTTATTAAATTGTCCGTTTATAAATTTTGAAATTATTATGAAACTAAGGTTTCAACTCCCTCAGGCAAAGTTGGCTTTAGATGAATTTGGCTATTTATTTTAGGTATTTTTAACATATAGCTCTTCAACGATTTTCGGTACTTATACATCTTCGGATTTCAAATGTTTGGCTTTGAGCGTTCCTGATGAAGGTAAATCCAGAAAAGCGCTTCGGACGCAATAAATTATTAAACGTGTTGTTTTATATTTTTACATCACTGGGTCGATACCTCTGCTGGTGGACTATCAGTCCCCGAGGGTATCATCAGCTCAGTAGTCAGTGCTTCGGTACTGACATGATTATACAAACTTTATTAAATTGTCCGTTTATAAATTTTGAAATTATTATGAAACTAAGGTTTCAACTCCCTCAGGCAAAGTTGGCTTTAGATGAATTTGGCTATTTATTTTAGGTATTTTTAACATATAGCTCTTCAACGATTTTCGGTACTTATACATCTTCGGATTTCAAATGTTTGGCTTTGAGCGTTCCTGATGAAGGTAAATCCAGAAAAGCGCTTCGGACGCAATAAATTATTAAACGTGTTGTTTTATATATTTATTGAGTGTGCACAACATTTTTGATGTTATTTCTTCATTGGCAGAAAAAATATTACAGTCATTCCTTAAATATTATAAAGAATTTTTCAAGGATTTTTTATAAACACCTTAGTTCTTAGCTGGAAAAAAAGTATAAATCAATGAAAATGAATGATGAGAATTCTGGTTAAAGACTGGCATTTTTTTAACATGTGGTATGGGTTAAATGATATTGAAAGTATTCATGCCTTCCGATCTATTAAGCTGAATAATAAAGGTACTGCGAATAAATAAAACAATACTGTATATCAGGAAATATCTTTGTTTCTAATGTCTAAATATTCTTGCTAAGCACTTTACCCTTCTCGAACATTTCACCTTTCATTTAAATGTAACGTACAAGGCTTTGAAGCAATGCACATGGTGAAAATTACAAAACTGTCCCTTCTAGGGCCAAAACGCAGCAACATTTGACACCATAATAACTTGATAAACAGTTTAAGTACATGTATACTTACTTCGGATATAATATATTCATCTCTAATCTTTTTTCCTTTTATTGACTCATTTACAGCTAAGATAAAACCAGTTAAATCTCTGTAAGCCTGCCACAAAAAAAATAATAAATAGGGGAAATTATTATTCTGTTTAAGATGTTATAACATATAATATCGGTATTAATATAAGGGGATGTGGCATGACTGTCAAATGCCAAGGAGACAAATATCAACAAGAGGCCCAATAATGTAAGCAACTATAAAGGTTACCAAACATCCTTCAAAAATGAGCAAAATCAGTAAATGTTAACAATAGATACATGTGTATTTTCTTGACAATTATAAAATTGGTAACTTGGAATTCAAATGATTTTTTTTGTGTCTGTTTATTACATGCACATAGATATCAATAAAAATATAACTGAAACTTCTTTTTTAAATGTTCATACTCCTAGCATCAGTCCAGAATGTGTTCAAATCAATAGATTATAAAGTACAAATATAACTCGAACAATTTTTGAAGCTGTCAAACTGAATTAAGGAATATGAAGAAATAAATTTGTCCATAATTTAGTTTTAAGTATGTTCCCTATTTGCATGATTTGAATTTTTAAAACAAGGTCATAATAGTTGATATGGTTAAATAATTTTTTTTTTAAACTCGAAAATTTGTCTTCAAAAATAGTACCTACAGGTTGCATATATTTGTTTTAATGTTGTATATCATGTATATAAATGCATTATCTCAATAATTCTGATTATCGATAAAAATACCTACTATTGATTTTTCCCAGTCAGGAATGTGTTCAGCTCGACTCAGTTCTTTCATGGGAACTTTAAATTCGTGATTTTCTATCACAATATCTGTATGTGCACCTGAAAAGTAGAGAATACATAAAATGCTAGACAAGTTTTCACAAAGATTATTTTCACTGCTGCTTTTTTTCAAAAACGAGGTTCAAATGTTTCTACATGTACAAATTAACCTGACAATTGATCAAGTAAACAATACACATTTCATTTGATATTAAAATTTAAGCCCCAGTATTTGGTCATGTTAGTGCAATAAGTTTAGTTCAATCCACATTTTTCTACATAAGAAAATGCCTGTTCCATGTCTATGAAGTCAGAAATATGACAGTTGTTATCCATTAGTTTGATGTGTTTGAGCTTTAGATTTAATTTTTGCCATTTGATTAGGGACTTTCCTTTTTGAATTTTCCTCAGAGTTCAGTATTTTTGTGATTTAAATTTTGGTGGACTGATAGTTCATAGTTAATCCAAATAATTATGACGTCTTAAAACCTATTCTACATGTTCTAAACAAATTTCTGTGATAACATAGTAGGAAGGCCTTTCAAGATGTCATAAATATTTGGACGTTCATTATATATAGTTATAATCTGATGTACAGTAGTTGTCCTTTGTTTATGTAATTTATACATGTTTCTCGTTTCTCAATTTTTTATATAGATTAATTATTAGAGCCAAGGATCTTTGTTGAAGGCCGTACCTTGACCTATAATGGTTTACTTTTATGAATTGCTATTTGGATGGAGAGTTGCCTCATTGGAAATCATACCACAGGGGTTTGTTACAATTGCCGTGTTTACTATCCATATGAACCCCTAAAAAAACACAGGGGTTTGTTACAATTGCCAGGTTTACTATCCATACATATCCAAAACACTTTTTTTAGGGGTTCGTATGGATAGTAAACCCGGCAATTGTAACAAACCCCTGTGCTCATACCACATCACATTCTCCTATATCTAAATGGGTATCGGGATCGTTCGCCCTGATTACATGTTCGCCCTAGGTTCGTTCGCACTGAGTTTGTTCGCCCTGATAGTCCGTTCGCCCTGGGTTCGTTCGCCCTATATTCATTTATGATATGTATATGTTACTTCAATCAGAGACATATAATACATGTATTATTATATGTCTCTGCATCAATGAACGAAATATATATATATTAAAATTTATTAAAATTTATGTATATCTATTAAAAGTTAAATACAGAATATTTGCCAAATTTATATTAATAGTAAATAAAAGTCTTGGCTGCATTGTTACACTTTATTTTATAATTACTTTTAATATTACTGTTGATGGAATTTGATTGCTGAGTAGGTGTCATTTGAAACCATTGATATCACTGATTGTTACATAAATTGTCTTTGATGGATTAATAATGAGAATAACATTTTTCTCAAATAAAATAGTCAGCTTGGATGGGTAAAATTCAGTTTGAAATAAAAAAATAAATAAAAAAAGGATGGGTAAAAACACTGATGACAAGTGATCAATGTACAGCAGTGTGACTGTGTTTTTGGTATTTGTTTCACTAATACATGTAATAGTAATTCTATTTAGTGCTTTTAAATATTTGTTTAGGAAATTGTTAAAATGTATCAATAAAGTTAAATATATAAATAACTTAGTCATGCTAGTCTTTAGTTGTTTTATGTCAGGTATAAGTCAGAAACTTATTCTCGTAGAAGCAAGACAACAACTTAGTCTTCAGTTGTTTCAAATGTAGAAATACAATGTAGTGCTGAAATTCCGAGAAACTTATTTCCTAATAGCAGTACCACAGAACACATAATAAATAAATATTCGGTTAATGTAAACTTCAACATATTCAATTACATACAAATAATTTAGTCTTCAGCTGTTTTACATTTAAAAATACAATGTGCATGTGCTGAAATTTACAGAAACTTATATTTCCTAGTAACGTAATTACATACAGATACAAACTTAGTCCTCAAAAACTTATAGTCATGAAATGTACTGAAACTTATAACCTAGTATAGCATGTTAAGCAGCTAGCTTTAGACAATTTAACATGATGATACATCGTGATCGTAAATATTCGGCGAAATTGTAGACCGACTTCAACACATTCGATTATATACACACAACGCAACACTATACTTAAAACTAAAATCAGGGCGAACGGACTCAGGGCAAACAGGTATTAGGGCGAACAGAAACTAGGGCGAACCAGAATCAGGGCGGACGGACCCGGATTCATCTAAATGTATATTGTCTCTTCATCTTTTTAAAATTGGTTGTGATGTTGTCTTTTTCTTCAACAATTGTTTTATCAACCCTTTGAAAATAACAATATATCATAACTTTCTCTTTTTAAAAACCTTTCAGTTAAGTTTGAAAATATTTTTTCTTAAATCACTTAATCAGTCAAAATTGTCAAAATTCACGCAAAAAAAGTTTGAATTATCTCCCCTGTCACAATATTTGTGTAACTTTAGTGATTTCCTCTTTGGAGAGCTCATATATTGAATTTAATTGAAATAACAGAGGAAGAACATATTATAAGCATACATAGCCAAAGAAAAAATAAGACACATTTAGATAAATTGCGACTAAATTACATGTTTCTTTCACAGTTGCTTCTGCCATTTCTGTCAATCCTCTCAATGATCTAGATGAGGGTTACACTAATGACTGGACCGAATGACAGGACCAAATGAAAAATGCTAATAACTTTTTCATTTCTCAAAGGATTGATCTGAAATTTGAAATATAATAAGATTTCATCATTTGATAAATAGATTTAAGAAAAAAATTTAAAAGCTTTGTAAGAAACTTTAGAAAATGTGACATGACCAACTTTGATAATGACAGGACCAACACCGAGAATGACAGGACCAAATAAAAATGCTGATAACTTTTTTGTTTTTCAAAGGAATTATTTCAGATTTGAAATATAAAATGGTATGTCATATTTTGAAACCAAAATGTTATAAAAAATATAGATTTATTTTCAAAAACTTTCGAAAACGTGACATGACCATCGCTGCTTGACAGGACCAACCTCGACAATGACTGGACCAGATGAAATTGCTAATTTCTCTTTTATTTCTCAAAATATTTTCTGAAATTTGATATATAATAAGATTTCATCATTTTATAAATAGATTTAAGAAAAAAAATTAAAAAAAATTGTAAGAAACTTCAGAAAACGTGACATAACCAACTCTGATAATGACATGACCAACATCGACAATGACAGGACCAAAGTAAAAAGCTAATAACTTTTTTAATTTTTTAAAGGAATTCTCTCAGATTTGAAATATAAAATAATATGTCATATTTTGAAAAATCAATGTTCTAAAAAATATAGAAAGTTTAAACGTGACATGACCATCGCTGACTGGCAGGACCAACCTCGACAATGACAGGACCAGATGAAATTGCTAATTACTTTTTATTTCTAAAAAATATTTTTCTGAAATTTGAGATATAGTCAGATTTAACTATTTTATACATAAAAATAGGAATAATATAGGAAAAAAATATTAAAAGCTTGCTGTAATGTGACCTGACCAACACTGACAATGAATTATGTCAGATTTAAAATAAAATGTGATCTCATCTTTTAAAACATCAATTAAAGAAAAAAAAAATCTAGATTTTTTTTTATTGCGAAAACGTGAAATGACCATAGTTTCTACTATAGAAATCCTGGTTGAAATTAATAATAATAATTAAAAAACACACATTAAGATTGAATGATTTATAAGTTTTTAGAAAATAAGGGAAAAAGCTAACTTTATTTATCTTTGGTGTAAATATTTATCATATTAATTGCCATTTCACACATGCTATATCTTAACTCTTTAACTATGTATTTGGGTTGAGAATAAAGATCATTCATTCATTCATTCATTCATTCAGATTATTTTGTATATTAATTACCGGACATAATCTGACACGTCTGAAAACAATTATAAGGTAACAAACAAAAGGTGTGTCATAAGCCATAAATAAGTTGATAAACCCAATAAAGATTGTGATGACAGTAATTAAAATCACATAATAGTTCATGTCGTTGTTCTATTAAATATTTTCAGAACATTAAATAATTATTTCCATGTATGCTTGAGTATATGCAGGGTATATCTTGATAGTTCCCCCCCTCATAATAAATAAACAAATAAACATTTCTTGAAGTATGCCCGACCCTTGCATGCATGATTTCTTGGTAGTTTCAAATATTTTCATAAAATATACTGAATCAAACATTTTCACGGACTACTTTTAAAGGTTTGATACCTTTTCAAAGTGGCTTAAATTGGGCTTCATGATGTCAAGAAATATTATGATGACAATTCAATAAATCTGAATTTATCTATAGTTTAATGAACAATCTCTTCAACTATAAAATGATTATATGTAATTACATATAAATATTTCAAGATCTCTTTCTTAAATATGGTGATCATTCGTGTCTTTTTGTCCTGTGACTCTCTGCCAACATACGTTTAGCATGTTTAGTAGCTAGGTCAAGAATTTTAACCACCATAGAATATATTTTCCTGAATTTATAAGATATATCTTACTAATTATAGATCAGAATTGAACAATTTCAGTAAAATCATTGGCCAGATCATAGCCGATGTTGGTCAGGTTTCACAACCGCAAGCTTTCAATACGGTTTTTTTTCTATATTTTTCTTATATGATGTGCAAGATGGTCTTAATTGTCATTATTTCAAATTTGAGAGGAATATTCTGACAAATGTTATGCATAATTAGCATTTTTATTTGGTCCTGTCATTAATTGTCGAGGATTGTCCTGTTATTGACTACGTTAACCAGATCACATTTCAGCAAGCTTTTTATACCTTTTTCTTATATTTATGTATAAAATGGTATAATCTTCACATATTTTAATTTTCAGAGAAATATTAAGCGAAATAAAAGAATAATTAGCAATTTCTTTGGTCAGGTCATTGTCGAGCTTGGTCATGTCAGTCAGCGATGGGATCATGTCACGATTTTGAAAGTTTTTGAAAATAAATCTTTATTTTTTATAACATAAATGGTAAAATGTAACATATCATTTTATGTTTCAAATCTGAGATAATTCTTTTGTAAAATAAAAAAGTTATTAGCATTTTTATTTGGTCCTGTTATTGTCGAAGTTGGTCCTGTCATTATCAGAGTTGGTCATGTCACGTTTTCTAAAGTTTCTTACATATTTTTTGTGTTTTTTTTTTTAAATTTATTTGATAAATGATGAAATCTTATTATATTTCAAATTTCAGAAAAATATGTTGAGAAATAAAAGAGAAATTAGCAATTTCATCTGGTCCGGTCATTGTCGATGTTGGTCCTGTCAATCAGCGATGGTCATGTCACGTTTTCGAAAGTTTTTGAAAATAAATCTATAATTTTTATAACATTTTGGTTTCAAAATATGACATACCATTTTATATTTCAAATCTGAAATAATTCCTTTGAAAAACAAAAAAGTTATTAGCAATTTGATTTGGTCCTGTCATTCTCGATGTTGGTCCTGTCATTATCAGAGTTGGTCATGTCACGTTTTCTAAAGTTTCTTACAAAGCTTTTTAATTTTTTTCTTAAATCTATTTATCAAATGATGAAATCTTATTATATTTCTAATTTCAGTTCAATCCTTTGAGAAATGAAAAAGTTATTAGCATTTTTCATTTGGTCCTGTCATTCGGTCCTGTCATTCGGTCCAGTCATTAGTGTAACCCTCTAGATGAAAAAAGTAAAATTAGAAGAGAATGCGGATTACTGACAACGTTGATAAACATTTATTTTCCTGCTACTTAGGACTTTTTTACTTGCAAAAAATATATAGCTTGGGGTAAAAACATATAGTCACACTTAAATATTTGTTGTGAATGATACATTTTCAACTTCTAAGGATGGTGACATTATTGACAAATGATGTTATTTATGTTTTCTAGTGGGATTTTTTTTGTAGATTCCGGAAATTTACAACATAAATAAATTTATATATAGAAAATAAGAAATATACATTTTACAGTATTATAATAGGCAACTTCATTATTTTCGGACTGCTCAGTGCTGATTTGGACAAGTTACAATTCTTACAGTAAAGTTAAGATTTTTTATAATGCCCAAATCACACTAGGGGGTCTCATTGAGGGGTTCCGTTCCCAGATCCCGCTTACTGTTTTGTCAGATTCACGTATCCTGCTTACACTATGTACATAAGCAATTCTCATTTTTTTTTTGTCATTTCCCGGGTCCCGCTAGACCTCATTTCCCGTTTTCACAAGACAATAATTTGACTTTCACGTGTCACGCTTACAAAAAATCAGCAATCCCTCGTCACGCTTAGACCCCAATGAAACCCATACACTAGTTAGGAACAATCTGGGAACAGTATATCTAACGTCAATATGTATGTTCCTGTTGACTGTTGACTGTTCACAGTAATTATGAAATTTTTGGAAGTTGCATTAAGATCGTGCCAGGTGTTCATGTTGGTGTTAGTGCAAGGACGTGTCAAAGTCTACATCATTGTAGAGCCTAGAGGTTCATGATCATCTTTTAACATATCAAAAGCATTAGTAGAGCAGTCTTGGCCAAAACTAATTGTAGTAGATTATTGTAGGAAGGTTGTAGTGAGATCAGGATGGTCGCAGAAGCATCAGATTAGAAATGGGATGAACTTTGGGAAGCCAATGAAAAAGAATTAGCTGCGACCTTACTGCAATTTCACTGTGACTATCAACATTTCATTACATTTTTACAATATTATCCCGCTAATTCAGTGGGCTTTAGGGTATCAAAACATCAATTTAAAGGCCAAAATAGTTTACCAAATTGCAGTTTTAATTCTTCGCCTGTAAACTGATCAACTAGTAAAATATTTTAACAAATTGCTCAAGTGAAAGGTTGTTAATTAGTATGAAGAGAGTGCTGTGAAATAAAAAGTAACACTTACGGTTACCACCCTGCTCCAGTTCGTTACAATTTGTACAATTTACAAATTGACTTTTTCACGAATTTCAAACAAAATAATGACTTACTATTAAGGGTGGTAAAGGGGGGTGCTTGCACGAAAAAATGTGAAATAAATCATAATTTCACGTTGAACGTGAAATAATTTCTGTAAAGAACGTTGCACGAAAAATAAATACTTTTATTTGAACCTTTTGTGACTGAGTCACTGTCTTCTTGTATGTATTAACTCTTTGTTTTACTTGATATTCCCGATTTAGTATACACATTTATGGTATAATTGGTTTATGGCTTTTAAGAAAGTATTTCTTGAAGATCCCTGCTAAGTGTTTGAATTTTTTTGGAAAAATACCGAGCACGCAAAATAAGACTTTGAAAATCATGATGCACGTAAAATTAAATAAGCAGAACACGTTTAACGAGGCACCCGTCTTGCACGACTGAATGTCAAATAAAAAAGTAAAAACATGTTGAACGTGAAATAAAAAACAGCTATCACGTTGCACGAAAATAACCCTTTACCACCTTCACTATAATATGGGATATTATCAGGATCACAACAAGGTGGTACGAGTGTGAAAACTATGAACTATTGAATATTTGAGCCAACCATACCAAGATCTCACT
Source organism: Mytilus galloprovincialis (assembly GCF_965363235.1). Lineage (NCBI taxonomy): Eukaryota > Metazoa > Mollusca > Bivalvia > Mytilida > Mytilidae > Mytilus > Mytilus galloprovincialis. The sequence continues at coordinate 2,936,559 of NC_134839.1, read as the reverse complement.
GCAATCTTATATTTTTGTAAATGGTAGTGGGATCTTCATGAATGGTCTTTGTGTTGTTTGTAGGGCTGCTTTTTACGTTAACGGAGAAGTTAAGAATTATTTAGTCATTAATTTGATAATTTAAACATAACTGTCTGTGCTTTTAAAAACTTGCCAGTTGGAACAACTACAATTATGTAAGTGAAAAACAATCTCTATGTTGTGACAGAGGCACATTTATTTTAGTAATTTAATAAAACTCATACGATGTTAGATTTTAAACAAATAAGCATGCAATGTGAAAATAAGTTATTTTATGAACATTCACCTATTTTGAAAGAATTCAATCAGTAACATTTTTGAAAATAAAAGAGGAAAATGCATTATTATTTTCATTTCAGATATATTTCAATGAGCCAAATTTTCATTCAAGATTTTACCAAATTCTGTGACATAGTCCATTGAATTACTGTACCTTCATGACCTTGACCATAGTATAATACAGTGAAATTTGTTATCTATTATATGCAGGGGTCTGCATGTAAATTTTTACATGTATCACTTATAATTGTTTCAGATTATGCAAGATCATTATATCCAATGACGCCACCTGGAGTACATATAAATAAAACAGCTCTAGCTATTATCATCGGTTTACTAGTAGTAATTATTTTAGGATTTAAATACAAAAGGGGGACTGATTCTGCTTTTTTCAATAAATTGAGTGACAAAAAAACTGAGTCAATTCTTCAGCAGCAGTCGAAAGTTAGAGACGTACAATTAGAAGAATTAAAGAAAGAACCTGAAAAAGAATTAGAAGTGAACAAAGAACAAAAACCGGAAGAATTGAAAAAGGAACCAGAAAAGCAGCAAGTGAACAAGGAACCAGAAAAGAATAAAAAGGATAACATGGCTGCTGTTGATTGGAGCACTGTTGACATAAACAGTGTTATAATTCCAGACGAAATTGTAAAGTCAGCTAATGAAAAAATGGAGGTTGAAGAAAAAACTTTCAAAGTAATGGTAAGTATTTCAAGGACATGATCTTTTTAGCTTAAATATCGTACCATGCTTTATAGGGGTATTAGCTATGAGATGTAAAAAAAATTTGAATATGATTTTTGTTTTGTTCAATCACTAATGAAAGTGTAACAGTGAAATAATAACTTGCTATTAATAGCCAGTTTTGTTCAATTTTGTCATAATACGCCAAGAAACATTGCTGCTGAATTATTTACTTGCAAGTGAATAATTCTACTTCATTTAATTCATATTCATATGACCTTAAATTTAACCCCTTAGCTAGAGATGTGTTATGCTGAAACTAGGCATGATCAGCTACATTTGTATTTTAAAAAAGGAAAAGAATGTCAACATTGAAAGTGTCAGAAATAAGGGTAAACCTTTTGATTGACAGATTTGATCCACAAAAACTCATTCTTATACAGATAATGAAGATGATTAACATATGTTTTAATTTATGTTTAGAATTTTTGACTATTATCTTGAAAACTATATAGATATATAAATTTATAAAAAATTTGAATAGCAAAAATGATCAGCAAGACATGATCTGCAAATGAGCCGACATGGCCAAATTATTCAGGAGTTATTGAAGTTAATGCAACTTGAATGATAATTTCAGTTATGTTTTTCGCTCTTGAGAAGAAAAAGAGATTTAAAAAGGAAAAATGATCAGCAAGACAAGATCTACACATAGGTCAACTTCTCTCAATAGAGTTATTGCCCTTTAAGATGCTTTTGATAAATAAGTGGCTTTTTTTCATATCCTTTATTATATAAAATGTTTTTCTGTTTAATGTTTCATTTTATTATATAAAATGTTTTTCTATTACAAATCATGATGTATTGTTCTATGTGTACATGTTATGCTGCCCATCAAGGGCCCTTGATTGGAATAATAAAATATTCTTATTCTTATTCTTATTCTTATCCAGAAAAATTTCAAGAAGTTGTCACTGAAAGATAGAATATGTACAGAGGTATTAACGCATCGATGAACGGTTAACCTTGAAACATCCTGTGCAATGGAGAAAAAATAGTTTTGATAGATTTTACGGTTTCTTCTTTCAGGACTTAAATATTTTTGCAAGAACTGTAAAACCAGAAGGAGAATGCAAAGGAGGTGTTGTATTGCTGCATGGACAAAAATTTACATCCAAAAACTGGGCAAAAATAAAAACATTGCAGTATATCGGAGCTATGGGTTACACACCTATGGCTGTTGATTTACCTACTAGTAAACATTTGCTCAATATCATAGGTAAATCAGAACTTTCTTTTCTGGCAGCAAATATTGCGATCCCAAAGTGAGTTATTCTCATCATTATGAATTTAGGCTTCTAAATGCATTATATCCTTTTTCAAGCTCTAAGATTCAAAGATGAATTAACCTCATCATTTATACACATTGTGCATATTGAATACATATCCTTTTTCAAGCTCCAAGATATGAATAAACTTAATATTAAACATTGAAGATTCTAAATGCTTATCCGTATCACTGTTTCTTCCTTTTTTTATCTGTTTTTAGCTGTGTAATTGTACTGATTTTTGTGTCACGAATGGATATCCAATATATTTTGTAAATGATTAATGGTATAAAAGTTTCAGATTATCCTCAAACTGATAAATACTAGTACTTTGTTATTTAATTTTGAACCAATATCTTAATTTCAGATTTTGGTAACAGTGATAAAAAAGATGTGGATGATGATCTTAAGTTTATGGAGGAGCTGATGAAAGCTATTAATTTTACAGCCCCTGTTATTGTTAGTCCATCAATGAGTGGAAAATTTTCTTTGCCATTTTTACTGAGTGATCCTAAAAATGCTAATAAGAAGTCACATGGATTTATACCTATAGCACCTGTTATTCCAGAAAATTACAAGCAATATATCAAAGAATTACAGGTATGTAATTATACAGCTGTATGAGTATATCAGTGGCGTAGCTAGGTCATTTTTACGTGTACGCCCGAACCTTGTCAAGGGATCCGAGGACCCCCAACAGGTCCACGTCAAACAATTGCTGGTAGTTGGTTAGAGGTAGGGAGCTAAATCGCCGGAATCCAACGAGTCATCGAGAATGGATACCATTCATTTTATTAAAAACTCATCAGTAGCAACATACTTAGATTCTAAATGGTTTATTAGTTATGTTAAATTATTCATTTTGTTAATTCGAAACATAACGGTTCAATATCTATAGTTATTGGATTAAAATAGAATGTCAAAACCTGTAACTTTAAAATATGTTTAAAAAGAACCGTGGGGGTAAAGCACATGACCAAAAAAAAAATGTGTCCAAATTTTGTAAATGAACATATAAAAATAAATCGTCAGATATGTTCATGTTATCTTATGTACTTGTATGTAATGTCATGAAAGCTCTTCATAGGGCCCTTTAATTGGAAATAAAATATTCTTATTCTTCTTATTCTTATTCTGTTCAGGTGCAATACTAAATATCGTAAATGGTTCTGTGGAACCCTGCATGGTTCCCGTCTGGGATTTCCCCCGCAAAAAGTGAATCCATTTATCAGTCCATTACAGGATTTAAAAAAAAAAATCGAACATTTTCTTTAGATAATTTTTCTTGATCTGGAATATTAGTTTCAGCTGAAGTTTCGTGACAAACTTTGAAGGTTTATGCATTTCTAATTTTAAAAAAAAGTCATACAGTCTGTCAGTATCATACTAAAAAATGAATGAAACAAATTCACTTTTAAAACTTTGCTTCAAACCAAAATATTAAAAAATGCTTGCATTCTGCTTTTTCATTTTATTCGATTTGACAAAGAATTTATTGTGTAAAAAATGTTAACCCCAGACTATAACTATTAGTACCTTTAATTTTGTCCGTAATTTTTAAACACGGGAAAATTAACTGCATAAACAATATTATGCTTTCAGTCAGTTTTTATATATAATCATTTGACCACAAACAGTTAATTTTCAACTTCCGTAAAATTTCGCAAAGGTTTGGCAAAGTTGATATTGAAAAAAAAAAGTTTAACATACTGAACCCAAATATTGACACTTCCGAGGAAATTAAGGATTGCTATGTCTTGCTTTGGCATCATGAATATGTGACAGGCTCGACAAAACTGTAAACCACAAAACGAATCTCCGAAGATGATGAAGTGCTTTAAACAAAGGGGAAATGAGTATAAAACTCACAGTATAGATTCAGACTTGACAGAAAATAAAACGAATATATAATATGATACCATTTGGCTGAAAAGTAAATTTGATTCGCAACTACAAGCCAATGAAGAAAGAATTATAAAGCTGATGTGCTTCTAACAAGTTCTTTTTATTTTCTTTTGATTAAAATATTTTTTTTTTATCAAAATTCAAGTGTACGCCCGGGCGTTTTGACATAAACGTAGCTACGCGCATGTATATACCACCATTGATTTTCCCCTATTTGTCTTTGTTAAATTTGCACTTTTCAAAAATATGTGCAGAATTTATCTTTGTTTCAAATAAAGAAATACTTGGCATGAGTAAAGTTTTATCCTGTCCAGTACTATAGAAAAACAATTTACATAAGAATTTAATTGCATATAAGAAAATAACCATCACTGGAAGTTAACCAATAAAATTTCCTTTATTTAACCTGTGTACAAGATTTAGTTACTATGTAACCTGAAGTTTACAAAATATTCTATAGAAACCCCAAATAAAAAAATAATGGTGCCTTGAAATACACAAGACATATGTTTATGACACAGAAATGTTTAATGCAATAAAATGTAGGGTTAATTACCTACAACTGTCAAATTCAAGGGATTTTTTTTTTACCTATTTTCGTATACAATCTAATGTGACGTACCATGATTTGGTGGTATTACACCTATGACATGGATTTACAACTTTTCCATCAGTAAATATTAAAAAAGATACACGATACAGGAATTGAAATATTTGCTCTAAAATTTGAACTTATGTACTTGGGATAACATAAGTTAGATACGTCTCAGCAATATTGACTTCATCAGCTGTTGGAACTTTACATCTGCTTTTGTAACACGTGTAAAGATTCAAACAATATAGAAAGAAAAAAAAACAACTTCCACTAAACTAGATACATTTTTATATTATACTTGATAAATAATTTTATACGTCAATACATTTATACAGTGTCCTGTATGTATGAACATTGTTAATCATTTGAAAGATATTGAGTCAAATCCTCAGTTTGGTTTTCATGGTTTTGGAGGAATGTATTTATATAAGCTATGGATTGTCAGAATGGGAACATTCTATTTTCATGTTATTGAAAGTTAAAAGCTTGAGGAATCTGTAGCTGGCCATTTGCAGGCCAAATATCTGCCCTTATTTCTATATACCAGTAAATAAATATTTGCCACTAGACAAACAGCCATCAGTAATCAATGGAAGTGGATTGCATTAACTGTCATAATATACAGGAAATTTTGTCTGCTTGGTATGACAGTTAGTTTTCCTGTTTGAATGGTCTTACACAAGTCATTTTGGGGCCCTTTATAGCTTGCTGTTCCTTTTAAGCCAAGGCTCTGTGTTGAAGACTGACTTTGACCTATACAAAGGCTTACTTTTACAAATTGTGACTTGTATGGAGGGTTGTCTCATTGGCACTCATAGCACAATTTCTTATATCTATATATAACAAAGAAGATGTGGTATGATTACCAATGAGACAACTTTCCACTAGAGACCAAATGACACAGAAATGAACAACTATTCATCACCGTACCGCATTCAACAATGAACAAAGCCCATACCGCATAGTTGGCTATGAAAGGCCCAGAAATGGCAGATGTAAAACAATTCAAACAAAAAAAACTAATGGACTAATTTATGTAAAAAAAAAAAACGAACAATATCAAATATGTTACAAACGACAACCACTAAATTACAGGCTATTTTTGGTATAGACACAAATCCCCCAAATTTGGTAGGGGATTTATACATCATGAACATCCCACACAGCAAATTATACATCCCTGTATTTATTTACAAGAAATGAGTTACTTGTATATACATGTACTTATTTTTCATAGAAGTAATGATCTTTGCTGAAAGGTCAGTGTCAAATACTTTATGAATATTTAGGACTAGCACTGACAAATTTAAGGGCTTATGGGTGAATGTGATGGGCTTATAAAACTACATTACCCTTAGGTTATGTTGTAGGTTTAGATTTTTGAAGTAAAAACAAAATGCACATATTATATATCTAACTAATAAATTCTATTTTTAGATTCCTGCAGCAATTGTTTATGGTGATAAAGATTCAACTTTCAAGAACAGTGTGGAAAATGTTTTGAGCAAATTACCGAACAGTAGACTTTTTAAGATTAAAGATGCTAGTCACCCAGCATATTTAGATCAACCTGAGATTTGGCATAAAATTTTATATGTTTTTCTTCCTGCTGCCTTTAAATAAATTTTGATATATTTATATTTGCCACATTATTATGATTATGTAACAAAACCGTTGTTTTATCCAAAAAAAAATTGTGCAACACAATTCTGTCAAGCTTATTGATTTAATTTTGTCAACAGTCATCTCCCCTGAAACTATATTACCTCCCTTAGACAGAGATGCCTCTACTTGTTGTTTATTTGTTTAGGACTGTTATTAATGTATTTGTAATTGCTAAGCATGTTGTATACAATTCTAAAATTTTGTAACAGTTAATTTATATAATATTGTCAATTTAATTGAATTTATAACAAATAAAAACAAAATATATGGAGTACAATCTATTATTTTTTTTAGATTAATACAGTTTCAAATTGAAATGTCATTAATATTATTTTCAGAATGTTGTAAGGTGATTTGAGACAAGTTAAAACACAAATTACCTTGCTAGTTTTCCAGGAAAATGATTAAAGTTCTGATCAATATTATACTGAACAAAATTAAAAATTTATGCCATTAACTCTATATTAATTTTATCATAACATTTATGTTAGATATAAGTTGATTTTTAATAGAATATTAAATCTATGCACATAATTAATGTCACTGTACTAATTTCAAACTAAAACTTTTATAAAAAAAATTAACGTAAAAAGCTTTGAAAATTGTCTTCTCATGTTTGTTGGAAAATTATTAAACTTCTTTGGAAATGTTGAAGGATGTCTGCTGCCACGTTGAGCAGAAAAATATGTCTTTGGATTCCTGTTCCATACAAGCTATAGAGTATCATTATTTTGAAGATTTGGTGCTGCTTAACATTTCATGTACTGATGTATTCTGCAAAAAATAATTTCTTTTCTTTTAATTGCTGTGGATTCCAGTTTTTGTGAATTGAGGAAAACTTGCATTTTCATGGATATTTTATTTAGTGGTTTTGGCAAAGTCTTCATACATTCCTTAAGGGAATTTGTAATTTTTGAACACTGGAATTCGTGGTTCCCATGTAGCCAGGAAATCCATGAAGATTGGAATCCATTAATAATAATGCATCCACAGTATTAGTATTTAAGTAAAGTGTGAATATTAAAGAGATAATGGTACCTACAGTTTGTTTTATCCACTAATCAGATAGGGATACAGGATCATGGGGGTTTGGAGTGGGATATGTCTATGCATTAACCATATATGTAGAACCACTAGGGGTGGGCCTATCCCCCTGCCCTCCTCCCCTAAATCTGCCAATGCTAATACCACTGGTTATCGTGCTATTAAACCTAAAGTGGGGAATATAAAGATGTATTGTTGGACATCTCATTTTATATTGGTAGTATCATTTTGTGGTATTAATAAATAGTTGTTTTCTATGTTACATAGAATTGTTTCATTATTGTTTATGTTGTAAACATGTTGGTAAATATTTTGTGTAAGACAATTTAATTGTTATTTTTTTACTGTATAATAGTATGGGAAACATGTTAATGCTCAAATTATTATGCTTTGTATTTTTTGTTTTATTATTGGTGCACCTTCATCAGCCATCAACCATATAGATGATCTGTGATCCCTTTGATACCCATAGATTATATGCATGTTGTATTATTATATATTTTTCTTTATCTGTTAGCTATATATTATCATTTATTATACCCCCGCTTTAAAAAGGGGGGGCTATACTGTTTTACTTCTGTCTGTCCATCTGTCAGTCCGTCTGTTTCATAATATTTTCGTCGCTCTTTTCTCAGGAACTACAATACAAGGATTTCGGAAATTTGGTTTCAGGGTTTATATATGTCAGCTATACTGTGTGATGCATTTTCAGATTCATAAGTCGCCAACTTCCTTTCCTGTTAACTGAACACTTGTATCATTTTATACATGATAGCCAAGTTGAAAATTTTTGTCATATTTTTCTCAGGAACTACAATACAAGGATTTCTGAAATTTGGTTGCAGGGTTTATACTAGTCAGCTATACCATGTGATGGTTTTTGGACTCATCCCTCAACAACTTCCTGCTTACTGAACACTTACATATTTTTACACTTTTAAAATTATACACTTGCTGAGGGGGGTATCATCAGTGAGCAGTAGCTCACAGATTCACTTGTTTCATTTACCGGTATATTTACTAAATGGCTACATCAATTTCATTATATTACATATCTTTTCTTATATTGTGAATTTCTCTCAATGTAAAAGTGTTTGAGTTTGTCAACATTCCATACTTTAAGATCATAGATAATTTTGTGCCTTTATTATTGAGATTTTTGACATTACAGACTAAAATGTGAGAATAATTATTACACTTACAGGAAAACTTGCATAGAACTATCGGTATTTGTGTCAGAATTCAGCATGCCAGTTTTTATCTTTGCAATACTCAACCATTTATCCAATTAAAAAGAATCAAGAACTTTTTCAGTAGATAATAAAGTAAATATTTTTGCATTCAGTAAGTGTACATATTATGGTTTAATTTTATAAATTGTGACCTGGATGGAGAGTTGTCTCATTTGCACTCATACCACATCTTCCTATATCTATGTTTATAGCTGACTATGTGGTTTGGGCTTTGCTCATTGTTGAAGGAATTACAGTGACCTATAGTTGTTAATTTGTGTGTCATTTGGTCTCTTGTGGAGAGTTGTCTCATTTGCACTCATACCACATACCACATCTTCCTATATCTATGTTCTAGCTGCTCTTATCTCTACTGGTACTCTGAAGTGCAATACAATTACATGTAAAGCTACATCAACTTTGGGAAAATCACCATTTTCACACATGAATTGTTAAGATAAGTGGTCATATTTGAGATGGATAAAATTATAAAGTACTTGTGTAATATGTTTTGTTGATGTTGGATCTTCTTCACACTGCTATTCAAACATATATATAAATATTTCTGGTTTTTAAACAATTTCATTTTATTTGAATTCAATGCTAATTTGATAGCACCATGTATGAAAACTGTCCTTCAAAATTCATTTCAGAGCTAAAGCTATATCAACAATGATTTTATTGCTAATCATAGATATTTTGGATTACAAAATTAATTATTGCTCACTTAATAAGTTTATCATTAGATAAACAGATCCTACATTTGAGGAATTTTATACTCTAACATCATTTAACCTTTCAGTAAAACTTAGGTTAGTGAGAAAGAATTTTGAAGAATTTTTATTCTGATGGCAATTTAATAATTTTTTCTATCATAAATTGTTATTATTGTTTTGTTTTTTTTGTAGTGTTTTTTTTTTTTATATGATATAAAAGAAGATGTGGTATGATTGCTAATGAGACAACCGTCCACAAGAGACCAGAATTACACAGAAATTAACAACTAAAGGTCACCGTATGGCCTTCAACAATGAGCAAAGTCCATACCGCATAGTCAGCTATAAAAGGCCCCAAAATGACAATGTAAAACAATTCAAACGAGAAAACTAACGGCCTGATTTATATAAAAAAACAACGAAAAGCAAGTATGTAACACATAAACAAACAACAACCACTGAATAACAGAATTATTATGTTTGTCAGATAAAATACATTATATTTTGGGAATAAATATCTATACATATTTTCTTCTGTTATTTTATACTTTCCTAAAAGAATGGAATTTTTATGCCCACCTATGATAGTAGAGGGGCATTAGGTTTTCTGGTCTGTTGGTCCGTCTGTCCCGCTTCAGGTTAAAGTTTTTGGTCAAGGTAGTTTTTGATGAAATTGAAGTCCAATCAACTTGAAACTTAGTACAAATGTTCCTCATGATATGATCTTTCTAATTTTAATGCCAAATTAAAGTTTTGACCCCAATTTCACGGTCCACTGAACTTGCAAAATGATAGTGCGAATGGGGCATCCATGTACTATGGACACATTCTTGTTCTATATAAATTTGTCCATTGAGGTCCTTCTGTTTTGTCGGATTTTTTCGGTTTTTTTTATCCACAATTTGCAGGGCTATATATTAAACTACACTTGATTTGAATAGTGTGTGGGAAAATTTTGGTTTTGGTTTTATCAAAATAAGAGATGTTATATGTCTTATATGATAGTTAATCAGACCACTTTCAACCAGAGACCAAATGACCTATTATGGGGGAGGGGGACAGTGGCGGATCCAGAAATTTTCATAAGTGGGGGCCCACTGACTGACCTAAGAGGGGCCCGCTCCAGTCACGCTTCAGTGATTCCCTATATAAGCAACCAAATTTTTTCCCAAAAAGGGTGGGGCCCCCTCTAAATTCGCCTCCTGGGGACCATAGAGAAAAATGTTGCTTTTTTTTGGTCATATCTTTAAATTTCTTAAAAGTATTATAATCCTGATGATGTCATCTAATACATGTACCAAGGATAAGAATCTATAATGGATGGAAAAGAAATAATTATGTAATCGTTGTTACTGGCCATAAAAGTGAGGACAAGGATTTTTTTCATCTTCAATTACTGCGACTTGATTGTTAATGTTTTTCTCCCCTTATAGCAAGCAGTCCATTCTGACCCCAATCTGATTAAAATACTGGTCATGTGTGTCCAAGTTTTGCTTACAAAGAGTAGACAAATGATCTGTTGTTTGGAATCAAATTGTCCTGACCCAGTTGCTAATTTGTTGTATTTATTAATCTAACTCCAACTGATCAGAAGTTTTGTAGAAAAAAAAACCCACAAGTAATCGAAGTGCAAAAATATCAAACAAGATCAAACAAAACACACATTTTTATGGTTCATTGGTCAAAGTTATGTTTTAGTGGTCTGTTGCAGTCAAATAATAATAGCTATAGGTCAACTATATTTGGTGTATGGAACAATTGTAAGGTGTACATGTCTGTCTGACCTGACAGGTATTATCAAACCCTGACCTCATTTTCATGATTCACTGGTCAATGAATTGATATTTTCGTGATGTTGTCATATTATCAGATTTTTTAAGCAGTAGATCAACTATATTTGATTGTAAGGTGTGCATGTCTGTCTGACAGGTATTATCTGACCTTGACCTCATTTTCATTGTTTCACTATTCAATGATACATTTTCGTAATTTTGTCTTTTTATCAGATACATGAAGCAACATGTCAACTATATTCGCCTTACAGGTATCATCTGACCTTGACCTCATTTTACATGTTTCACTGATCAATGATACTATTGTTGGTGTATTGAATAGTTGTAATTTGTACATGTCTGTCTGACAGGTATTATCTGACCTTGACCACATTTTCGTGGTTCACTGGTCAAATGATACATTTTCGTAATTTTGTCATTTTATCAGATACTTTAAGCAACAGTTCAGTTGTATTTGGTGTATGAAATGATTGTAAGGAGTACATGTCTGTCTGACAGGTATTATCTTACCTTGACCTCATTTTTTAATCGTTTACTGGTCAATGATTCATATTCGTAATTTTGTCATTTTATCAGATACATGAAGCAACAGGTCAACTATATTTGCCTTCCAGTATTATCTGAGCTTGACCTGATTTTTCATGTTTCACTGATCAATGATACATTTTTTGTAATTTTGTCATTTTATAAGGTACGTTTAGCAACAGGTCATCTATATTTGGTATATTGCATGATTTTAAGGTGTAAATGTCTGACTGACAGGTATTATCTGACCCTGACCTCATTTTCATGATTCACTGGTCAATGATACATTTTTGTAATTTATTTTTTTTTATCAGATACTTGAAGCAACAGGTCAATTATATTTGGCTTACATGTATTATCAGACCCTGACCTCATTTTCAAGGTCACCAGTCAATGATACATTTTCGTAACTTTGTCATTTTATCAGATACTTTAGGCAACAGGTCAATTATATTTGGTATATTGAATGATTGAAAGGTGAACATGTCTGCCTGGCAGGTACTATCTGATCTTGACCTCGTTTTTCATGTTTCACTGGTTATTACATTTTCGTAATTTTGTCATGTTATCAGATTCTTTAAACACCAGGTCAACTAAATTTGGTTTATTGAATTATTGTTATGTGTACATGTCTGTACAGGCATTATCTGACATTGACCTCATTTTTCGTGTTTCACCAGTCAATGATACATTTTCGTATTTGTTTTTGTTTTATCAAATTCTTTAAGCAACAGGTAATTATATTTGGTGTATTGAATGATTGTAAGGTTACACGTCTGTCTGACAGGTATTATCTGACCTTGACCTCATTTTTCATGTTTTACTGGTTAATGATACATTTTCGTATTTTTGTCAGTTTATCAGATACTTTAGGCAACAGGTCAATTATATTTAATAATTTGGTGTATTGAATGATTGTAAGGTACACATGTCTGTCTTGCAGGTATTATCTGATCTTGACTTCATTTTCATGGTTCACTGGTCACATGATACATTTTCAAAATTTTATCATTTTATCTGGTACTTTAAGCAATAGGTCAACTATATTTGGAATCATTGTAAAATGTATACATTTCTATCTGTTCAGGTTCGTCTGGTCATCTGTTATTATCATAGGATATTGATAATGTTAAGTTTATGCGATACTTGTTGTCGGAGATATTAGCACAGCAATACTGGAATTCAATTCAATTCAATATTTTATTAAAGCCTCATCTCTCAATGATATATAAATTATCACAACATTAAGTTTGAAATAAAGATGTATATAATATTATATAGGAATTTCGTCTGTTGTGAACTGCAGACCACATCTTTTCATTGAAATCTATTGTCAGCAATTATAAATCCAAAAACAAAAAAAATATTTGCTGCTTTCATTGACCTTAGAAAAGCGTTTGATACAATTTGGAGAATAGGATTATTTCATACACTACTTCAAAGTAATGTACCAAAACATATATTTAATATTTTTTTTTTCAATGTACTCTAATACAACATGTAAAATGAAATTTTCTAATGGTCTTAGCCCATCATTTGAATCAAACTGTGGTGTTTAACAAGGAGATATATTGAGTCCTCTTCTCTTTAATTTTTTATATAAACGACATACTTAAGACTTGGTAAATATCAATGCAGATCCAGTTGTAGTTAGTGATGTTTCATTAAATGCACTTTTGTATGCCGATGATATTGTATTATTATCTGATAACAAAGAGGGTTTGCAACATTGTCTCAATACATTAAGTAAGTATTGTTCTTCTTGGAAATTGCAAGTCAATACAGAGAAATCAAAAGTACTGGTTTTTTTTTTAATTCAAACGGAAAGTCTTTTCTGAACGAATTTTATTATAATGGCAAATCCTTAGAGACAGTTAATACTTATTGTTACTGAAGAAATCTTGGGAGTACACTGTAAGGTCTCGAATGATTCATGTCGTTCCGAACTTGCAAGACTGCCATTGAAAATTAGGATAATGTTATCTAGCATTCCTCATTGACCAGGGTTTAACCGTTTTCAGGAACAACATGCAAATATTTCAGCATCTCCAAAATTAACATTTTTCCAGAGTGTTTACAAAAGAGTGAACGGGCAGGTTATGTTGATGCTTTAAAAAATAGATCAGATCGATCATCATTATGTAATTTATATATATATTTATTAAGAAGCTACCCCTTTACAACGGGGGCACTTGTAGGCAGGGTACCCACAAGTGCGTCTAAGAGCATATACAATGAATAATGTACAATTAAATAAAATACACATAGGACAATATCAAAGTTAAAAATTAATTCTCTTTTAAAACAAGTCAACATTCATGTAAAACATAACAACATTATATATTAATATAAAATCTCAACATTTAGAGATCACATCAATTAAGTTGTACAAAATAATAAACAACGTTATATGTAGATGAACTCCAGTGAAGTTGTTACAACTCTAATTATTGAAAGTCAGGTGTACACTAGTCTCTCGTCCTTAGTGAATGGAAATTAGGATAAAATTGAATGTTTTTTATTTGTGTACCTTATATAGAAACTATAAACTAGAACTTTGGTTCAGATCATTTCAATTCTATCAATAAAAACTTGAATGAACCTCAACTTAGACACATGAATATTTAATTAGTTGTTAGTTTTCAACTAGCTTGCTTTCCACTTTGTCTTCACCCGACTTGCCAATGTTGGTCGTCCGTTTGGCTGTGAAGGATGTATAAATACGTAGTCACGTCTGGTCAGAATGGGGACATTTAATCTTATGTCTAGTTGTAGAGAGAATACCACTCTTTGAGGAGTTCGTAGTTGGTCTACTGAAAGGCAAAGTGTCTGCTCCTATCCGCAATTTTCCAATGCATGGCATTTTCAAATTTCCAGACCTTCGCCCTGTACAACACTTATTACAGGACTAAGCTCTATGTTGTGTTTATTGTAAATAATCAATGTTTTTTTTTTGTTCTAAACTTGCATAAATATTTTACACTGGATGTTTAAAATTCAATCTATCAACTAGCTTCCAGTAGTTTTGAGTACTCTCAGATCTACGTGTAATGACCACAATTATTCAAATTCCTAAGCAGGTAGGGATTTTACAGTAGAGCGGGATATAAAGAAATACGAATTTCATGAATTTTGTTATGTTAGTATGAACAGAACAGACTTATGCATTAGGCATCGACTATGTGTGTATGTGTTTGTGTGGCTAGGGTGAAGGTTTAAGAATCAAAAGATTGATGGTTGATGTCTTTCTAGCCAAAAGGATAGTGTTAGGGACCGTTCAATATTTATCAGATGGATGGGCCGGTGCAAAATGGGGCGGGGCAAGCACTTTTTTTGTGGAAATATTTGGATGGGCAAGAACTTTTTTTTAAATATTTAGTGGATGGGCAAGAACTTTTTTTTAAATATTTAGTGGATGGGCCAGAACATATTTTATAGGAAAAATTTTGCTATCAATTTTATTGGTGTGTAGGATATTTTTTATGCGGGCACTCAAGACATGTCTCAACAAACTGGTAGCTTGGCTCATTTCTGTCAATTTTAAGGATTTAATTAAGGAATAAAAAGCTAGAATTTTCTGTTCATACTATCTTTTAGATTATTTTGACCTTATAGAATACCAAATTGTTTAATAGTTTGGTGTATTGCTGTAAAATTTATGGATTTAATTAATAGGTAAGAAAAAAAAAGCTCAAATTTTCAGTTTAGGCTAAATCCAGATAGTCATCTTTAAATTTTTTTATTACTTTTTCAAATCAACATGGATTTTCATAAAACTTTACAGCTATTTCATTTATATACTGATCTTATAGAATGCCAAGTTTTTTGGTAGTTTGGTGTATTGCTGTCATTCTTATGGATTTAATAAAAAGGTTAAACAAAGCTCAAATTTTCAGTTTAGGCTAAATCCAGATAGTCATCTTTAAATTTTTTTATAACTTTTTTAAATCAACATGGATTTTCATAAAACTCTACTGCTATATCATTTGTATATTGATCTTATAGAATGCCAGGTTGATTGGTTGTTTGGTGTGATGCTGTCATTCTTATGGATTTAATAAAAAGGTTTAAGAAAAAGCTTAAATTTTCAGTTTTTTGTTATTTCAAGATAGTCATCTTTAATTTTTTTCATAACTTTTTCAAATCAACTTGCATTTTCATAAAACTCGACTGCTATATCATTTGTATATTGATCTTACTGAATGCCAGGCTGTTTAGTACTTTGGTTTTTTGCTGTCATTTAAAGGATTTAGTTAATAGGTTGAAAAAAAGCTACACTTTTAAGTTTCGACTAAGTTCAGATGGTCACCTTTCATTTTTTTTATAACTTTTTCAAATCAACTTAGATTTTCATATAACTGTACAGCTATCTCATTTATATATTGATCTTAAAGAATGCCAGGTTGTTTTATAGTTTGGTGTTAAGCTGTCAAATTTAGGGAATTAATTAATAGGCGAAAAAGTCTGTAATTCTTTAAACTCAACATGGAAAGAATATTCTATATATACATGTATGATGGCTCTATCTAAATGCGATAACTGCAACATAAAATTGAGAATGGAAATGGGGAATGTGTCAAAGAGACAAAAACCCGACCAAATAAAAAACAACAGCAGAAGGTCACCAACAGGTCTTCAATGTAGTGAGAAATTCCCGCACCCGGAGGCGTCCTTCAGCTGGCCCCTAAACAAATATATACTAGTTCAGTGATAATGAATACATGTATTTATTATGACACCCCACCATTGTATTCTTACGTAATTGGTAGAGTTTGAATTTTTGATGTCACATACTGACAGAATATTGAAACTGGAAAATATGATTTGACATGTGATCAAATTTTAACTTAAAATGCTTTCTAGCTTCATGTAGTGGAAAAGATTTCACTAACTATTGTATAATTGGAATATAATTTCTACAATTAGTTGGACTCATACCAACCAAAATTAAAAAAAAAAATATGTAGGCAAATTGCTATTTTTTTGTTTATTTTCTTTGGTTACATCTTCTGACATCAGACTCGGATTTCTCTTGAACTGAATTTTAATGTGCGTATTGTTATGCGTTTACTTTACTACATTGGTTAGAGGTATAGGGGGAGGGTTGAGATCTCACAAACATGTTTAACCCCGCCGCATTTTTGCGCCTGTCCCAAGTCAGGAGCCTCTGGCCTTTGTTAGTCTTGTATTATTTTAATTTTAGTTTCTTGTGTACAATTTGGAAATTAGTATGGCGTTCATTATCACTGGACTAGTATATATTTGTTTAGGGGCCAGCTGAAGGACGCCTCCGGGTGCGGGAATTTCTTGCTACATTGGAGACCTGTTGGTGACCCTTTGCTGTTGTTTTTTATTTGGTCGGGTTGTTGTCTCTTTGACACATTCCCCATTTCCATTCTCAATTTTAAATGCAACTCCAATTTTATTAATAGCACACATATTTTCATGATCTCTTTTCTCAACTGATATGTAAGGAGATGGATCAATTGGTTTTTGTTTTTAAATCCCTGATATTACCCAAGGGGTAGCATAAATTTATTTCATTACCATTGGTCTTCATATATGATGTGATGTGTTTTTCAACAATATTCTTAGTGGAAGGAAGATTTCACAAAATTGTTTTCATCACTTTATTCTGACTTTATAGAAAATATCAAAGTTCTGAAACCTATGGCAAGTTATACATTTATAGCTTTAGCATCATAGAAAGATTAAAGATTCTGTAATTTGTTGTGGAAGGTTAACCTGGATATCACAACAGACTTGCATAAAAAACACACTGAAAAGACTATGCCAACACCACTTCTTTGATAAACAGAATGGTGCTCTAGAAAATTACAAACTCTTCATGCTAAAAAATGCATAAATGTTTCATTCAAATGTATGGCATAATTACCTATGACATTTACAACAAACTCACTTCAAATTTAGGTAGGATATTAAAAACAACAGGGTTATTTAATCAAAGTGCTTGTAAGCACTGAACCATAAAGATGCTTATCAGTGGCAAGTAAAATTAATTATTGCATTGGTTGTAGTTGATTTAACAGCAATTCTAGACAAAGTAAGATAACTCCAAACCTTAAAAGATGATGTTAACAATGACATCATTTAATTTTTAGATCTGCACCTTGCAAAAGTTATGTAATTTTCTTGACAAGTGTAACATCATTTTGTGCCTTGAATATCTGAGCATATATTACATCCATAAATTTCTTAAATGTTTATGGACAGGATGTACAGGATGTTATGATCAATGCACTATATTTTTTGTATCAAAAAATGTAGTGATAAGCCTTAAAACATTTAAATATCAAGTCAGTCCAATAAGGTTTTGATTGCATTTCATGCAATCTTTATCTAAAAACTTTGGTTACCAACAAGGTGTCACATGGTAGGAATATAAATTTAAGATGAGATTGTTTATGACTTTATTTTCCAACACAGGAACTTAATCTTCTTGGTTGTAGTGTAATAATAACAATAGTTTTGAGAAAATATAAAGAACTTTTAAAATAAAATTCTTAAGCACACAAAAAACTAAGTAATAATTTTAAGTTCTTAATTGTATATAATATTATATATAATCAGACATCAGAATAATTATATTTCATCAATTTCCTAATAATTGAGCACTTGATAAATTACCCATGTTGTAATGGGAGATAATTAGAATTACTTTTAAAATTAAAATAAAATTCTTAAGCACACAAAAGACTAAGTAATAATTTTAAGTTCTTAATTGTATATAGTATTATATATAATCAGACATCAGAATAATTATATTTCATCAATTTCTTAATAATTGAGCTTGATGAAAAATTAAAAATTACCCATGTTGTAATGGGAGATAATTAGAATTACTTGCAATAATATAAAGCAGACAATGCATTTTTGCTATGGGAACATTGGAACTAGGGCCAAAATTATAGATCAAGCTATCTTTTCACCAAAACAAATTATAAAATGGATATGGAATGCATGTTTTTATTAAATGAAATATTTCAACTTGTATAGCTGATCAGTAACACGAAGATATTCATGGTTGTATTTATATGCAACTTGGCTACCTTGAATAAATATCAGTTTATAAGGTTGACAAATGTTTTTTAATGGCTAAATAGAGCAAAACAATAAAACAATATGGATTTTGCCTCTTTGTATATTGATTTATTCTAGATTCCATCTGCAGTAATATATGGTGAAAATGACAGAAGAAACGAAAATTTACTTCCAAATCTACAGAAACTCCCAAAAGCAAGTCTATATAAAGTGAAGGATGCCAGACATGCAGCTTATTTGGACCAACCTGAAGAGTTTCATAAAATCTTATACAACTTTCTGAGATCCCTTGAAGCAGTTGAAAATTCTGACTAGATTTATATAAATTCAACAGTTTCATTGTGATACCAAATATTTGTTAAGGTGTTGTTTTTTTCAAACTGATGATCTTTAAAATTGCTTGCAGTAATTAATTTTGAATACTTTTTTTCATTACCATCAATACCTTTTACTTCACATAGTATGTAATGCCTTTCATTTTAAAACGAATGCATATTTTGTAAGTTTTAAAACAACGTCAATGAAAGGGACATAGAAAATTTGAATTAGTGAAGCTTAAAAGTACATATTATGAATATGATACATCACTTGCATTCAATTCTAATTTTCTTTGACAGATGGGTGCAATTTGTTATAGAAATTAAAGATCACATCTGCTTGCTGTTTGGTATTATTGTTTTTCATGCAACCTTTCATATTGTTTTTCATGCAAACATTCATACATTGTTTTTCATACAAGCGTTCATACTTGTTTTTTATGAAGTTTTCAAATTAAAAGCATTAAGCAGGAAGAAAGCATCCGAATGATCTAACACATGCTCACACTAGTCGACTCAACTTAACACTACCACATTTATAACCAAATATAAATTTATTCTGTTCAATAGAACCTGAGAAAAGTGTGACAGAAATATTTAAGAATTGACTGACAGACAGATGGATGAAGTGAATGCAATATATAATAATCAGTCCTCTTTTATCAAGCTCATTATAGAAATCATTAATTGTATGATAACAAATTTTTCAAAAACTGACCAAAAAAAAAGACCAACTACATTCATCAAGGAATTGACACTGTCTACCAACTACTGTAAATGAGTGCATCTTAGGGCCTAACTACATTGAGGCAAATAAGGCAAATGCCTCATGTAAAAAATTTCAAAAAAAAAAAAAAAATGAAACAAAAGGTTGTTTTCATATCAAATTGTTTTCACGGAAAGTGTCTTACAAGAAGCAAGTTCTCTTCACTCTCTGGTTTTCCTTTTCTTTTAGTTTTCAGAGTTGATGGTCTATTGTTTGTACTTCTGTGTTCCGGGTTTGTCTTTTGTTTTTATTGTCTTTATTGTCCTACTTTATTACTATAGTCTGAGCGTTGATTTTCATTTGTAAACATGGTTTTGCAATGTTGCATGTCCACCGATGTCCAGAATTGTGCGAAATATATTTTAAGAACATGCGATGCTACTAAGTGTACACAAAAAAAAATTGTTCTTTCTGCATGGATAATTGAAATTGATATCAAAGAATACAAAAGAGTTTTTTTTATTGTAAACTAGATAGCTGATACAGTTTGAATTAAAGTAAGGTCACATATTTCCTGGTATCAAATAATTTGAAGAAAAAAAACAAGGTATTGCAATATATGACCTTTTACATTGAAAGGTTAAACTTGCAGTAAGTCGTGTTGAGACCCTTTAACAGATAATAAAGGAGTATGGGGACATAATCGCACACAAAGTCAATGCATAGAAAAAATACAAATGATCAATGGTCAAAGTTTGTGTTCCTGCTCTTCATCTTGATAGTTGCGGGATGGTCTTCAACAATACTTTTAAAGAATCATTAATACCGTAAAAGATCGTAAAACAAGGTGGACTTAAGCAGTAATAGTACTTAAAGTATAATACTGCAATGTCACTATATTTAAATCTAGTCATAAAAAAATCACCAAAGTCTGATCACAATACAAGACAAGAACAGACAGACAGATACGGTATTAATAATTATGAGAATTACGATTTTTGCTTTATCCTACATATCGGTCTTTTAATGTTGTCTCTAATACCTAAAAGTCTTAAATTACAATAAATCTTTGTTTTTGCTTTGGGACCTGATTGTCGAAAAAAATATCTAAAAATTAATTAAACTATTTCAATACAAGAAAGAGTATAGGAAACGCTCAGAATGCACGATTTTGCGTTATTTTTCTCAGAGCTTCTGGGGCCTTAAGCGGCCCAATACCCCTCGCCCAAAATTTTTCACCTCGCTCCGCTCGACGAATATATTTTGCCTCACTATTAAAAGAGGCTAGTTATGGCCCTGCATCTTTTAAATTTGAGTTTTGAAAAGGATCAAAGTACCAGTAAATCAAGAAACATCAACCCTTTACATATGAAGCAATATTACTGAAAAAATGTAAACAATGGATAAAATGCATTTCCACACAAAACTTATTGAAGAGTTTTGAGTGTGTGATTGTTTATTACATAAAAAAAGAAAAAGCAATGGTCAAAGATTTTCTTAATTATTTTATTGCCTTTTAAAAGATGGACGAAAGATACCAGAGGGACAGTCAAACTCATAAATTGAAAATAAACTGACAACGCCATGGCTAAAAATGAAAAGGACAAACAGAAAAACAATAGTACACACAACAAAACATAGAAAACTAAAGAATAAACAACATGAACCCCACCAAAAACTAGGGGTGATCTCAGGTACTACCGAAGGGTAAGCAGATCCTGCTCCACTTGTGGCACTAACTGATATTTTAAATATTCTCAATGGCATTACAAACTGAAATCCCACTGTTTACAATTTGTAGTACAGTACAAACAGCAACAAAAAAGTAACCCCCCAAAAATGAACTACACTAAATTGACAATGACTGAGTAACAGTTTGTCAAATAAATGTATTTGAAACACATTATGCAAGTTGAAACAAGTTTAATTGAAGATGTCTGAATGAGTGTTTACAATTCACCACACATATTATCTATGTGAAAAATTAAAGTTTTAAGCATAATATCATAAGTTTGTGTTCCACTGATATCACATAAATTAAAAGTTTATGCATATAGATCATAAGTTGGTGTTCCACTGATATCACATAAATTAATAGTTTTATGCATATGGATCATAAGTGTGTGTTCCACTGATATCACATAAATTAATAGTTTTATGCATATGGATCATAAGTGTGTGTTCCACTGATATCACATAAATTAATAGTTTTATGCATATGGATCATAAGTTGGTGTTCCGTGGACATCACACAAATAAACAGTTTTATGCATATAGATCATAAGTTGGAGTTCCGTGGATAACAGACAAATAAACAGTTTAATGCAAATTAATCATCAGTGAGTGTTCCATAGATAACCATGATAACTCACAAATTAACAGTTTTAGGAATATGGATTATACGTTGGTGTTCTGTGGATAACAGACAAATTAACAGTTTAATGCAAATTAATCATCAGTGAGTGTTCCATAGATAACCATGATAACTCACAAATTAACAGTTTTAGGAATATGGATTATACGTTGGTGTTCTGTGGATAACAGACAAATTAACAGTTTAATGCATATGGATCATAACTTGGTGTTCCATTGATATCACACACATTTATAGTGTTATGCATATGGATCATAAGTTGGTGTTCCACTGATATCACATAAATTAACATAGACAATAAGTGAATGTAAATGTAATGGCATTTCCATAGTTAAACCATCAACAATACTAGGTAAGCAGTCATTTATACAGTCCTTGACAGTGTCATGACCTTTAGCACCTGGGCAGTATACACCAGCTGAAAAAAGACAATTACAATGTGTCAATGTTGTAAACTGATATTACAAGTAAACTATTTATAATTTTAATACAAAATGTCTTAAACGCACCTTTCTTACATTGTCCATTTATGAACTTATGAATGATAAAGAAACAAGTATTCTTAAGTATTGCATGACAATACATAGTTCCCTACTGGTTAAAAAATGATATATAGAATAAAACACTAACAGTATCTATAACTTGTCATGGTGTAAACTGTGTACTGATTATTAGGTTGTATGCGTGTTGATATCTTAAAACATCAGCTGCTAGACATAATATGAAGATTTTTGTCGTTATCAAAGTGCCGATAACCTGATAATCAATTTATTGGGCTGTATTTGTGTCTTTTGGAAGTGTTTTCTTTTTTTCAAGATCTTCAACAGTAACCCAAAGATGACTTGATAAGTTCAGGTCAAACTCATCAACGCCGGTTCAAACATTATGACGTCTGATATGTCCGGGTCAAAGTTATTAAGGCCAGGTCAACGTATTTGACGTCACAAAGCCGTGATATGCAATTTTATTATGAGCTTAGCAAGTGATATAGACAGTGGGACGACCAATAAATAACAAATATTAAGTTAATATCGTCAAGCATGAACAAACAAGAATGTGTCCACAGTACACGGATGCCCCACTCACACTATCATTTTCTATGTTTAAAGGACTGTGAAATTGGAATAAATTCTCTAATTTGGCATTAAAATTAGAATGATCTTATCAAAGGGAACATGTATACTAAGTTTCAAGTTGATTGGACTTCTACTTTATCAAAAACTACCTTGACCAAAAACTTTAACCTGAAGCCAAAAACTTTAACCTGAAATTTGCACTATCATTTTCTATGTTCAGTGAACTGTAAAATTGGGGTCAAAACTCTAATTTGGCATTTAAATTAGAAAGATCATATCATAGGGCACATGTATACTTAGTTTCAAGTTGATTGGACTTCAACTTCATCAAAAACTACCTTGACCAAAAACTTTAACCTGAAGCCAAAAACTTTAACCTGAAATTTGCACTATCATTTTCTATGTTCAGTGAACCGTAAAATTGGGGTCAAAACTCTAATTTGGCATTTAAATTAGAAAGATCATATCATAGGGCACATGTATACTAAGTTTCAAGTTGATTGGACTTCAACTTCATCAAAAACTACCTTGACCAAAAACTTTAACCTGAAATTTGCACTATCATTTTCTATGTTCAGTGAACCGTAAAATTGGGGTCAAAACTCTAATTTGGCATTTAAATTAGAAAGATCATATCATAGGGCACATGTATACTAAGTTTCAAGTTGATTGGACTTCAACTTCATCAAAAACTACCTTGACCAAAAACTTTAACCTGAAGCCAAAAACTTTAACCTGAAATTTGCACTATCATTTTCTATGTTCAGTGAACCGTAAAATTGGGGTCAAAACTCTAATTTGGCATTTAAATTAGAAAGATCATATCATAGGGCACATGTATACTAAGTTTCAAGTTGATTGGACTTCAACTTCATCAAAAACTACCTTGACCAAAAACTTTAACCTGAAGCCAAAAACTTTAACCTGAAATTTGCACTATCATTTTCTATCAGTGAACCGTAAAATTGGGGTCAAAACTCTAATTTGGCATTTAAATTAGAAAGATCATATCATAAGGAACATGTGTACTAAGTTTCAAGTTGATTGGACTTCAACTTCATCAAAAACTACCTTGACCAAAAACTTTAACCTGAAGCCAAAAACTTTAACCTGAAATTTGCACTATCATTTTCTATGTTCAGTGAACCGTAAAATTGGGGTCAAAACTCTAATTTGGCATTTAAATTAGAAAGATCATATCATAGGGCACATGTATACTAAGTTTCAAGTTGATTGGACTTCAACTTCATCAAAAACTACCTTGACCAAAAACTTTAACCTGAAGCCAAAAACTTTAACCTGAAATTTGCACTATCATTTTCTATCAGTGAACCGTAAAATTGGGGTCAAAACTCTAATTTGGCATTTAAATTAGAAAGATCATATCATAAGGAACATGTGTACTAAGTTTCAAGTTGATTGGACTTCAACTTCATCAAAAACTACCTTGACCAAAAACTTTAACCTGAAGCGGGACAGACGGACGAACGAACAGACGAACGAACGAACGAACGAACAGACGGACGAACGGACGCACAGACCAGAAAACATAATGCCCCTCTACTATCGTAGGTGGGGCATAAAAATTGTG
This sequence comes from Mytilus galloprovincialis, assembly GCF_965363235.1. Lineage (NCBI taxonomy): Eukaryota > Metazoa > Mollusca > Bivalvia > Mytilida > Mytilidae > Mytilus > Mytilus galloprovincialis. Next base: position 2,911,646 of record NC_134839.1, on the reverse strand, counting down.
AAAACCTGACTTTCTAAGTGAATGTTCTAGGTCCAAGGACCATAACTCTGCACAAAATCATCAAACCAGAACAAAATTCAAACTTGATCTGTAATTTGTCAAGATAAAATAACTTACCAAATATCAAATCAATATCTTTAAGCTCGAAGACAATTAGTGTAGAAAACAATAGTCTACAAACAAATTGAAAACTCATAAACTTTCTTTTCTTTTGATTATGTTTTGTTTCTGTTTGTTTTGTTTCAGACTTTATAGGCACCCAAAATCTTACCTCTTGTATCATCTGGATGCTTGTTATCTTGACCCAAATTATGATCAGGTGACTCATATAAAGGTCGCAACCATGGCATATCTGTTATTAATTCCCATCTTGAAGAATTGCTGTTGTAACCTTGGTAAAAAAAAAATCACAATACATTTATTTTTTTAGTTTCACACAAATTTATGTGTTTCTCCTGTATAAAACCCTCTACATGTCCTCAAACTTTCAGGAACCTATAGCTACATGTAGTACATGTATCAGCAATATCTATATATATTATTTTGATTCTGTTTATACTTAGACATGTCAAGTCTGTCAGCAGAAATTTAAAAAACCTGATAGACAGCAACATTGCTAATTTATTCAAAGTTGCTGGACCCTGCCATATAGGGATCAGGGCCTCAAAATAGTCGTCAAACTGATATCTAATGATAGTTATGCAACTTTATAAAAACATCATTGATCTATCAGATGGAGTTCCTATCAAACTAACTTAAGCAGAAAACAAAATAAATTGTTCACTCATCCTCTGCAGTAGCAGAGCTAGCTAATGCAGCTGGAAAAGCAACACATATCTTTGCTTACCGAGACTTACTTTGTAGGGGAGAGAAATATTATTGCAAGGTCTTCATCCCCACAAATAAGCTTAAGGGCATACGATACAGTTACAGGGAAGGTAATGACGTTGCTAACGTAAAATGTTATTTTCGCTACGTCAAACTATGACATATCGGGAAAAGATTCGACTATTTTTTATCATTCAAACTGATTTAATTTGAAAACGAGTGCATGGACCCCTATTTTTAAAACGACATTTTGTTTCATTTTGCAGGGAGATTATGTGGACCAAATTTGATTAAACTGTAAATAGAGGAATTTTTTTAATTTTGATAAATATACAGCAAAAAAATACTATTTTTTCTTAATTCATGACCATTTGATAAATATGAGTTATTTCTGAATAAAAAATGCATAATTTTTTAGGATTCTTATAAAATACAAAAAATGCAAATTATCTAACAAAAAACAATTTGTGTTTATCTTTTAAAACAAAAAAGTTATGGCTTTCTTTCGAAAGAGAAAATACGGCCACAAATCTGAATTTTGAGCAAATATACAAAATTTCGACCTCATTTAACTTAAAAAGTAGCACATGAAGGTATATTTTTTATTACATATTTGATTTGAGTAGGCAAAAACTAGCCTATATGGAAATTTTCATCAAACTGTAAGTACAGGATCAAAACTGTATCGTATACCCTTAATAGGACTATTCCTTGATCATAATTAAATCATAATTTGTAATTTTAAAGTTGATCAATCCTCTAATACTTATGGATCGACAGAACATACATACACCTTAGTCACAACTGGAGTAATTTAACAATAAAGAAGATATATTGTATACTTGTCAATGGTATTAGTAGTCACCAAAGACTATGTTAACGAAAACATTTCTTGTACTCTTACTGAACACTGTGTGTTGATTTCTTTTTTTCATGTCCTAGCAGTTTTTGTCGAGCCTGCGACTTTTGTCGCATAAAACTCAACATAGGGATAGTGATCTGGCGGTGGTGGCATATAGGGATCAGGGCCTCAAAATAGTCGTCAAACTGATATCTAATGATAGTAATGCAACTTTATAAAAACATCATTGATCTATCAGATGGAGTTCCTATCAAACTAACTTAAGCAGAAAACAAAATAAATTGTTCACTCATCCTATGCAGTAGCAGAGCTAGCTAATGCAGCTGGAAAAGCAACACATATCTTTGCTTACCGAGACTTACTTTGTAGGGGAGAGAAATATTATTGCAAGGTCTTCATCCCCACAAATAAGCTTAAGGGCATACGATACAGTTACAGGGAAGGTAATGACGTTGCTAACGTAAAATGTTATTTTCGCTACGTCAAACTATGACATATCGGGAAAAGATTCGACTATTTTTTATCATTCAAACTGATTTAATTTGAAAACGAGTGCATGGACCCCTATTTTTAAAACGACATTTTGTTTCATTTTGCAGGGAGATTATGTGGACCAAATTTGATTAAACTGTAAATAGAGGAATTTTTTTAATTTTGATAAATATACAGCAAAAAAATACTATTTTTTCTTAATTCATGACCATTTGATAAATATGAGTTATTTCTGAATAAAAAATGCATAATTTTTTAGGATACTTATAAAATACAAAAAATGCAAATTATCTAACAAAAAACAATTTGTGTTTATCTTTTAAAACAAAAAAGTTATGGCTTTCTTTCGAAAGAGAAAATACGGCCACAAATCTGAATTTTGAGCAAATATACAAAATTTCGACCTCATTTAACTTAAAAAGTAGCACATGAAGGTATATTTTTTATTACATATTTGATTTAAGTAGGCAAAAACTAGCCTATATGGAAATTTTCATCAAACTGTAAGTACAGGATCAAAACTGTATCGTATGCCCTTAATAGGACTATTCCTTGATCATAATTAAATCATAATTTGTAATTTTAAAGTTGATCAATCCTCTAATACTTATGGATCGACAGAACATACATACACCTTAGTCACAACTGGAGTAATTTAACAATAAAGAAGATATATTGTATACTTGTCAATGGTATTAGTAGTCACCAAAGACTATGTTAATGAAAACATTTCTTGTACTCTTACTGAACACTGTGTGTTGATTTCTTTTTTTCATGTCCTAGCAGTTTTTGTCAAGCCTGCGACTTTTGTCGCATAAAACTCAACATAGGGATAGTGATCTGGCGGTGGTGGCGTTAGCTAACTTCTTAAACGCTTTAAATTTTAGAGGGTGGAAGACCTGGATGCTTCATGTTAGGAAGTTTCCGTCAGTCACATGTCCATTGTCCTTGACCTCATCTTCATGGTTCATGGGACTACTTGAAAAAAAAAGTAAAGGTTTTTTGTAATGTTAAATTCTCTCTTATTATAAGTAATAGGATAACTATATTTGGTATATGCGTTCCTTGCAAGGTCCTCATGCCCGTCAGACAGTTTTCACTTGACCTTGACCTCATTTCATGGATCAGTGAAAAAGGTTAAGTTTTGGTGGTCGTACATATCTCAGATACTATAAGCAATAGGTCTAGTATACTTAGTGTAAGTAATGACTGTAAGGTGTACATGGCTAACTGGCAGGTGTCATCTGACCTTGACCTCATTTTCATGGTTCAGTGGTTATAGTTAAGTTTTTGTGTTTTGGTCTGTTTTTCTTATACTTTATGCAATGGGTCTACTATATTTGGTGTATGGAATGATTGTAAGGTGCACATGTCTAGCTGGCAGGTGTTATCTGACCTTGATCTCATTTTCATGGTTCAGTGGTCAAAGTTAAGTTTTTGAGTTTTGGTCTTTTTTTCTAATACTATATGGAGGGTGGTAAAGGGTTATTTTCGTGCAACGTGATCGCCGTTTTTTATTTGACGTTCGACGTGTTTTTACTTTTTTATTTGACGTTCAGTCGTGCAAGACGGGTGCCTCGTTCATCGTGTTCTGCTTATTTAATTTTACGTGCATCGTGATTTTCAAAGTCTTATTTTGCGTGCTCGGTATTTTTCAAATAAAATTCACACAAGGCAGGGATCGTCAAGAAATACTTTTTTAAAAGCCGTAATCCAATTATATCATAAATGTGTTATCATAAAGTGGGTGATAGAAATAAAAGACGTCTTGACTATTTGATAGATGTATTAGAAAAGCATAGTAACACGTCAAGGTGACGTGACGTTACATAAAGCGCGGTATATAGTAAACGTCCAGTGTGCGGTATTTACGATATACTGGGGGCCGCACAAAAGTGAAATTACCAAAAAACATTGAATTTAAAACTATTAAGAAAATAAAATATCTGAAAACTTTAAGCATTTCTCAAATGAGTTAATGTCCATGAAAAACTAAATTGAATCTCGCTATTAACACATTTAAAGTCTTTTTATAATTCACTTAGTCCATTTCTTTATCTTCTCCATGGCAACCATTTTAGCTTTGCGACATGTTTTAATTGCACAGTCTGTATTGTCATCATCGCTATTCAAACTAACTTCAAGTGGGTACAGTTTTGTGATCGGACGCGATGTTAGTCCATTTTTGGTCCGTATGACGGCAGATCTTGCTAGTCCGTCTCCTCCTACGTTGAGTTTTTCGACAACGGCTAGTGTCCATTTGATCCTCAGCCAATCTTCATAGATTTGTACCACGTCTCCAATGGTGATCAGCTGTTTATTGTTTCCTGTATTGCGATGATATTCTCGTAGAGCTGTTAAATATTCGTGTTTCCATTTATACCAAAAACTTTGAATAATCTGTGATTTCATTTTAAACAGTTTATTCGTAGATTTATGTGTCATATCATTTAGTGAATGTTCCAATTCCTGATTCGTAGGGTAAGGTAGTGATGTAATTCTACGTCCGTAAAGTAAGTGGGACGGGGTGAGCGGTTCATCTAACGGGTCGGATGATACGTATGTTAAAGGTCTGTCGTTGAGTATAGCTTCAACTTCCGTAACAATGGTTCTTAATAGTTCAATCTGAATCAATGAACGCCCTAATACCTTTTTGATAGAGTCCTTCGTTAGTCCTATAAGCCTCTTCCAAAATCCACCATACCACGGGGCTCTTTTTGGTATAAACTTCCATGTAGTGCCGAAGTTGTTCAGTTTTTCTATAACAGCTGATGATCTTGTTAATTGCTTGGCGGCTGCGATGAATGTTGTTCCGTTGTCAGAAATCATAGTTTTTGGTAATGATTTTCTACTAGCAAATCTTCGAAACGCTAATATGAATGTTTCTTCAGATAAATTCATCACTACTTCTAAATGTACAGCACGAGTGTTTGCGCAAGTAAAGAGACAAATGTATACTTTACTGGTAAGTCCGTCTGTGGTTTTAACATTCAAGGCGCCAGTAAAATCTACCCCGGTTACTGTAAACGGAGGTGCCTCTGTTAGTCGGTCTTTAGGTAAAGGAGGTGGATCTGGAGCCGAATACGGTCGACCAGCAATTTTCTTGCAGATCACGCATTTATGTATAATGCTCTTGATAACTTGTCGTATCGATGGTATCCAATAGGTTTGGCGTAGTAATGTTACGGTACTCGATAATCCTGAATGAAAATGAGTTACATGTGCGTCCATTATGATAAGTTGTGTCAATTTGTCCTTTGCGGGTAGCAATATCGGGAATTTTGTATTTTCTTCAAGAGGTGCATTATGAATGCGTCCGTCACAGCGAATTAATTTGTCTTGAGCTATGTATAATTTAAGTTGTTTGACAAGGTTGTGTTTTTTCCCCTCTCCTGTTTGCAAATCTTGAATGATTTCTGAATAATGCTTTTTCTGTATGTATATTATCCACGTTAAAGATGCATTTTGTATTTCGATCGTGTTTAACATACCTGTGTGTATAGCTCGTTTTCTACAGTTGGTAATAAATCTTCTCACGTAAGCGGTAATTCGAAGAAGTTTCTTGAATGAGTTGAATCTATTCAAATCGATGACTTTTCCGATCCCTTGTATCATGTGTATAGTAAATTTGTTCTGTGTAGCTTGTACGGTATCTACCGCAACTTCTTGGTGCGCAATAGTGGATAAGATTTGTGCTTCATCTCTGTTCCATTCTGGCCAATTATCTTCAAGTGTGAGCCAATCTGGGCCATGCATCCAAAGTCGGTTGTCTTTGAATTTATCAACGGTTATCCCTCTTGACAGTAAGTCAGCAGGATTTGACTCACTTGGACAGTATCGCCAAGTTAACTCTTCTGTTAGCTCTGTTATTTCCTTAACGCGGTTTGAAATGAACGGTTTTAAAGGTTTCTTTGAACTTAACCAGGTCAAAACTATCTGGCTATCACTCCATAAAACTGCACGGGTTATCTGCAAAGTGTTCCTTATATGTGCTAAAAGTCTGCTTCCAATTACGGCAGCCATCAATTCTAATCTTGGTATTGTCAGTTGTTTCAGAGGTGCTACTCTGTTCTTTGCCATTATTAAGGAACTTTTTCCATTTGCGACAATGTACGCGCATGCGCCGTAGGCTTTCATACTAGAGTCCGTGAATACATGTATTACGTTGTCGTTGTTTGTGTCTGGACTTTCATCAAAGTAATGTCGGGGTACAACTGTCTTTGTGGCTTCCTGTATATCCTTTCTGATATTCACCCATTCTGTGATCGTTGAGTCGGGTAGTAATTCGTCCCAGTTGAAGTTTTTCTCCCATATGTTCTGCATTAACATTTTACTGCGGACGGTTATAGGGCTTAGTATTCCTAGCGGGTCATAAATCCTTGATGATTGTCTTAGTACTTCGCGTTTTGTTATTAGTTCTGATGTATCTAGATTAGGCGTAACGAATCCTAATGTGTCACTGGCTGTATCCCATCGTAATCCTAAGATTTTAACTAGTTGATCTTTGTCCATAACGTTTTCGGTTCTTGCTAATACTTGTAGTAGTTGACTGTTCGAGGCCCATGAGCGCAAATCAAATCCTCCATCTGCAAATAAACTACGAACGAGTTTAAAGTATTTCAACAGTTCTTCTTCTGATTCAAAGCTTGATACAATGTTATCTACATATAAATCTTTGGTAAGTTTATCCGTGAAATCAACTGGATGGTTATTCAAGTGCTTTGATAATACGGCGTTCAATATAAATGGCGAGCATGTAGCACCAAATAGTACGGACTTGAATCTGTATGTTGTTAAATCGCTGTTTGGGTCTGTTGGTTTACTCAACCAAAAAAACCTAGTTACGTCCCGGTCCTCAATGTCCAGTACAACATTTAGAAACGCCTTTTCGATGTCTGTAGATACTGCATACTTATTAAAGCGGAATCTGAGTAGTATGGCGGTGACTTCATTTAATTTAGGCGGTACATTCAGTAAGCAGTCATTCAAGCTAGCACTATCTGGTGTCTGTTTGCAACTACAATCATATACGATCCTGATTGGGGTCGTGACTGAATCCTTTTTTACTGGGTGATGTGGTATGTAATGCAGCTTGATATTTTGATTGATTTCTTCGTTATCAACTCTCTCAATGAACCCTCGCTTTTCCTGCTCATCAATTATTTCTCCGTATTTTAAAAGTAATTTTGGTTCCTTTTGTAAACGTTTAATGACACTCTCAGTCCTTCTGAAAGCAACAGCTTTGTTTGTTGGTAGCGGTGGATGTTCTGCTTTCCACGGAAGTTTGGCTATATACCTGTTGTTATTGAAAGATATTGCTGTTTCTTCGTACATTTTCTGAAATTCGTCGTTTTCAGTATTTCCGGTCTTATCTTCAACTCCAAGCGATTCAATCTCCCAGAATTTCTCTAGGTTTAATTCCTCTGTCTTGTGTGATACTATAACATTAAGAATAGAGCTCCTACTTGTAGTACATGTACTTGTCATTGTTGGTCCTGATAGGAGGTATCCAAGCCTGGATTCAACGGCGGTTGGTCCTTCACCTCTAATAATGTCATCTCCAACTATACTCCAATAATAATCTGCTCCGATTAGTATTTCAATTTCGAACATGTCATCGTCCGAAACAGGATGTGCTAATTTTAGTCCTCGTAAGTGTCTCATGTTAGTAACGGATCTCACGTGAATTTGTAGTGGCATTGCAATTTCAGGAATAATTAGTACATTTAGTGGTATATTTTCGCCTTCATCTGTTTGAATATAAACTGTTGCCGATTTCATGTGTCTTACTTGTCTATTTTGTTCTCCGAAACAGGAAAGGTGCACTACTTCGTTTCCGCTTGAAACTAAATCCAATTTCTCTGCAAGTGTCTCTGTTATGAAGGACCTCTGCGCACCTTCATCTAACAAAATATTAGCTTCTGCACTTTGTTTTCTCGAACTAACAGTAGCGACGGCTGTCTTTAACAGAACATTTGTAGTTCTTTGTGTTAGGGACGAATGTAATACCGTATTTTCGGTTTCATTGGCTGGCGGTTTGCTCGATTCCTCAGATTTCTCATCTTTACTACATATACTAGTGTGATGACGTTTGTTACAATTTCGGCAGTTACTTTTTGATTTACAATCAGCTAGTTTGTGGTGACCTAGGCAGTTGAAACACAATCGTTCACTCTTCACTATATTCATCCGCGCGTTAGCGGTTGTGACTTTAGTGCAGTTGACGGGTGTGTGTCCAATTTCGTGACAAAATGCGCATTGCTTTGTGTTTATCTTTTTATCCGAATACGACCTTTCGTTCTTGTTGAATGATGATTTTGTACGTGATTTTGCGTTGGTCAAGAATGTAGCGGTAGCGAGTGGGCTTTCTACTTTTTCCGGTAATTTTCCGGCTTCCATAATATTAAGTTCTTCGAGAAGCGCTTTGCGTAAATCATGTAAGGTCCAGTTTGTGGATCTGTGTTCTCGTGCTAAGTGTTGACGTATCTCTGCGGGTAATTTATTTAAAATTACAGGGACAAGAAGTGATCCATAAGTATCGTCTGTCTGTCCGAGTGACTCGAGACCTCTTACATACGTTTCTGTCTTATCATAGTAGTTACGGAGACTAGTAATTGTATTAATTGGAGCCTGTAAATCAAGTAAGGCCTGCATGTAGGTTTGGACGATTTTATGAGTTTGCCCGTATCTTTCCTGGAGTAATGAAATTGCTTTCTCGTAATTTGTGTTCGTCATGGAAAAACCTGCTATAGTTTGTAAAGCTTCGCTTTGTAGAAGGGACTTTAGGTAGTTGAATTTTTGTGCATCACTCAGTGTAGGATTAGTGTGGATCGCGGTTTCATAGGAGTCCCAAAACGATTGCCAGTCTAGTATATCTCCGGTAAATATAGGTAAATTTAACTTTGGTAGCTTGTGATACTCGCTGTTTGCGCTAGACGATGCGCGTGAATTTGAGCTATGCGTATATTGTTGGTTTGCAGATGTTGAAGGTTGACTAATAAATGTAGATGGAACTGATTGTATAAAACTATCGGCATGAGGGTTCAAATTCGATGAAATTGGTTCATTTGCGGTTAAACTCTGATTTTGAACTGACTTTGCAAATTTTGTAATTTGCCGTAATTTATATTCTAAATTGAACATGTACTCATCTGATTCCAGTATTTCCACTACTACATCTTCATCCGAAGTTTGCTCCAAGATCTTCTCATTGATGTTCTCTAAAGTTCTTTTCTTCTGAGTGACTACTTCTAATAATGTTGAAATTTCCTCGTTATCCGCTTCGGAACTTTGTTGAATTTCTTCAAATTTCTTCAGGAGTTTCGTTACTGCACCTTTGTGTCCCGCTCGTACGGCTTTCATCTTCGTATCCATTTTCCCTTTTGGTTACGGCACCATAATATCATAAAGTGGGTGATAGAAATAAAAGACGTCTTGACTATTTGATAGATGTATTAGAAAAGCATAGTAACACGTCAAGGTGACGTGACGTTACATAAAGCGCGGTATATAGTAAACGTCCAGTGTGCGGTATTTACGATATGTGTATACTAAATCGTGAATATCAAGTAAAACAAAGAGTTAATATATACAAGAAGGCAGTGACTCAGTCACAAAAGGTTTAAATTAAAGTATTTATTTTTCGTGCAACGTTCATTACAGAAATCATTTCACGTTCAACGTGAAATTATGTCTTATTTCACGTTTTTTTCGTGCAAGCACTCCCCCTTTACCACCCTCTATATGCAATAGGTCAAGTACATTTGGTGTATGGAAATATTCTTTGATCTATATGTCAGTTGCGCAGGTTTTATTTGACCTTGACCTCATTTTCACGGTTCATTGCTCAGTTTTGTGTTTTGGTCTGTTTTTCTTAAACTATAAGCAATAGGTCAACTACAGTCGAACCTAGGTGTGACGAAGTCGAAGGGACCGGACCAACGTATTCAACTCATCCGAGATTGAGTGTGTCGTCATAAATTTTGAATGCATGAAATACGTGATATGAGATTTGTGTAAACTAGATACAATGAACAGACGAATGAGTGTGCCCTTTTTTTTTTTCTCCATAAGACACTGTATGATTGTGTATTCAATCTCCATTTTTGGTCCTTCGTAATAATTGAAAACACAAGTACAGATACAAATCATGCACAAATAAAATCAATAGTCTACACAAATATTTACAAAGGTCAGTCGCTATAAATTATGAAATCACTCGCGCCAAGAAACAAGTTCTGAACGGTCTCTGATGAGGTCGTCTGCTCAACATTTAATTAACATGAATTTATTATAATTGTCCTAATCCTTTTATCTATGGTAATTAATGAGTTCTAAATCTAACGATTCATTTAATCTCGGCTTGGGTCAATTAAATTCCTTTTGTTTTATCGCAGGTGAAAAATGTTCAACACACTAACATTCCGCTTGAACGATCAACAAAGGTGTAAATTAGCAGTCACCATAAACATGTCTTTTTAACTGCTCTACAAACAAGTATGTTTACTCAGCTTTTTTTTTTGAAAATGATTAGTTGACATAAAAAATACATCCCATTTGAATTTTTATGATTAGGTCTGCATCTTTCGAAAATTCTTACTTTCTAAGTTCGAGGCATAGGGGTCAATTTACATTATTTTAATTCCACGGGACTATAAAATTTAATTGACTTAACTGAGTATTCGAATCAACCGAGTTCAACTCATCAGAGGTAATTATGCATTGATCAAAAGGGAATTTTACTGGGACCAAGAAATTACTTAGACTCATCCGAGTTTTCGAGACAACCAAGTTCGACACAACGAGGTTCGACTGTATATTTGTTGTATGGAAGAATTGTTAGCTGTACATGTCTGCTTGGCATGGTTAATCTGACCTTGACCTCATTTTCATGGTTCATTGCATTGGTCAATGTTTAGTTTTCTTGGTTAATGTTAAGTTTATGTGACAGTTGTAATAAAGCTTTATATTTATGACTTTCAACATATCAATGATTAGTAAAGAAGGCGAGACATTTCAGTGTGTGCACTCTTGTTATATCTCTCGCATCCTAACCATGATATGACAAATCTCAAATCTACATTTTCTATACTTATATACCCTTACCTGACATTTTATAAATAGATCTTCCCCATGGGTAGTTGTCTCTGTCTTCTGATTCTTTATGTACCCATTCTTTATAACCATAATTTTTAAGCAACTCTCTGAATAACAAAGAAACATGTTTTATAATTATTTCAATATTAATATCGTGGTATTGTTGATACAACTTTACTTAAGCTTAAAGAGGAGAACACAAGTAAATACTGTAAATTACCAAATTTCTTTTTAATCTATTTGCGAAAAGTGCAAAGGGATTCATGAATAATAAAAATCTCACTTTAAACTTTTGATAACTTCATTGGTATGCAACTTATCTTGAAATTTGAATAATTAGTCTTGCATTATTGTAAGTTTTCAACAGTTGAAATAATAAATGCATACAAAAAATATATAAATTTACAGTATTCTTCCCT